>NC_081409.1:561535846-561863346 GCF_030272615.1 Cryptomeria japonica | reverse complement strand
TAGAAGAGTACAAATTTTGTGAGTTCCTACTCACACCAAGGTTTTCTCCCATTTGGGTTTCCATGAGATAAATCTTGTTGTCACTGTATATCTTTTCATGAATGCATATTCTTTTGTAGTAATTACTTATATTGATAAATGTTAAGTTAGTGTAAACTTGAGTTAAAATTTTTAATTGTGTAAAACTGGTAAAGTGTTGATTCATCCCTCCCCTCTCAACACCGGTTGGGACTAACAACACTATCATGGGGCTGCAAGTATATTAATTTGTATGAATGTTTTCATGATTATATTTGTCACTGTTCAACCTTAGTACTGTACCTGTGAGACTCTGTGGGTACATGAAATTCCTTGTATCGACATTGTCCCTTTATAGTAATGAATATTAACCATTCTCTTTGTCATCTATGATTGTATAAATTTCAAACCTCAGAAACTATGATGCACTATATTAGATGGTGTAACTTAAGTTTTAGTTATCCTTTATGAACTTTTCCTAGCCTCCTATGATTCATGAATGCACCTGACTTCCTTGAGGTCTTTATTATGGTTCTGCTATTGGTCATATTTCTCTATGAGACCATTATATTAATATCACTTTCACACTTATGTGATGGGTCTAGTCATCTGTTGAAAATTGAATGCAACCTCATTCATTGTTGTATGTGTTGTCATTGGATGGAAGTTCATATTGTCATTGAGTGACAATAAATGAGACCATGGATACTATTGTGTTCTTTGTTTATCAAGATGATTAGTGTCACCTCATGAGTGATGGTTGGTATGTTGAGCTCAACCCTTGTGGGAGCCTATTTTTTCCCACATACTTGATATTATGAGATGGAAATCTATCCTACACTTGCACAGTGAACAAACAAGTTATATAAAACATGATACTTGTTGCTATCTCATGGCACCTTCTCTGCGTTGTTTCCTTTGCTTCTAAATATGATATCCTGGCAGTTGTAGACATATATTTTGATATTCTTATGCAGATAGACTATGTATTCTGATGAGTTTGAGTGTAAAAGTATGGTTATCCTCATTTCTCTAACATAATTTTCAATTCTCTTGTAGATACTCTATAAATGGGAGTGGTCGAAGCTGGATGTGGATAGGAAGATAAAGATTCAACACTTCTTCAATCTCTGACTCGTCATTCCAGCCAATGATGGGTCACCTTACTGTTATACTCATTCTTTAATTATGTGTATAGTTTATCTTCATGATTGTATGAGAGTGTATGTCTATAGCTATGTCAACTACTCCCATGGCTTGTGTGGGATACCTTATACTTGTTGGCAATTTGGAGGAATTGATTATGTGTTGCATTGATGCTTGTCATTGATGCCAACACTAGTTGTTTTGTTGTCTATCAAGTTCCGATAGAGTGGTTGGATTATGATGTTGATCTGGAGATCTTCTCCGGTATGTTCCAACTTGTGGAATTGGTTTGGATTGGTTATTCATGTGTTCCTGATGCATATCACATTTAATTGTTTTGGGATTTGATGATATGGAAGCTATCATTTGTTCTAGTAAGCCTTTTGGTTACCGGTAAGGGTTTTATTGGCAGATCTTTGTTGAAGATCTTTTCATGGATTTGATAAGAGGTGTTGGTGAGGCTTCTAGAAGGTTATCAGGATGTTGATGGTTATCTTGTTCATCTTCCAGTTGATCGATGGTGTTTCATTTAGCTTATGGAAACCTATTATAGGTCTGGTCTTATTTTGCTAGGTTATGGACCAGTTTATTTAACATGTTGGTTGATGCTCCTGATGCATTACCGATTGGATTTATTGTTTGTTTTATGTTGTTTCGGTCTTAGGCCGACTTGGTTTATTATTAGTTTTCAAGATTATATAACAAATTTATTGTATTATCTTATAGGTAGTTGACCTAATTGTTTAGGTCCCGGGTTGGCATAGATATGATGTAAGATCTCTTTATAGATTGCAGTATGTGGGTTATGAGATTATCTGTGTGCGAATAAAGTTGTAATCATATGTAGAGGTTTTGGTCGATCATAGGTGATCAAATTAGGTCTATGTAAGAGGTTTGAGACCTCCGATATTGAGCTTAACCTGAACTATAATTAGGCATGGGAGATGCTATTCTTGCAATTCATTCATCTTTCCAGATTGTAGTCAATGAGACTCCTTTTTGTGATTAGCAGTGCGCTCTAGGATATTGGCCTTCCTGCATGTGTAGGCCTCTCTTATTGTAATCACATACTTACTATGAAAGTATTATCTGACTATGGGTAGGCTTCCTACCATGGTTTTTCCCTTTATCATGTTTTCCACGTACAAATCATGGTGTTATGTGTTGTGGATGGTTGGTAATTGTTCTATGATTTATTTTTGTGCTTAATTGTTATATCTTCTATTCCAGTATTTGGTTTATGCATTCCGATAAAAGGTTTTGTGTACTTAAAGTTTTATAATCTATTGACAACTGATTCACCAACCCTCTCAGTTATCCATCAATTATCCTAACAATCTTCTGCTATTGTTTTCTTGGAAAGTATTTGCATAAATGAAATAAAATTCAATCTTGATCTAACAATGTGCAAAAATGAAGATTTTGTAAAAAAACAAATTTTGTACTTTTATTCATTTGCAATGTATAAGGCCTTATTAGGCCACCAAATTTATTTGTAGTAAAATTTGGTAACATTTTTGGTGACCTCTTAGGGGTGTTTTCCTACTAAACAAATAGCAACCAGTAGCCTAGCATATCCATTGGGCATTGAGTCAAATTTTCCCTCTTCATTACTTCTAAAAGCTGAAACTCAGCACTTGAAAAACAAACAAAACCAAAACTGAACTACTTTATCTCTGCTTATAGTTGGGCCTGCAAACTGCACATCAACACTTATTTGAAAAACCAAAACTAAACTAAAAGCTAAAACAACAATGCGCCAGGGGAACTTATTGAAATCCAAAATGCTGGAAACTGAAAACTAAAATTGAAACCCAAAAGAACTAGTCTACCATGCATTATTTTGTTTGCATTTTGTGATAATATATGGGACATCCCATAGGGATTCAAATTTTGTGTCTACTAGGTCTATTTTTTAATTCATCCCATTTGAAAACTAGATCTCCCTCTCTAAAAAACCTTTGAACTGCCCTTTTATCAAATGTCCTTTTCATTTGGGTATGATGATTCTCTAAAGTTTGAAGGGCTTTCTTTCTTGTCTCTTCTAATTTCATTAACTCAGCTAATATGATTTGCATTGGCTCTTCTTCAATATTTTCCAACTCTTTAATAAGACTAAGAGTTGGAAGCTCAACTAAAATGGGAAGTCTATCTTCCTTTCCATACACAAGAACATAAGGGAATTTCCTATAGATCTCTTCAGGGTAATTCTCTATCTTGTTGTGCCAAGTTCTTTGATTTTCCTTTATGGTCTTTTTGATGATCCTAATCAAATTCTTGTTAGTAGACTCATCTTGTTCATTACCCCGAGGGTAGTAATTAGATGTACTTAGAAATATGTTATTTTTAACAGCTCATTCAATTACTCTCAAACCATTAAAAGCTAAAGCATTATCTAAGATAATAGAGTTAGGAGTACGAAACCTTGCTACCAAGTCTTCACAGAAATTTAGGACAACACTCTCATTTGCTTCTTTCAATGCAACTGCCTTTATCCACTTGGTGAAATAATCAGTGGCTGTTAATATCCACTTGTATCCTGAACTGGAAGGTGGATTTATGGGTCCAATGAAATCAAGACCCCACTTCATGAATGCCTACTCTACCTCAATCAGGTGTAATGGTAGGGCTGCAAGCTTTTGTTTTCCTATAAATAAAGCACATTTCTTGTATTTCCTTACCCATGTATATGCATCTTTGTATATGTTAGACCAATAATAACCATCTCTCATGCTTTTGAGATTCATTGTTCTTCGTGCAAAATGACCATCGGCTATTCCATCATGGAATTATTCAAGAATGTTGTCAATCTGATATGCTTCAATGCATCTTCACAAAATATTATGATAATTCTTTCTATACAATATTTCATTCAAAATAACATAAGGTATGGTCTGAAGTTAGAAATACCTTCTTTTTGCATTGTTTAGGCTTTGTGGACACTCACTGGTTTCAAGATAATGCATCATATCTTGAATCCAATGAGAAGGAGGGGCTGCTACAACATCTTGTTCTTCATCATTTACTAGGACAACTTCTTCATTTTCCTCTATGCTATTATGTGAATTTCCAACCAACTGTTCACATAGTCCCTTACCTCTTACCAGCTTGGTAACCTTGATTTCTATGTCATCTTCCATGACTCTTGTAATCCAACCAACCCTCTTATCATTCAAGTCCTTTCTCAGAAAAAAACTTTGACACTTGGGTGAGAAACCATTGTTAGGAACCAGAAGGACAACTGAGAGGGGGGGGGGGGGGGGGGGGTGAATCTCTTCTTAACTAGTTGTCAATAAATTATAACCCAAATATAAAATTATTCCAATCTTAAAATTAGTGTCGGTAAACCAAACTTAAATGCCAGTAAAATAGATTAACAGTTATAGTAGTACCGGTATAACTTAATGCATGAAATAGAAAGAGAAACAACATCCACAACACATGACATAAAGAATTTGATGTGGAAAACCAGTGACGGGAAAAACCACGGTGGGAAACCTTACCCACAATCAGATGATACTATTGCAAATAGTAAGTGTATACAAATGGGGTCTGCACATGCAGAAAGGCCAACCGCCTAGATCTCACTACTCAATCACAAAATAGGAGTCACACTGACTACAGTTGGATGGTTAAATCCAATAACAATGTACTGCTCAAAATAGTATCTATAATGTTGGATTCAGTATCAGTTTAAGCTCTGAACATGAGTGCCAAACACCTCCATAACCTTCCTTCAACCTTCAGATAATGTCTGTGTGATTCACACAAGGATCTGCTTATTTTCGCTCTTCAATAGTCACACACACTCATACCATATCCATACCATATCTCACAAATGAGATCTTACATTTATACAAAATCTAAGACCAAATGTTAAGATCGGCTCACTAAAGATATTACAATTAAATCAATTACAAAATAAGTCTTGATGTGATACAATATGTCGGCTCAATACATTATCCAATCAATAAACCATTCCAAAATGTGTCATGCTAATCTAGAATAGATATCATGTACCAGTCCATAACCTAGACCTATCTGTCGGTAAAAGAAAACATGTCAACCCGATTAGACCAATAAGAAAAACACCAAATCCAAACATCCAATCCATGTCTTTGACATAATCAAATGATCTCCAAGTGATAACAAGTTATCATCACTACCGGTGAACAATATAACCTGTCGGTGAAGCATATACTAGTGACTGTGCATAAGCCACTAACCATGCCGGTGAACACAATGTGTCGGTTCAACAACAAACCAATATAACCAGAGTGCCAAATCAACAATGTATACCTCCATGAAGATAAGTGTTGACATCAATGACAAAACTAATGCAACACATGATGAATTCATCCATAATACCAACAATCTCCCCCTTTGGCATTGATGACAACACTAAATGGAAAAACATCTAAGTGCCAAAAATAGAATGCCAATAAACCAACAATCTCCCAAAAAGGATGAATACTAGAAATAAAAATCAAAATACATCTCTCCAAATAGAATGTTCATCTCTCCCAAAGTTACAAAGTTTTTCCATAGATATCTCTCCCCCTTTGACATCAAATGCCGAAGTAGTTAAGAATCAAAACATAACATACAACTAACTACTCCCCCTGAGAAGTAGCTACTCTCCATCAAAGATGGAAAAAGATTTTTCTTTTAGTTCCTGTCAGTTTGATGCCAATCTTCAACATCTAAGTCTCTATCAGTGGGGAAATTACCTCAAGCTTCTCTCTAAGTTATTCAAATGTTTCCTTAGGCAAAGTCTTTGTAAAGATATCTGCAATTTGCTCTTTAGTATTCACATAAACCAATCTTACTTCATTTGCTTCAACATTCTCTTTCAGAAAATTATACTTAATAGAATCATTCTTTGTCTTAGAGTAAAATACTAGATTCTTTGATATATCAATTGCTATTGAATTATCACAATAAATAATTACCAGTTCTTTGCATTTTACCTTTATATCCTTCAATATTTGCTTAATCCATAATACCTTAGTACAATTAGTTGCTGCTACAACATCTTGTGCTTCTGCTGTAGATAATGATGTACAAGTCTGCTTCTTGCTAATCCATGAAATCAATCTTCTGCCAAGAAAGAATGCACCGCCAATGGTACTCTTTCTGTCATCTACATATTCTTCCCAATTTGAATCTGTATATGCACAAAACTCAAAATTTTCATTCTTAGGATACAATAAACCAAGATTTGTTGTGCCTTGTAGGTACCAAAAAATCCTTTTTACTGTTGATTCATGATTTTCTTTAGGATTTCTTTGAAATCTTGAAATAATACATACTGCATTCATTATATCAAGTCTTGTTTGTGTCAAATACAGTAAACCTCCAATCATAGATTTGTACCTTGTCGAATTAATAGGAGTTGAATCATCCTTCAATGTCAATTTATCAGTTGTAGTCATAGGAGTACTTACCGGTTTGGAGTTTTCCATACCAAATTTCTTCAAAAGCTCCTTCAATTATTTTGTTTGTATGAATATACCTTTATTTGTTTGTGAAATTTGCAAACCTAGAAATTTTTTTATCTCTCCAATCATAGACATTTCAAATTCTTCCTGCATCTTGTTAGCAAAGTCTTTACATAATCCATCTTCACCTCCAAAAATGATGTCATCCACAAATACTTCAATAACCAAAATGTCATCATTAGTGATTTTGTAGTACAAGTTACTGTCAGCATTACCTTTTGTGTATCCAAGCTTTAGAATATATTTATCCAATCTAGCATACCAAGCTCTAGGAGCGTGCTTCAATCCATATAAAGCTTTCCTTAATCTGCAAACCATATCCTTATCATTTATCAATGAAAATCCATCAGGTTGTTCAATGTAAACTTCCTCTTCAAGATCTCCATTAAAAAATGCACATTTTACATCCATCTGATAAACTTTATAGTTCTTACGAGTTGCAAATGCAAGAAATAGTCTAACTGCCTCAATTTTGGCTACCGGTGCAAAAGTTTCATTATAATCAATTCCTTCTTTTTGAGAATAACCTTTACAAACTAATCTTGCTTTGTTTCTGATTACCTCGACATCTTCATTAAGTTTATTTCTAAAAACCCATTTAGTTCCAATTACATTTTTGTCTTTAGGTCGGGGAACCAATGTCCGTGTATTATTCTTTTCAATTTGTTCTAATTCATCTTCCATTGCTTTTATCCAATATTCATCTTGACATGCTTCAATAACAGATGCTGGTTCAACTTGAGAAATTAAACATACCTCTTCATTTGCCAATCTTCCTCTAGTCATAACACCTTGATTCTTGTTTCCAATTATTTGATTCTTTGAATGATTCAATCTTACATACCTGGGTTTATTCACATGCTACTGTTCTTTGGTCACAATTGAGTTTTTTGATGATGTCAGTGTGACTGGATCTACATTTTGTACCAGTGCAATCTATGCTATTTCATTTATAATCATTTCAACTATCGGTTCAGAATCTACAAACCTTGAATCTCCTCTAAAATGTTCATCTATCTTCACATTAGTAATTTCAATGCTTTTCTACAATCTTTTATTATAACATCTATATGCCTTGCTTCTAGATGAATAACCAAGAAATATTCCTTCGTCACTTCTAGGATCAAATTTGCCAATAGATTCATCTCTCCTAATATAGCATTTGCTTCCAAATATTCTGAAGTATTTAAGAGTAGGAATATAACCAAACCATAGTTCATAAGAGGTCTTACCGGTTTCAGCTTTGATGTGAACTCTGTTGAAAGTATAAATCATTGTATTCACTACTTCTCTCTAGTATACATGAGGTAGATTTTCTTCCATCAACGTGGTTCTTGTTGCATTGAGAATAGTTTTGTTCTTCCTTTCCACAACTCCATTCTACTGGGGTGTTCGGGGTGCTGATAGTTGTCTTTTAATCCCATTCACTTCACAGAATGCATTAAATTCCCTAGATGTAAATTCTCCTCCTTGATCAGATCTCAAACATTTGATTTTCTTGCTGGTTTGATTCTCTACCATTGCCTTGTATATCTTGAATCTTTCAAAAGCTTTTGATTTCTCCCTGAGAAATGTAACCCAACACATTCTATAATAATAATCAATTATTAGAATAAAGTATCTATCACCTTGTAGACTTCTTATTCTTGCTGGACCACATAAATCAGTATGAATTAAATCAAGAATATTATTAGATTTCTCAATAATGCTCTTAAAAGTTGTTATAACTTGCTTTCCCATTTGACATTCCTTACATACCAGATTATGAGGTTTCACAATCTTAGGTAAATCCCTTACTGCCTTAGTTGAACTAATCTTTACAATGCAATCAAAATTTACATGATAGAGTCTCTTATGCCATAACCAACTTTCATCAATGTGTGCAATCAAATATGTCTTATCACTGGTATTCAAATGAAAAATATTACCTTTAGTCTGATTACCGATTGCAATCTCCAATCTAGTTTTGTTTATGATTTTGCATTTTCCATTCTTGAATTGTAACTGAAATCCTTTTTCCACTAACTGACCAACACTCAAACAATTATGCTTTAAACCTTCAACATAATAAACATTATCAGTATTGTGCTTACCATCCAAAGATATATTGCCTCTTCCTTTGATTGAACAAGCTTTCTCATCTCCAAATCTTACTAGACCTCCATTACATTCCTAGAATGACAAGAATTTTATTTTATCACTAGTCATATGATGCGAGCATCCACTATCTATGATCCATTCATCCTTTTCTTCAATTTTTGCTGCCAGTGCCTTCTCTACCGGTTTGACAATAGGTGTCGGTTGATCTTCTTTTATTGCAACAAATGCCCATCCACTATCTGCTAGATCTTTATTTGAATCATCTATAACACCTTCATCCGCATAGTAACATGACTTATCTCTGTTTTTCTTAATCTATATCTCTCATATTTAGGGTTAGGCTTATATCTTCTCTTTGCTTCCTCTCTTAATCTTGCATATCTAAAAGGACACCTAGATTCTATATTACCAATTTTATTACAATTAAAAAATTTGAAAGGTGCTTTACCTTCATACTTACTTCCTACTGGACTTTTAGGAATCTTCCTTGCAAATAGTGCTTCAAGTTCTTCATTTTCTCTTCTCATATCTTCAAGTTCTTTTGCATAAAGTGCTTTCCAATCAGTTTTGTCAGATGATGATGATGATGATGCTAATGATGATGCTTTGAAAGCTAACTCAGTCTTGATTGTAGCAATAGGACCAAACTCTTCAAGCTCAAATGTTGAAAATTTTCCAACCAAGGTATCTCTAGAAACTGATGTATTAGGCATTGTTCTCAACTCATTAATAACAGTTACTTTCATTTTGTAAGTCGGTGGCAAAGCTCGTAAAACTTTAGAAACAATTTCATCTTCACTTAAAGATCCTCCACAATATTGTATTCCTAAAACAATTTCATTCTTTCCATAAATGCAAAAATTCTTTCATCTTCTTCCATTTTTAAATTTTCATACCTGACCCGATAACATTCCAGTTTTGCAATTTTGACAGTGGTATCTCCTTCATTCAATATTTCCAGTTTATCCCAAATAGCTTTAGCAGTAGATCGGTCTGATAATCCCATGATTTTCTGATCTAATAATGCACTCAGAAGTGCTTCTCTTTCTTTGCAATCATTCTCCAATTCCTTAGCCAATGTTGGTGGATGAGGTTGATTCAGAGTAGGGCCAACATAGCCATTCTTAGTAACATCCCATATATCTCTTCCAATGCAGTTTAGATGTGTTTCCATTCTAATCTTCCATATACCATAGTTAGTTCCATCAAGTTTCGGACTATCCTTCCTGAAAATATTTGCTGCCATAGGATCTCCTCAAGCTATTAGGCTTCTGCAAAAAAGATGACTAGGCTTTGATACTAATTGTTAGGAACTGGAAGGACAACTGAGAGGGGTGCGAATCATTTGTTAACCATTTGTCAATAATTATAACCCAAACACAAATTATTCCAATCTTAAACTCAGTGTCGGTTAACCAAACTTAAATGACAGTAAAATAGATTAACAGTTATAGCAGTACCGGTATAACTTAATGCATGAAACAGAAAGAGAAACAACATCCACAACACATGACAAATATTTTGACATAGAAACTTGGTAAGGGGAAAAACCATGGTGGGAAACCTTACCCATAATCAGATGATACTACCGCAGATAGTAAGTGTATAGAAATGGAGTCTGCACATGCAGAAAGGCCAACCGCATAGAGCTCACTGCTCAATCACAAAATAGGAGTCACACTGACTACAGTTGGATGGTTAAATCCACTAACAATTTACTGCTCAAAATAGCATCTGCAATGTTGGATTCAGTACCAGTTTAAGCTCTGAACATGAGTGACAAACACCTTCATAACCTTCCTTCAACCTTCAGATAATGTCTGTGTGATTCGTACAAGGATCTACATATTTTCTCTCTTCAATATTCGCACACACTCATACCATATTAATACCATATCTCACAAATGAGATCTTACATTTATACAAAACCTAAGACCAAATGTTAAGGTCGGCTCATTAAAGATATTACAATTAAATCAATTACAAAATAAGTCTTGATGCGATACATTATGTCGACTCAATACATTATCTAATCAATAAACCATTCCAAAATGTGTCATGTTGATCTGGAATAGATATCATGTATCAATCCATAACCTAGACCTATCTGCTAGTAAAGGTAAACATGTCAACCCAGTTAGAATAATAAGAAAAACACCAAATCCAAACATCCAATCCATGTCTTCGACATAACCAAATGATCTCCAGATGATAACAAGTTATCATCACTGCCAGTGAACAATATAACCTGTTGGTGAAGCATATACCGGTGACTGTGCATAAGCCACTAACCATGTCAGTGAACACAATGTTTTGGTTCAACAACAAACCAACATAACCAGAGTGCCAAATCAATAATGTAGACCTCCATGAAGATAAGTGTTGACATCAATGAAAAAATCAATGCAACACATGACAAAGTCATCCATAATACCAACAACCATAAGTCTGATTTTATTATTTGAAAGGAAATGTTTGAATTTTTTAAGACTTCTAATCACATTTAAAACATGTTTTTCAACAAAAATGTACCTTTTCTTGTACCCTTCCAAGCCTTGACTAAAAAAGGATATTGGTTGTTCTAAACCTTCATCATTTTGTTGTACTAACATAGCTAAGATTGTATCAATACAACCAATAGCATAAATAATGAAATATTTTTCAAAATTTGGGTTTACAAGTGTAGGGACAGTAGCTATGTCTTGCTTAATTTCCTCAAAATTGTTCTTAGCTTTTTTAGACCAACTGAAACTTATGCATTTCTTTAACATAGTTGTGATAGGCTTAAAAATATATGAAATGTTAGGAATGAACCTTATAAAAAAAATTATCCTACCAAGAAATATTTGTAAGCCTTTCTTGTGAGTTAGTAATGGTAAGGCAAGAATTGCAATTACTCTTTCACGATCTATGGTGATGCCATGTTTTGAAACTATGTGTCCAAGTAATTTACCTTCATGCACAATGAAGATACACTTCTTAGGATTCAAGGATGCACCATATTCCCTGCATCTTTCAAATATTTACCTTAAATGCTCAAGATGATCAGTTGCATTCTTTGAAAAAATAGTAATATCATCTAGATAAACCAATACAAACTTATTCATAAGACCTTGAAAGGCCATATCCATGGCTTTTTGGAAAGTTGCACCAGCATTTGATAATCCAAATGGCATCTTTTTGTGGGCCATGGTTCCCCATTTAGTAGTAAACATTGTTTTGTATTGATCATCTTCCTTCACCAAGATTTGGTTATATCCTGAATAACCATCTAGTAATGAGAACCTGTCAAGAACTGAAACAACCTGCAAGATTAATTCCATAGAGGGCAACATATAGTGATCCTTTAATGAGGCTCTGTTAAGGTCTCTAAAATCAACACAAAGTCTAATTTCTCCATTTTTCTTCCTCATAGGTACTAAGTTAGAAACCCAAGATGTGTTCTTAATAGGAAAATTAATGTTACCTTCAATTAGCTTGTGAAGCTCAGCCTTCATTAAGTGTTCCAGCTTGGGATTCAAAGGTCTCTACCTTTGTCTCACTGGTTTTGCATTTGGTTCTAGCTCTATGGTGTGTTGTGCTATTTTTGGGTTAAAACCCTTTAAATATTCATATTCCCAAGCAAATATATCTGCAAATTCTTGACAAAATAACACAAATGAATTTTTTTATTCATCAGTACATACCTTGCTAAGATTGAGAAGCTTATCTCTAAAAATCTCTATACACTCATAGTGTTCTTCTTTGACTATCATGTTGGTCCTATCTTTTCTCACCTGATCATCAGTATTGAAAATAGATTCCAAGGTGACTAGACCCATTGGTAACTTGTTTGACTTCAATTGGATAATCTGAATGTCGTACTGTTACTACAACTTCTTTTGATTCCCATTAGAAACTTTAGCTTCTTCAATCAGAAAATTAACTATCTGTTCATCAATGTAAAACACTTGCCAATTGGAATTATTATCAGGTACATATGGTCTTGCAGTCACTTTTACATACTATTGTGCCTCTATGTTTTTAATTTCACTTGGAATGTCAAATTGTGCTCCTAAGGAAACCAATCTATCAACCTCTCTATTCTGATTTCTAGGTACAAACAACAAGTTAAAAGCATCAAATTCCTCAATAATGTCCCAAATTCTATGCTTATATAACTTGAACAAATTATTTTTTGTAACATTGATATTCCTTACCTAATTTGGTACTAATTCATTGTCACCAAATACCTTTAGACTTTTGATTTTCTTCTTTCTTGCCCATTCTAGACCATGGACAAGTGCCTCATATTGTGTTGTATTATTTGTACAACTGAGTACAAACCTCATTGTTGAGTAATATTTCTCACCACTTGGAGAAATCAGCATCAAACCACCACCTTGACCTACTTTTCTTCTTGAACCATCATAAAATAATTGCCAAATCTCATTAGTTTGCTTCTCTATATTTTGATTTTCATCTTTTACCATGTTAGGAACAACAACATCTTGCTCATGAATCATGTAAACTCCTAATCCTACCTCATCCATATGGTTGAAAGGATTTTCTTCATGATTCTTAGTTGCCCACTGATCCAACACAATATTAGGTATACCTTCTATAGGTGTGTTTAGGTCTTGGACAATAGGTAGTTCCTCATGTTCATTAATGGCAAGGTTGGTATTTATGGGATTTGGGGTATATGTCTCAATATGGTCATTCGCTAAAGGTTCAGATTTTAAGGTCACCTTAGTGTCATACCTAGTTCTAAAAAACATATGTGACCAGTCTGAGGAAAGATACCCTCCTAGTTTGGCAATGAAATCTCTAGAAAGACAGATAGCAAAGAAGGGTGGTAGGTCTATTACATATATATGTTGTGGGATTATGAAGTTTGGGCATGCATGTAAGGTAAGACAACGGTCCCTAATTACTCCAACTATATTCATTGTTGTTCCATCTAATTGGATAACCCCCTTTGAAATAGGTTCATAAGATAAACCAAGTTTATTAGCTAATTGCTTGGGCATAACTGAGCTACTAGCTCAGGAATCTATCATACAATTATGTATCAAGGTCTGCCCAACAATTAGAGTTAAGTAAAATGGAGGTGGCTTAACTATTTGAGCTAGTTGACCACTCTTGGTTTGAATATCATTAATAAGTATTGTTCAACCCAACAATAAGAATAATAACTCTAATTTAAGTCTCAACCCAAAGTTTGGACATTCATTTGGTAAAGTCACTATTTCCATAGCTAGTGTTCATTTGATTGTCAACCCAGGGACGTAATACTTGAAATGGGTCTACACTATATATGCACTAAGTTCTTGTGACCGCTATTCTACATTACTGCAGCAACTAACATTGTGGAAAAGAAAAGAAAGAATTGAAACTATAGAAAGGCTATAGGAAGAATTCTGCATAAATTCGTAAAAGCAATACTGGATAAATTCAATGCTGATAAACAAAAATTACTCTGTTTTGGTTTGGCTAAATGAACAGTCAGTCAATCTGTTTCCAGTGGCTGTAGGAATAGTCAATGCAAGAACATCTACTGCAACTAAGGAAAGAAAACTAATCTTAATAAATGCACAGGAACACTCACCAAGTGGGCCCCCTTGGATGAGTGATACCAGGCTTCCCAAAAACAACTCTAAAAGCTCAAAATAACTAATTTTTATTTGTCGTTCTTTGGAAGTCATTACATGATTCAATATGAAAAGAAACTCAACAATACTTATGAAAAATCCTTTGCTCTATTTTTTTCTTCTCTTTCTATCTAACCTCTAAGAAGATAAAGAGCTTATTATTAAAAACAAATCATGCTGAAAAGAAGAGGTAGATAATTGACTGAGAAAGGAGATAGCTGGAGTTATGCTACAGAAATGCAGATCTAAACAGAACCACAGTCATAACATACTGTGGCGGTATTTAAAACTTCAGTGTGTACCTAAGTTAAACATCGGTAGTATCACTTGATTGCTCCTCTTATGCCATTCCTTACGCTTCTCAACTTTTCTGATGTTTGATCTTTAGTCATCTTCTTGAGTATCCTTTCCTTCAACTGGCGTGATAGGTGAACATCCACTGCAGCATCATTTATTCCCTACACTAAAAAAGAAATAACATACAAGAACATACATATGCATATTATTTAATCAAGATATCTATTAATTTCACATATGATATTGCCCTAAACAATATGCATGGAAACAAGAATAAATCACATGGCTGCAAGAATAAATTGGCAAATATAAAACATGATTTAATAGGTTCAGGCTAACATATGGAATACATATAGTAAACTTCTAATACATCACTACTACTATGCAAATCAAAAGATGACAAAAGCTCAAGAGTTCTGAGGATAGAAATATGACAATGTCTTGACTCATCATGCCCCCCAATTTTAAGAGCTTTTTGATCCTACAGCAAGAGGAAAATTTTTGATTCTTGCACTAATTCCTAGATCACCAATGGTTCCTTGACTTATTCCTCCTGAAGCTAAATTCCAGTAAAATCCTTTCATCTTTTCCAGCTTGGACCATCTGGTTGATTCTTCTATAACTGCTTCATAGGGCTTATCCATAGTCTTAAATCCCAATAGTGGCCACATAAGAATAGGAGGTTGAAATATCAGTGGTAACCAGTTATTGGTCTTCTCTCTACCTAGTTGTATATGTTTGGGGGCTCTTTGCATAGCTGTCTAAAAATTTGGCAGTGAATGAGGTTCTCCCTGCTTTAATTCTTTTGGTAAGTTATTCCAGCGCTGAGTTAACCCATCTATTGCAGCTACACTATCAGTCTGAAATGCTTATACACCTAGTATATTTCCTCCCTCATTGGAAGCACTAGCTTCCTAACATCATCTCTTATCGGTAATTTCTGTCATTCATAATAAAGAACTCTTGGCTCTTTTGCTTCCTTCCTCAATGGCAATGGATAATCAAATTCAAAATCTTTGTATGCTCTGGCTTGTGCCCCCATGCTGATCTCATTTTGAATCCATGACATTAAAGCTTTTATATGGATATCACCAATATATAACAAAGGATTCCACTCACTATCTGAAGCTACAACATAGTTATGTAAATAAAATTCACATAACAAATTTTTCATAGCTGCTGGAGAAGTTTGGTAAGCATCATAAAATTCCTCAGGGGTTTCTAAAGAGGGGCTAAGGTCCCTTACAATGCAGTTCAATTTGAAATTTAAATACCGATCCCTTAAATGCAGAGCATAAACCCTTGGAGGTGACCTACATTGCATCAATTCGGGGACCATACAAGTAATTGTTTCAACCTTAGCCTCTGATTCTTCAATTTTGTTATCCCTCTATTCAATTTCCCTTTGTTGTTTGTCAATAACCCCTTGCAATCTAGCCCTCTCTATTTCCCATTGTCTATAAAATGTTAATGCAATAGATAAACTACTTAGGGATGATAGAGGTCTAATAGGTGTTACCTTAGGCTATGGAATCTCTTTGACAGGTTCCTCAAGTTGCTCTGCCACATGAGCAAGATTTGACAATCTATCTACATCACCTTCTTCCTAGATTTCAACATCTATAGGGCTCCTTTCTTCTAATGTTTCCACTGAAATAACCTCTATCGGATCACCTGCTAGATGAGCCTTCTGGGTCCGACTCTAAGTTCTTCTCACATAAACCTTTGGAGTGGCTATAGGAATGGTTTCTACCTATGGCTCTGCTGCAGGAGTTTTTCTTTTTGACCTAAGCCTCTTGGCTGCAGGAGAAATTTGAATTGCATGTGGCTAAACCATAGGTTCTTCAACTGTTTCATTTATTTCCAATTCCTTCCCTTTTCTCTTAGCAAATGGTGAATCTCTTTGAAGAGAAGTGGAGGGTTGCTCCACATTTGCCTCAACAATCTCTTCTTCCATAATAACTGCAACTCCCTCATAAACGAGCAAATCATTCTCTGCAGAAACTATGGGAGAAGAGGGTTCTACAATATTTTCTTCTTCAACTGGTGGATCATCTGCAACAAGAGCATTTTCAACCCTAAACTACAATATGTCCTCAAATACCCCCCATTCCATCTCTAAAACGTCTCTAAGAGAACATTCTACAAGAAATTTAATCAAACAATGATGGCTGACAGAATAATTTCCATTTTTCTACGTTTCTTTGGCACTTGTAGAAATGAGGTGGTATAGAAAATTAGGGACATTCACCCTCCAGCCATGTCGTAGATGACTAAGTAATTTAAAATGTGGTGAATGTAGATTTGAATAGCTCCCTTCGCAAGTAATGTATTTCATTACATATAAAGCTACCTGAGACCACTCTGCTGGTAGGGAAACCCTCCTAGTTCCTTTCTTGTCCATTGTTAGAGGTCCATCTGCGGGAAGTGTAAACTCTACTTTGGCGCTCCTAGCATCTTTTGATTTTGGAAATAATTCTCCTTCCTACGGCAACCTTGTAACTTTAGCTATCCACTGCTCCATTGCAATGACCCTTAATCCTTTAACCATAGATTCTCCTTTGTTGAAGGAATGCATAAATTTTGTAGTAATTTCTTCATTAAAATCCCTAATTTTCAAAAAGTAACCAATCCAGCCATGGTGTCTAAAATAATGCTCACAAAGAGAATCCTACAGCAACACATCATGGACTATTGGTTCATGGAAGATTGGATCTCCACCCATTTCTTACTCTGTTAGTATAGCACACTTTGCAGCTGAGAAACGGAGAACCAAGATATCCTACAGACTTGAAAATTGAAAATTCCATACATATATCTAAATTTGGTAGCAAAATTTATTACTTCCTTGCATGAAAGAATATCTTGTTAAAAACAATGATGGCAAGCAATCAATTCTAGGTACCAAAAAGGATGAATAATTACTAACTTTGGAAACCGAACCATAAAACACCCCCCCAACTTAACTTAGCATGTTTCAACATAAGATGATGAGATTTAGGGGAGTGTACTCAGATTTAGGAAGGCAATAATCATAATGAAATCATAAATGTGTAATTAAAATAAAATACAATATGTACATACCTGCAGTCATACGAAAAGGAAGGCAAAATGAAATGAAATGACAGATTAGAAAATGAGATGGGATGACGTGGATGGAATTTTATTTATGGAGAAGAATATTTCCATAAGACATGGAAATATTTTTGTGAAATGACACAAGAAGAATTATGAAGCGGCAAGCATGTTCACTGCAGTGGCTACAAGATCCTTACCTTCATTACTTTGCTCAATTGCAGTAGGAACTTGATCAGTTGCTATAGGAACCTTATTAGTTGCTGTAGGAACATGTTTTTCATCCTTTTGGGAAAATTGCTGCAGGAACTCCTCTTTAGTGGCCGGCTTATGATAAAAACACAATCAGCGACCATTAACCAAAAGCTTAAACCAAACGGGGTCAATTGTGGTCAAACAAATAGCTCCATTGTTGAAAACTTCTTCTATCTCATATGGACCTAACCATTTGGTTTGAAGCTTTCCCATAGTATCTTTATATCTGGATTCATACAGTATTGCCCAGTCACCAGCTTTGAACTTTTTCTCTTTGATATATTTATCATGCCACTTTGCTCTCTGATTTTTGATCAGTTATGTCTGTTGGACAACCATTTTCCTCCATTCGTCTAAAGCATTCAATTGTTGAACTCATTCTTTTTGTGCTTCAGCTAGTGTCATATTTAATTGCAAAGTTGTCCTCATAGTTTTATGCTCAAATTCAATAGGCATCATTGTTGTTTTTCTATAAACCATTTCAAAAGGTGTGAAACCAATTGGTGTTTTCCAAGTTGTTCTATATGCCCAAATTACTATTGCAAGCCTATGAGACCAGTCTTTTTTTATGAACAGATACTTTTTTGGTAAGAATAGCCTCAAGCTCCCTATTTGTAATCTCTACTTGTCCATTAGCTTGTGGATGATATGGCGTATATTTTTGTGCCTTATATTGTATTCATTGACCAAAGCTGCAATCAATGTTGAAGTAAATTGTGGGCCTTGGTCTGATACAATTTCTCTTGGTACTCCATAGCTTGTAAATATCTCCTCATAAAGAAACTCAGCCACCTTATTATCTCTTGCATGTGTCATGGCACAAGCTTCCACCCATTTTGTTATATAATTTGTACATACCAAAATGTAGGATTTGCCATTAGAAGGTGGATCAATTGGGCCAACAAAATCTAATCCCCATTTATCAAATGGTGCAACTAATATTTGTGGATATAATGGCATCTCATCAGATTTAGTAGGTCTTCCCATACACTGGCATCTGTCACATTTTCTTGTATACTATGTTGCATCCTTGTGTAATGTGGGCCAATAGTATCATGTATTTAGTATTTTGAGTGTTGTTCTTTTGGCAGCAAAATATCCTCCACATGGCTCATCATGACATGCATGCAGGATATCATATATTTCATCTTCCCTTACACATCTTCTCATGACTTGGTTAGGCCTAGTATAAAACAAACAATCAACAATCCATGAGAAGTTAAAAAAATTTTCTACTAACAACCTTCTTTCCTTAGGAGAGAAATGAATTGGCATTTTAGCAGTAGCTAAATAGTTGACAATATCAGCATACCAAGGAGTGTGAGCTTGTATAAGGAATAAATGTTCATCTGGAAAAGCATCATCTATTACTATAGAATCTTCTTGTAACTAAAGTCTTGAAAGATAGTCTGCAACCACATTAGACTTCCCTGGTTTATCAACAACTGTGATATCAAATTCGTGCATCAACAATAACTAGTGAGCTAATCTACTAGTAATTGAAGGCTTATTCATGAGATATCTGATTGTAGTATGATCTGTATGCACAAATATGGGATATCCTATGATATAGTGCCTGAATTTGTTGAGTGCATATATAACGGCTAATATTTCCTTTTCAGTTACTGTGTAATTCAACTCAGGCCCCTGTAAGTTCTTGCTAATATAATATATTGCACTTTCCAAGTTATCAATCTTCTATCCTAATACTGCCCCTATTGCATAATCAGATGCATCTGTATGAATTTGAAATGGTAAAGACCAATTTGGACCTTTAAGAACTGGTGCTTGGGTCAAGGCATGCTTAAGCTTCAAGAAAGCTTCATTGCATGCAAAGGTCCATTTAAATTCAATATCCTTGGTAAGTAGTGAATATAAGGGACTTGCAATTTTGTTGAAATCTTTGATAAAACTTCTATAGTATCCAACATGACCAAGGAAACTTCTTACATCTTTTTGCTTCACAGGGGCATTGATATGCTGGATGACTTCAATCTTTGTTGGGTCCACCTGTATTCCTTTTATAGAAATATGATGACCAAGGACTATTCCTTCCTGCATCATGATGAAGAATTTCTCACTATTTAATGACAAACTATATTCCTCACATCGCTGCAAAACTTTTTTCAGGTTCCTCAATGCTTGTTCAAATTCAAAACCATAAGTTGTAAAGTCATCCATATAAATTTCCATGATGTCTTGAGAAATATCAGAAAAGATACTGATCATTGTTCTTTGAAAAGTGGCTGGAGCATTACACAACCCAAAAGGAAGAACTGAATATGCATATGTGCCCCAAGGACAAGTAAATGTTGTTTTTTCTTGATCCTCCGGGGCTATCTGAATCTTATTGTAACCACTGAATCCATCAAGAAATGAAAAATATCTTTTATCAGCTAAAGAATCCAATACCTGATCCACAAATGGTAATGGAAAATGATCTTTTCTTGTTGCTAAGTTCAAGGCTCTATAATCAACACATACCCTCCATTTTCCTCCTTTCTTAGGAACTATTACCAAAGGTGTTACCCATTGGCTATCAAAGATAGGATAGATAAACCCAGCCTTTAACAACTTCTGCAATTCTTCTTTAACTATTTCTTTTAATGTAGGATTGATTCTTCTTTGTGGCTGTCTGATTGGGAAACATTCTTCTTTTATATAGATATGGTGGGTACAAACTGTTGGATCTATTCCATGCATATCCTTGTAATCCCATGCAAAAGCATTTTTATGACATTTCAGCAAGTCCATCAGGGCCCCCTTTTGAGTATTTTAAAGATCTCTATTGATATTCAAACATTTATTCAAATCAAATTCTATCTTGGTAGTAAGATCAATTTGGGACATATCAGAAAAATGAGAAGTACAGACTTCCTGCGGCAACAGAGCATGCAATACATCAGTGACTGCATGAAAGTCTAAATCTGCAATGTTTAGTACCAACTCCTGCAATTTTTGTTCTTGTATCAACTCATTTATTAGAATTTTATGAATAATTGAGTCTTCATCATATAATTGCATGAATGGCCCTTGATTAATCATCATAAGGTGATTAATAGAGTCAACTCACTCAGATTCTTCTCCCAAAATAGGTCAAATGACTTGTTGTTGATCCAACTGGGGTTATGCAAGAGAATACAAAGCTAATGTTTTTTTAGAGTTCCCATCTAAAATAGTCATATCCCCTTATCTACATCCAATATATGCATCATTTGTGGCAAGCTAAGGTCTTCCCAAAATCACCGGATATCCTCCCAGTGTTGCCTTTGGAGATAGAATCATAAATTTAGCAAGGTATTCCCAGGAATTCAAAATAACCACCACATCTTCAATCATACCATCAGGTCTCACTGTAGAGCTATCAACAAGCTATAGAACTGTGGGTGTAGGTGTTTTCAAGCCATTTCATTACTTCTCTTGTCATCACATTAATGGCTACCCCTAAATCAATTAAAACATTTATTATCTGGCTGCCATTAATGACTATACTTACAACAGGACTACCTGGATCAGAATATTTTGGAATTGTAGCCTTGCCTAACATAATATCTGCCAGTTGACCCATAACATGCACTATTTGCATATCCATCTTCTTCCTGCTAAGTTTTTTTAGACATGCTTCTCTCAGTGCCTTACTATATATAGGAACATCTTTTATTGCTTGCAACAATGGAATTTTAACACAAACATGTTTCAGTTGATCTATAATATCAAAACCTTTCTCTTGTTTTGTGAGAACTTCCTTTTCTTGCAATCTCTAGGGAAATGGTGCTAATATATGCTTCTAAGGTATTGTATCTATTGGATTAGAGATTTATTGTTCTTCTTGTACCGAAGTGATAACTGGAGGATATGGATTAGGCAGAGTTGTCCCAGATCGGAGGTGAATATCACTTAGGGATAGAGAATAGGTTGGGTATTGATTAAGATTAGTTGAATAAGCTTGTTGTTGTTGTTGAGATTTAATATTTGGATTTGGCATTGGTTGAGTGGGAAACTACATTGGTTTAGGTGGGACAATAGTGGCTACAGGGGAAGGTATTATTGTAGGCAGTTGTGATTGCTGAATAGGTTGTTGATAACTAGAAGATTGGGTAGTCCATGGCTAACTCCCCCTACATTGAGGAGTAGGTTGCCAATTCCCTTGAAACTTCCTTGGCCCTGAGGTGGATACCAATTCCCTTGTGGCTGCTGCCACTATGGCATTTGATTAGCAAAATACTACCCTTGGCCTTGAGAACCATACCAGTTTTGATAATTACCAAAATTTTGAGCACATGGTGATTGCCATTGGTTATTTGGTACATAAGAATTTCCACTATAACCAAAAAAAGAAAGTGGATCCAGAGGCATATCTTGTCTTTGGAAATTTGGCCTTCTTTGAGCAACATAGAAAACTTGCTCATCCTCAGTTTATATTGGCTTCAAGTCAGGAACCTCAACATTTGCAACCATTTTACTGATAGCACAATGATGAATAGTGAGTACCAAACTGGTACTGAGAGGAGGGGTAAATCAGTACAGGTACAAGAACTTTTCCTAAACCGGTTTGACTGCAAACAATGAACTTGACTCGCAATCACTAAAACCGGTCATAAACCAAATTACTACCCGTTAAGCACAATGAGACTGTGAAAGATATAAACTGGAAACACTTATCTTACCACACAACCTACACCCTCATTTCCACATTATCCTTGTTCATAAACAGGTAATCTATCATCAAAAATATAATAACTTGCTAGATCAACATGATTCACCTCTTGATAGAAATCAACAAAGAATCAGATGAAAAAGACATCACATATGACACACATATTTTTCACGTGGAAACCCAGCTGGGAAAACCATGATGGGGATGAATATCCACAAGCTATTTTTGAACTCTTTAGAAGTCTGCTCTATTAGAAGCCTGGTCTAGTTAAAGACTGTTACAATAGGTTATGTTAGGAACCGATTCTATTAGGGATCACCTGGTTAAGGGTTAATCCCTGTTTAAAGGTTACCTTGTTAGAGGATTTTGTGAACTCAATGGATTTGAGTCACCCTGTTAAAGGATTTACAGCAAGTTGGTTAAAGCTACCCTGTTAAGGGATTTTCCAACTATTGAAGTGATTAGAGATCAATAGGTATTACAATGATCTGGTAATAGAACTCAATGCCAATGCAGACCCACTTTAGTTCCTTTCTTTTGCATACACACTCTGTAGGTATCAACCCTCTTATCTGGTTTGGCAAGAATCATGTATCTTTGCACTTAGATACACACACAACATTTGCTAACAACTACAACATGAAACACAACATTGAACTTATAGGAAACAGATAGGTCGGTAACATAAACCCTAAACCCTAAACATTTAGGTTGAGAAACAGATAGGTCGGTAACATAAACCCTAAACCCTAAATACTAACCATTGAACACTTTGTATTTGAATACAACGGTCTTGAATAGATCTCAAGACATTCTCCATCATTCGTTCTTCACCACTTCTTGGAGGCGATAACCCATCACACATTCTCCACCATTTGCAGAGACTTTGCACATTCCCGAGGTAGATAGGATCAATCTCCTTCATGCAAGATCCTTCACGTGCACGAGGTTGACGTGGCAACACAATTTGATCTCCATTACAATGCTAACTCATCACACAATGCCATCAGTTGAATCACACAGGCTTGAAACACTTCAACTGGAAACCCTGAAGCTGAGACTACCAACTGGTAGTCATACCATATTAAACCTTGATAGAAAACATTCCATATACCGGTTCACTTGGAAAAACGTACCGTTTCACCTTTTGCACATATACTGGTTCTCAACATTATACCAGTTCATTCTTTCAGCATATTGGCATTGATGACAACACCATATTATCATGTCAACATACTCTGTACATATGCCAACAATCTCCCCCTTTGGCATTGACAACAATATACAATGATATCTCGCTTTCTGCATCACATCTTCTCCTTAATATTGTAGATATCTTCTCCGCTTCACATCTTCTCCCCCTTTAGCAACAATGCCAAAGTGGAGGCATGAGCTTCCTTGTTCCACTATGTTGCTCCCCCTAAGGAGTAGCATCCTTCAACACATCAATCCTGAAAAGATATAGCAAAGTAAGATTTGACTGATGTGGAGCACAAACCTTTACATTACCTCTTGAAGGGTAAGCACCCCTAATTCACCTCTCAGATAGGTAAAAGTAGCCTTTGATAGAGGCTTGGTGAATATGTCTACTAACTGCTCCTTACTGGAAACATGTTCCAGTACCACCTCTTTGTTCTGAACCTTTTCCCTCAAGAAATGATACTTGAGTTCAAAGTGCTTGGTTCTATCATGTAAAACTGGATTCTTGGAAATGTTAATTGGACTTGTATTGTCTCAAAATATACTTACCGGTTCAGATACAGGAACTTTGAAGCCATTCAATACATGCTTCATCCAAATAGTCTCAGTGCAGTTCATAAAAGTTGAAACATACTTCGCTTCTGCTGTAGACTGAGAGATACAACTCTTCTTTTTACTCATCCATGAGACTAGTCTACCACCGAGAAAGAATGCACCACCAGTTGTGCTCTTCCAATCATCCACATTACTAGCCCAATCAGCATCTATGAACACTTTTCATTATTGTATGGATACCATAATCCATAGTCAATAGTTCCCTTTAGATATCTAAGAATTCGCTTGACTACTACCAAGTGGGATTCTCTTGGGCTTTTTTGAAACTGAGTGGTAATACCCACTCCATGTGCAATGTTTGGTCCCCTATGCACTACATAATGCAACTTACCAATGCTGAGTCATCCTCTTTTGATAGTTTACAACCGGTCACCATTGGTGTACCAACCGGTTTGCTGTCTTCCATGCCAAAGGTATTCAACACCTCTTTGACATACTTGGACTGAGTAATAAAGATTCCATCTTTCATTTGTTGAATCTACAGTCCAATGGAGAACTTAATCTCCCCTATGAGTGACATCTCAAACTCCTTTTTCATCTCATCTGCAAAGTCATGACTCATCTTGTCATCTCCACCAAAGATTATGTCATCAACAAATACTTCATAGATCAGAATCTGATCTCCTTCTGATTTCAAGTAGATATTGCTATCTTCAATTGTTCTTTCAAATCCAATCTTCACAAGATGGGAGTGCAAGCGTTCATACCATGCTCTAGGTGCCTGCTTCAGACCATACAAGGCTTTATGTAACCTACACACCATGTCACTGTCTTTTGATAGGGAAAACCCATCTGGTTGCTCTATGTACACCTCCTCTTCAAGTATTCCATTTAGAAATGCAGATTTTACATCCATTTGGTATACCTTGAATCCTTTAAAGGCTGCATATGCAAGAAGCATACGAACTCCTTCCAATCTTGCTACTGGAGAATGTTGGCATATGGACACTCCAATGAGACATTGTGTGTGATTGAAGGTTTTGTCATTGATGGAAACCTTGCAATCCTATGGCACCGACAAAGCATTGCTCAGGCAACCTTGCAATCCTATGGCACCGGCAAAGCATTACTTAGGCAACCTTGCAATCCTATGGCACCGGCAAGACATTATACCAACAAAGCATTACTTAGGCAACCTTGCAATCCTATGGCACCGACAAGACATTATACCAGCAAAGCATTAGTCAAACAAGACAGTGCACCGGCATCAACAAGATCAACCTACACCGGCACCGGCACAGAAAAGAACATGTATACCGACACTGAGGCCCACAGGATTTTTGATATGTAATATTTTGTTTATTATTGTAAGCCGACTTGGAAAATTGTAAAATGACTCTTGTATATAAAAGAGATCATTGTAAGCATTTGTAGGATATGGATAGGAAGCATAAATAAATTATAAGGCAGACCTAATGTGCGAATCGTAGGTCAAAGGTATATGTAAAGAACAGAGCAAGAACCGGTACTGAATCTGACATTGAAGATGCTATTGTAAAGCAGTACAGAATATTGGATTTGTGTAAATCCTCATTGTAAGTCAGTGTGACTTCTTATTGAGCAGTGAGCTCTAGGCAGTTGGCCTTCCTGCATGTGCAGGCCCCTATTGTAAGTAATATTCTCTTATTGGCCAGTAAGTGAATATTGGGTCACAAATCCCATTGAGGTTTTTCCCACACTGAGTTTCCTCGTTAAACATCTTGTGTTATGGTGTTCTTTTCATGTGGATGTTTTTGATTTTGTTATTTGCATTAATTCTTGCATACCGGTATACTGTTACTTTATGTTCTGCATATTCAGTTTTAAGAAAATTTTATTATCGGTCAGATACTGATTCACCCCCCCCTCTTAGTATCTGTGGGAACCCTAAAAATTGGTATCAGAACCTGGTCCTCTATTTTCAGAAGCCTAACAGTTTGAGGAAGATCTTGACACTGGTAAAGATGGAAAATTTGATGAAGCAACTTGAAGGAGCTCTTACTGACTATGATGCAGAGAAGTTAAAAAATATCAAATTAGAAGATGATTTGAAAGAAGCTCAGGACATTATTCAGGCACTTCAAGAAAATCTTACTGTTACAAGGAATAAGAGAAGAGAACTTTGTGAAAAATTGCAAAATGAGAATGATGAAAAGGAATCACTAAATGATATGATAAGCAAATTGAAACAAGAGATCATGACAACAAAAAATGAAATGCAAGATATGACTATGAGATTTTGCAAAGAGATTGAGGATAGAAAGAAGAATGAAGAAGAATTGACCAAAAGACTAAGTGATGCAGCAAATGAGAACACAAGACTTAGCTATGAAAATGACATGTTGAAGATAGATATGATGCATACTCAAAATGACTCAAATGAACTAATGAGACAAAAAGAAATCTTGGAAAGGGAATTGGAAACTGCAAATCAACACAAAGAAAAATTGAAAAAAAGCTCAGAAGAACTTGGTACCTTATTGAAGAATCAAAAACCCAAAGGTGACACTTCTAGAATTGGATTTGAAGTTGGAGAAAGCTCCGGTACTGCGAATACCCAGGATCACAACAAACCAGTAAGACCTTCTAATACTTACAAATTCAATGGAAAATTCTTTAACTGTAATAAATATGGTCATAGGGCAAATGAATGTAGATCTAGGAATTATCAGAACATCAATCCTCCTACCGGTCAATGCACCAAATGCAACAAAATTGGTCATAACTTTGAAAATTGTAGAATGAATGTAAGATGTTATGTTTGTGGAAGATTTGGTCATTTATCAAATAAATGTAGAACACAAACCAGCATAGGTTATGGGAAAGCTATTTATAAAAATAATGTAACTTGTTATGCATGTAACAAGATTGCTCATATTACTAAATTTTGTAGAAGTAAAGGTACACCGGTAGATAACAGAAGTACTAGCTTGAAAGGTAAAGAAAAGGTTGAAGAGGTTAAGCAATGGATTAGAAAAGGTGATCTAAATATTGGGGTTACTCCTCCACCGGTAGAACCAACAAATGTTTCACCGGCAGGACAATATGATTCTCCATCGGCAGGATAGAGCAATGCTCCACCGGCAGGATGTTCTTCATCAAATTGAAGAAAATTATCTTGAGGGTTTGGCAATCAAATGACACATGTGCTATTATTCCCTTCATTAGAGAAAAGAAGTTGAAAATCCTTCATTATCGGCAAATAAAGTTAAGCTAATACATTGCCGGCAAGCAATTAATGTGGTAGGTAGCAAAAAAGACTTTATAAAATAAGGTTTTTGGCTCCATTTCATTTCACCATGAATTCAAACTTTCAGAGAGCGTGAAGATTTCCGAGCTAAGGCATTCCGAGCAAAGAGGCAAAGCACTTCAGCAATCAATCCATCCAAAGGCAGAAAAAGGTATTTATCATCATGACATCCTCCTCTGCACCTGAATTCATAGCAAACCCTATAGTAGTCAAAGTTATAAAAAGACCTAGGCCCGTGTTTCAGCTAGTTCCCAAGGTAGCTAAGAAAGATGACAACACAGGTGCTTTTTCAAAAAATCCAAAAGGTGTTGTTTATGCAGAAGACCCTAGAATGTATATTTATTGCAACATAGAGGAATTAGGTGATGAGGAAATAAAAAACATGTATAAACCTGTTATATGTGACAACTCCAAGAATGTGAAACCTGAACATAAAATTGTTGAAACCCTAGGATTCACTGAAATCCTCTGCATTCCTGAATTTCCCAAGGAAGTGGTTAGGATAGTTCTGAGTAGGGTACATGGTTCATTCTTTTGGCTTGACTCAGTGCATAAAATTACAAAGGTAGCTGTGAAAGCAGTAACAGGGTTACCTTCCACCAGTAGCAGACCCAACAAAACCAAGAAGGTCTCTAATGACTTGGTAACAAACTTAACTGGTGCAACATCCAACAAGAGATCATTGAGGGTTAATGATGTGACCGATACAAATGTTAGATTTGTTAGCATGATTATAGGTTACAAAGCAACTCATGCTAATAGGCTTAACTCTGTTTCCAGTTTATGCATAAAAAGTGCTTATGACATGGTGAAGGACAATGTAAAAATTGATATCTGTGAATGGTTAAAGGATGAGTTAATTGACAACTTAGCAAAAATCAAGAAGGATAAGAGAGGAACCTTTAGATTTGGAAATTTACATGTATGCTTAATGCTACATATAACCAAACAGGCTCCCAGTATAGGCTACAAGGATTTTGGATTCGACATACCAGTAGGAAAACAATTGTCTGACTTATTCAACAACATGGGTGAAAATAGAGAAAAGAATATCAATGAGTATTTTCAAGCACTAAAAGTCAAAATGAATAAATGAATCAGACTATCACAAGAAATTGTCAACAAATACAAGGATGATATATGCTTTGTGATAAAAAAGGATGAGATCTGGATGGAAGCAGTCATCCCAAGAACTATCTGGGTTATAGAGATGGGGTATGAAACAGATGACCACATAGTGGAAACTTATGCTAAAGCACTTCTGGAAGCCCCCAATGAACCAAATGAAGAAGTATTTGGTAGTGTTGAGACCATTGAAAGTCAAATTCTATCTAAAAAGAGAGTGAAAAAGGTTGAGGCATTTGTGAGGAAAGGAACCAGACAAGCAAAAGCCATAAAGGAAGATGTACTAAAGAAAACCGGCATAACAGAAGATGAGTTGGCAGCCCAACAACCTAAAACTCATCTATCACCGGTAGATACTTCCTTAGAAGGAGATATGCCAGCAACTTTCAAAAGAGTTGTTAGGAAAAGAGACCCGTCACCGGTATCCACTCCTTCACCTAGAAGGACAAGACAGAAGCAACAAGTTGTGAGGTCTCCAGTCAAGAAAGCCACACCTAAGAAGATGCTGACCCCCAAAAGGAAGAAGAAGACAAACACTGACTTTGGCCCTCTTGACATACTACTGAATGAGATCATAGAGGAAGGTAAATTGAAAAACATAGGGAAAATCTATGACACCCTATCAGATGATGAGAAAGGACAAGTCAAGGAAAGTGTTATATTACACATGGACATGTATAAAAAGTTTTTGATGCAAGTCCTAAATGAAATTCCTGATGAACTATATAAAAGACTTGAGGCTAGAAGGCAAGGAATAATTGAGTTGGATAAGAAAATAAAAATAGAGAAATTACTTGCAGTATACCTGGTCAACTCACCTAAGGAAATTGATGATTTGATAGCTCAGGCCAACCAGACAGTTTTTTCCACTGTACACCGGCAAATATCACTAATGGCAGGTAGAGTTACTAAAGTTTCAGAGGAAACAGAAAATGGTTGGGATATATTCTTGGTTGAAAAAGAAAAACAAGAAGAATATAGGAATCCCAAGCCCATTCTGGTATATCAAAAGGACAAAGGGAAAGGTAAAGTTGGTGGACCACCAAGTATCAAGATTAGTGATAACTTACCCCCACCTCCTTTAAATACTCCACTGGTAAAAACCACAACTGTAGAAGATCAACCGACAGCTGAGAGCATGGACACAGAGGATAATAATCCTAATCCTAAAGTCCTATATACTGTGAATGTTGATACTTAGAAAATCAACATAGTGGTAGACAAGGATACAATAGATAAAATAGAAAACAAAGAGCAACCAACAGTAGATTCAGAGAAAAAGATGGAATCTGGAACACAAACAGAGAAACCAATAGAGCTAAAGGCTCCAGAACAGATGCCACTGGTAAGAAATGATGCAGGAAAACCAATGCTTAAAGAGATGGAGACACAAACAGACCTACCAGAGGTCAATACTAGCATGGTCACTTCCACCGGCACTCAGTTTGTTGGGTCACCATCAAATGTAACAGAGGTATTGCTCGAATCTATCAAGAAAATAACTGATTATAGCTCACAAGCCTATAAAGCGATAGATGATTCAATTCCAGTTTTGAAATCAATAGCTCCCAATTGTAATATAGCCATCAAAGATTCTTTAGGCCAGTTGGATACACTTTGTAAATATATTTCTGGAAATTTTGAGCAAACAAAGGTAGAAACTGTAAAGGAAAGTGTAGAAAAAGAGAAACAGAAAGTCTTTGAGGAAGGAATAAAGAAGTGTAACAGGGAATTTGACACACTTCTACCGGAACTGTGCAATTTATTGAAAGAGTACAAAACTCTGTACAAAGACACCTGTAAGATAAACTTTTTGACCATAGATGTAGACAAAAAGATGAGCAAGGTATAGGAAGAGATCAATAAACTTGTTGATAATTTTGTTAACTCACCCGATACATTATCAGTTTTTGAGGAAAAGATAACAAATTTTGAGGAAGAATTGCTCAAATTAGAAAGAGAGAAAGAGAAAATAATAAACAAGGCAAAATTCTTGAGATCTAAACTAAGTCCAAGATTGGACTATTTAGCATCTCTGCGAAAGGAAATCTCAGAGGCACTAACACAGGGTAGCAAAACACCAGCAGAGCACTTGCAACATCTCACCGGTACAGTATATAGAACTGAGATAGCAATAAAGGAGAGCAAGAAGTTTATGGATGGCATAAACTTAATTTTGGGAGATATTCTTTGGATAATAACCACCCAACTACAAGGTTGAGGTTATGAATTGGTACAACTACAAAATCTACTAACCTTTGTCATTGATGCCAAAGGGGGAGTAGTAGATGAGAAAATTCAAAACACAGGGATCACATGCTCAGGGGGAGCTCTCACATTTTTGGTAACATTTTTGGTCTACACATTTTTGGATATCTTTTTGAAATTTCTCATGAGTGTTGCCATCAATGCCAAAGGGGGAGATTGTTGGCATATGGACACTCCAATGAGACATTTTGTGTGATTGAAGGTTTTGTCATTGATGGCAACCTTGCAATCCTATGGCACCGGCAAAGCATTACTCAGGCAACCTTGCAATCCTATGGCACCGGCAAAGCATTACTCAAGCAACCTTGCTATCCTATGGCACCAGCAAGACATTATACCGACAAAGCATTACTCAAGCAACCTTGCAATCCTATGGCACCGACAAGACATTATACCAGCAAAGATTTACTCAAACAAGACAGTGCACCGGCATCAGCAAGATCAATCTACACTGACACCGACACAGAAGATGTACACCGGCACAGAAAAGAACATGTATACCGGCACTGAGGCCCACAGGATTTTTGATATGTAATATTTTGTTTATTATTGTAAGCCGACTTGGAAAATTGTAAAATGACTCTTGTATATAAAAGAGATCAGTGTAAGCATTTGTAGGATATGGATAGGAAGCATAAATAAATTATAAGGCAGACCTAATGTGCGAATTGTAGGTCAAAGGTATATGTAAAGAATAGAGCAAGAACCGGTACTGAATCTGGCATTGAAGATGCTATTGTAAAGTAGAACAGAATATTGGATTTGTGTAAATCCTCATTGTAAGTCAGTGTGACTTCTTATTGAGCAGTGAGCTCTAGGCAGTTGGCCTTCCTACATGTGCAGGCCCCTATTGTAAGTAATATTCTCTTATTGGCCAGTAAGTGAATATTGTGGGTCACAAATCCCACCGAGGTTTTTCCCACACCGGGTTTCCTCATTAAACATCTTGTGTTATGGTGTTCTTTTCATGTGGATGTTTTTGATTCTATTATTTGCATTAATTCTTGCATATTGGTATACTGTTACTTTATGTTCTGCATATTCAGTTTTAAGAAAATTTCATTACCGATTAGATACTGATTCACCCCCCCCTCTTAGTATCTGTGGGAACCCTAATAGAGAAAAGGTTTCTCAATAGTCTTCTCCTTCTTCTTGGGCATATCCCTTACATACTAGTCTGGGTTTGTTCCTTACCACTGTGCCATCCTTATTCAGCTTATTTCTGAAGACCTATTTGGTTCCAGTGACATTTTTATGCTTCGGTCTGGGTACCAAAGACCATGTACCATTCTTCTCTATCTGATCAAGTTCCTCTTCCATTGCCTTGGTCCAGTCTTCATCTTTATGTGCCTCTTTGAATGATTTAGGCTCAAATTCAGAGATCATACATGATTTTTCTCTGACCTTTCTTCTTGTAAGATTTCTCGCATCTTTGTCTCCTATGATCTGCTTTGGATCATGATTGAGTTTTACATACCTAGGTATATTCTTAACAGATTCCTCTTTCTTTTCTTCTTCATCGGCATCAACATCCACCAGTGTAGGAGCACAATTACTGGTACTGGGCTAATTTGCAACTAGTTCCCAAAAGGTTACTACCAGTTCATCTCCTACATGCTCTGTGCTAGTTTCCTCAGGTTTCTCAGAGTTTTCACAACCCTAACATTGATGCTTTCAACAATTCTCTAAGTCCTATTGTTGAAACATTTGAGAGATTTGCTCTTTGTGGAATACCCTAGGAATATTCCCTCATCACATTTAGCATCAAAATTGCTCTGATGTTCACTCTTCCTGATATAAAATTTACTACCAAACACTCTGAAGTAGCTTACCACTAGTGTCTTACCGGTCCAGTACTCATAAGGATTCTTATCCTTTCCTTTCTTGATGAGTACTCGGTTCATTATGCAGACTGCAATGCTCACCGCTTCTCTCCAAAATGTGTGAGCAACCTTTCCTTGGATTAACATGGTTCTGGCATCTTCAACCATAGTCTGGTTGTTCCTCTCTGCTAAGCCATTCTGTTGTGGATTCTAGGGGGTAGACAGTTGCCTCTTGATGCCATTCTCTTCACAATATTTGTTGAATTCACCGGAAGTGAATTCTCCTCCTTGATCAGTTCTAAGGCATTGGATTCTTCTACCGCTTTCCTTTTCTACCAGTGCTTTGAAAGCTTTGAACTTTCCAAAGGCTTCAGACTTATCCTTCAAGAATGTGACCCACATCGTTCTTGAGCAATCATATGTAAGAATCATAAGATACCTATCTCCCTGCACACTCCTAGTTTTCATAAGACCACACAAATCAGTATGCAAAAGATCAAGTAAATTGTCTAGAGTGAAAGATTTACCTTTGAAGATTGAGGAAGACATTTTCCCTAGTTGACACTCTCTGCACAAAGGATTTTCTGGTTTGCTCAGCGTCGACAGTCCTCTAACTACCTTGATCTTACTGGCCTTCACAATGTTATCAAAGTTTACATGGCAGACTCTCTTATGCCATATCCAACTATCATCAAACTTAGCTATAAGAAATGTACTTATATTTGCATTCAGCTGAAATAGGTTACCTTTGGGCTACATATGAGTGGCCATCATTTCACCATTATTTCTTTTGATTTTGCACACTCCATTTTGAATTCTAGAGTGAGTCCACCATCATTCAGCTGGGCAACACTCAATAGGTTGTGTCTGAGACCTTCCACCCAGTAAACATTGTCAGCACTTCTCTTTCCATTTAGAGAGATGGACCCTCTGCCTTTGACCATACATGGTGCATCATTACCAAAATGAACCACACCACCATCATACTCTTCTAGAGAAAGAAATTTACTCCGGTCACTAGTCATATGGTGAGAACATCCACTGTCAATAATCCACTCATTGGAATTATCAAAGCAGGAGACAAGAGCCTTCTTGTCTGACACATCTTCCTTAACTGTTACAAACACAATATCCTAAATTTCTTCATCTTTTGATTCCTCATTAGTGACACCTTCATCAACTGCTACAAAATAGTTTCTTTGGTTTCCTTCTTTGAACTTCTTGAACTTTTCTGGTTTGTCCTTGCTATCACCATTTGGACAGTTTACATCAATGTGTCCTATCCAGTTACAAGAAAAGCATTTCAAAGGGAGCTTACCTCTATATTTACTAGTTCCCTTAGGAAGTCTCATGGCAAGAAGAGCTTCAAATTCCATTAGGATCTCCTCATCATCCATTTCTGTTCTTTGTCTTGGTTCACCACTAGTACTAGCTTCTTTGCCTTTTCTAGATGGAGTAGCAGATGCTCTAAAGGCTGATCCAGTCTTCTGAATACTGCCATCAAAACTTTTTAGCTCATAGGCTGTCAACTTTGCAATGATGGAGTCTAGGGATACCTTAGTTTTGTCTATTGACCTCAACTCCTGAATAGCAGCAACCCTTATTGCATAAACCGATAATAAGGATCTCAAAACTTTGCTAACAATAGTGGAATCTTAAATTTTACCACTTGCATTCTTGATATCTCCAACAATAGTTTTGATTATTATTCCTTATTGTTGAATGGTCTCTCCAACCATCCGCATGTCTTCAAAATTTCCTCTAAGGCTTTCTTCCTTAGCTTGTTTGAAATGCTCATCACCGCCATAGATATTCTCAAGAGTATCCCATACTTCTTTGGGATTCTCTTTGTCCTGAACATCAATAAACTCAATGTCAGATAAACTACTATTTAAGGCTTCCATGACTTACCCATTCTCCTAACTCTCTCTCTTTTGGTCATCGGTGAGAGTATCGGTAGAGATAACATAAACATTCTCAACATAGCTCCAATGTTGAGCACCCATGCTTCTGATGTATATCTTCATTCTGTCATTCCATATTTTAAGGTTCTCTCTGTTGAACTTTGGACCTTCCCTCTTCATGATTACAATAGGAGCTTTCCTTCAAGCGGTTAAACTTACAACACAGAGGACTTGGAGGATGCTCTGATACCAATTGATAACACAATGATGAATAGTGAGTACCAAATAGGTACTGAGAGGGGGGGGTGAATCAGTACAGGTACAAGAACTTTTCCTGAACCGGTTTGACTGCAAACAATGAACTTGACTAGCAATCACTAAAACCAGTCATAAACCAAATTACTACCGGTTAAGCACAATGAGACTGTGAAAGATATAAACCAGAAACACTTATCTTACCACACAACCTACACCCTCATTTCCACATTATCCTTGTGCATAAATAGGTAATCTATAATCAAAAATATAATAACTTGCTAGATCAACATGATTCACCTCTTGACAGAACTCAAAAAAGCATCACATGAAAAAGACATCACATATGACACATATTTTTCATGTGGAAACCCAATTAGGGAAAACCACGGTGGGGATGAATATCCACAAGCTATTTTTGAACTCTTTACAAGTGCGCTCATTTAGAAGCCTAGTGCGGTTAAAGACTGTTACAACAGGTTATGCTAGGAACCAATCCTGTTAGGGATCACCCGGTTAAGGGTTAAACCATGTTTAAAGGTTACCTTGTTAGAGGATTTTGTGAACTCAATGGCTTTGAGTCACCCTGTTAAAGGATTTACAACAAGCTGGTTAAAGCTACCCTATTAAGGGATTTTCCAACTGTTGAAGTGATTAGAGATCAATAGGTCTTATAATGATCTGGTAATAGCACTCAGCCAATGCAAACCCGCTTTAGTTCCTTTCTTCTGCATACACACTCTGTAGGTATCAACCCTCTTATCTGGTCTGGCGAGAATCATGTATCTTTGCACTTAGATACACACACAACATTTTCCAACAACTTCAACAGGAAATACAACTTTGACCTTATAGGAAATAGATAGGTCAGTAACATAAACCCTAAACCCTAAACATGTAGGTTGAGCAATTCAGTCGGTTCAATCCTGACTATTGAACACTTTGTATTTGAATACAATGGTCTTGAACAGATCTCAAGACATTCTCCATCATTTGTTCTTCACTGCTTCTTGGAGGCGATAACCCATCACGGATCCTCCACCATTTGCAGAGACTTCACACATTCCCGAGGTAGATAGGATCAATCTCCTTCATGCAAGATCCTTCACGTGCACGAGGCTGACATGGCAACATGATCTGATCTCCATTACAATGTTAACTCATCACACAATTCCATCGGTTGAATCACATAGGCTCAAAACACTTCAACCGAAAACCCTGAAGCTGAGACTACCAACCGATAGTCATACCATATTAAACCTTGATACAAAACATTCCATATACCAGTTCACTTGGACAAATGTACCGCTTCACCTTTTGCACATATACCAGTTCTCAACATTAGACTGGTTCATTCTTTAAGCATATTGACATCAATGACAACACCATATCAACATGTCAACATACTCTGCACATATGCCAACATTTACATTGGCAATCCTTCTTTCGCAGTCTACAATGAGGGCAAAATTGTGCAAGAAATGCATCAACTTCTTCATGCTTCTTCTTAGTTGAAAGTGTATCCAACTGAGTAGCCATATTATTTATAATGTCCTCCTTAAATTCCTTCAATAAATGGCTAAGTTCCATTCTAGAAACTCTAGTACTAGATGTTGATGAAGGTGCTCTTGGCTTGAAACACCTGTTCTTTTTAGAAGTAGTTCTGGATACTTCTTACAAATTTGTCCTTTTTTAGTCCACGTGGACTGTGTAATGTCACCTCCTCCCATAAGATCCAAAGAATCAGTGCATTCATCACTGATTCCCCTCAAAAAAATCAACTTGAGGGAACCTTCATTTAGAGTACCTTGTTTGAACATTTTTGACACTAAATAGAAACCTCTCCAGATAATCTTCAAGACTCTCATCTTCTTTTTGTGTCATTCTAAAGATATCATCCCCATGACAATTAGTGCCTCTATAATACTCTTTATATTTTGCAAGAAACAATCATTTCATCTCATCCCATGTCTTGATTGTGATACTACCCAAGCTGATAAACCAACTTAAAGATGATTCCTTCAAGGTGGTAGGAAATATTTTGAGTCTATGGGCATCTGTAGTATAGTCAAAACTCCTACAAAGAACATCAAACTCAAATAGAAATGTGTTTGGATCCTCTGTCACCAATCCATAGAATTTAGGGAGGGAAGAAGATGGAATGTTCTTGAGATTACTATTATCATGTTGATCAGATATGGGGAACTCAAATGTTGGGTTCAAAGGTGGTAGTGGTGGATTATTTCCACCAAGAGGTGAGTTTCCTTGCATTGGACTTGTGGGGGTAGTTACTATATGAAATTCTTCTTCTTGAGGTCCAAAGAGGAACTGAAGACTACCTTCTGGAAATTCAGATTCAGGATGGTTCAAATTCTCTGGGGTTTGATAAAGTTCAGCAAAAGGATTTATATTTGGGGAATTATTTTTTGCATGATTAGGATGGCTGGGTAGAAATCTACCTAGAACATCTCTTCTTCACCTATGCATGCAGATTCATGAAATTTTTTCAAACAATCAGGTATGCCAAAAAAATAATTAACTAAAAACTAAAAAGACAATAACCATAACAGGTTCTTAGTTTGACACTATCCCCAGCAACGGTGCCAAAAATGTTCAACCCAACAATAAGAATAATAACTCTAATTGAAGTCTCAACCCAAAGTTTGGACCTTCATTTGGTAAAGTCACTATTTCCATAGCTAGTGTTCATTTGATTGTCAACCCAGGGACGTAATACTTGAAATGGGTCTACACTATATATGCACTAAGTTCCTGCGACAACTATTCTGCATTACTGCAGCAACTAACATTATGCGGAAAAGATAAGCAAGAATTGAAACTATAGAAAGGCTACAGGAAAACTTCTACATAAATTCATAAAAACAATACTGGATAAATTCAATGCTGATAAACACAAATTACTCTGTTTTGGTTTGGCTGTAGGAACAGTCAGTAGATCTGTTTCTAGTGGCTACAGGAACAGTCAATGCAAGAAAGTCTACTACAACTAAGGAAAGAAAACTAATCTTAACAAATACACAAGAACACTTACCAAGTGGGACCCCTTGGATGGGTGATACTAGGCTTCCAAAAAACAACTCTAAAAGCTCAGAATAACATATTTTTATTCATCATTCTTTGGAATTCATTACATGATTCAATATGAAAAAGAAACTCAACAATACTTATGAAAAATCCTTTACTCTATTTTTTTCTTCTCTTTCTATCTAACCTCCAAGAAGATAAAGAGCTTATTATTAAAAAGAAATCATCTACAACAGACAACATAAATCATGCCGAAAAGAAGAGGTGGATAATTGACCGAGAAAGGAGATAGCTAGAATTATGCTACAGGAAATGGGGATCTAAACTGAACCACAGTCATAACATATTGTGGTTCTATTTACAACTTCAATGCCTACCTAAGTTATACATCGGTAGTATCACGTGATTACTCCTCTTATGCTATTCCTTATGCTTCTCATCTTTTCTATTGTTTGATCTTTAGTCATCTTCTTGAGTATCCTTTCCTTCAACTAGTGTGATAGGCAAACATCTACCGTAGCATCATTTATTCCTTGCACTACAAAAGAAATAACATACAAGAATATACATACGCATTTTATTTAATCAAGACATCTATTAATTTCACATATGATATTTCCCTAAATAATCTGCATGGCAACAAGAATAAATCACATGGCTACAGGAATAAATGGCATGGCTACAGGAATAAATTGGCAAAGATGAAACATGATTTAATAGGTTCAGGCTAACATATGGAATACATATAGTAAACTTCCAATACATCACTACTACTATGTAAATCAAAAGATGACAAAAGCTCAAGAGTTCTGAGGATAGAAATATGACAATGTCTCAACTCATCAAGTATGACCTTAGGTTGATCTTTCTGAGATTCAATAGACAAAGACATCCTAGCTAAAGCATCTTGCAACAAATCTTTTGTACAGGTATGTGTAAATCATCTAACATGGACATAGAAATTGTGGTCTTCTTCATTGATTCAAGAATATTGATATTAATACCACTAACATTTTGTTGTCCTTTAAGAATAGAAGCATCTAAAGGTGTTTGTGTTGGTTGTGACTGCACTTTAGGCTGATCCTTGTTAGCTGCAGGTTGTCCTCTTGGTAGTATTTGAATATTTTGAATTGGTGGAGTCGCTTTTCTTGCTTGTTGGCTTGTAGAAGCCTGATTTTTCCCTTTATCAACCTATTGTTGGCCTTGTACAACTCGTTGTTGACTATTTCAAGCTTGTTGTTGATGGTCTGCAATTTGTTGTCCCACACCAATAGCCCTTTTTTTTTACCTTGTATTGGCTACAATGGGTATATAAGATTGATTCTACACTTATGGTTGATTAAGCCCACAAAATTCTTCACCCTGCCAATTCATCAAAGCAATTTTGGTACATTCTTGTTCCTCATTAATTATTGCATCCTGAAAAGACACAATGTTATTCTAAACCATCAGCACTTGTGACTGAGCTTGCATTGCATTTTCACAGGATGCTTGATTATGAGATTGGTTGCATGGGAGACAAAAATATTGTGCCAAATTTTTTTGCATAGGTGCAATCTCCTTTGAGGTGCTAGCAATATTCTGATTATACTACCGGTTAGGCCTATTGTTGTAGTTTCTCCTCTAATTTTGACCTTCAGCTTGGTAATTAGGCTTATTAGGCTGGTATAGGGCTTGATAAGGGGTTTGAAATGACCTTTGATTTTGACCTTGGTTTCTCTCAATGTTTACTAATTTATTTCCAAAGTTTTGTAAGGTCTGTTGCATCTATTGGTTATCTGTTTGCAATTATTGTCTATCCTCACCATAACTTATTAACAACCCCTTAATTTCTTGAAGCTCTTTTGAATAGTCTAAGACAACATTATTTGAGAAAAAGTTTGAAAACCTAATGTTGGAACAATGGGTAATGCAGCTATAGGGTTGCTTGGATTGGCACTAATGGCTGAATATCAAGGAAAATAGGCATTGGAGGCCTAGGAGCAATTTTACCTGCTTGAATAAGGCTATTTTTAGCAGTAATAGCTATGCCATATGCTGCTAGTAATGTTACTCCACCAATTGATTGAATCATAACAGTAATATCACTATTTAATTCTCTAAGGTAGTACAAAAATATTTGATCTGCTAAAGCTCTTACCGTTGCTGGTATTCTGCTCCAGGTTCTCCAAAAGTAGTACTTAAAATCAATCATTTTCTCATGTGGCGTTCTTCTATGATCTGACTTGTCTAATAATTGCTTGGTCAACTTTTCTCTTAGATCATCCCATGATCCAACATAGTTGATACTTAGTTCTCTGAACCATTGCAGTGCTTTTCTCTTAAATGATGCTATTAAAATCCTTATCGCCATGTTCTCTTGTGTTACATGATGAACACCACATAGAGATGCAGCATCCCTAATGTGTTCTATTGGTGTAGTTTGATCCTCACCAATTAAGATAGGTAGACTTTTCAGAGATGCTACTAGTATAACCTTGTGTTGAGTTAAATTTAATGGGATACCCCCATCAAATGGTACAAAATCATGTGCTCTTACAACCATTGAATATATTGGTGGATTTAATGGAGGATTTACTAGTGAATTCTAGATAATGGGTGTTTGAGATGTAGATACCATGAATAAAGGGTTTGTATGGATTGCAAAAGTAAGATGAGAATTAGGAAGATTAGATAGAGGAATAGAATTTGGAAGGTTGGGTTGAATTGAAATTGATGAATTTGATTCCTTTCTTGTTGTTGTAGACTTCCTCTATGACAGTGGTAAATTAGTATGCTCAATTGGATCTGCACTTTGCCTTGTCTATATATTTCTCATATGTTATTAAGACATGTTCTATACAAAAAACTAAAAAAAATTCATGAAGCACCTGAAAATAAACCTCAAAAGGCTGTAATAACTGCGGTAAGTACCAAAACAACAATAAAATTGGGATTTGTATGAGCTGAGACAACTCAAATGGGTCCCACCGAGCGTACCAAAATTTTTTGTCATGAAGGATTGTACCTATGATGGTAAGTATGAAACTCAACAATCTTGTGAAACATGGAAACACCTTCGAGCCCATGGGTTGCTCAAAGTGAAGGTAAATCTCTCTAGATTATAGGTTAGCATCCTTTTTGATGAATCTTCTGCAATTTTTTTTTGTAGGAAAAGGGATAAAGATCTTGCATGTAATGAAAAATCTATCCTAATGGAGGTGATATACCAAATAATGATGCAGTTCTACTTGTTGTCCTAAAACTATAACCAACTGCAATAAAGAAATAATTTATCTCACAAATCAAATATGATCATAAAATTCATAAATGTTTCATGTGAAGGTTCAAAGTTACCCAATTTTGCATGAAAGAAAAGTGATTTTTCACAACATGCAAGAATTGAAAACCAAATAAACATAACCAACAGCCTGAATTTGCAATTAAATCTTCCTATTTCTGCAAAGCATAAACAAGAAGGAGAAAAGGATTCTGAAAATCACAATAACTCTATCAAATCATTCACCTGAAAATGGAGAAACACAAATAATTGACAAGAAAACTATACTCTTTATTGCACACTGAAAAATACTCTCTATTACAATGCTAAAAATGATGAATACTAAGAGGGAGGGGGGGGGGTGAATTAGTATGCCAAAAATCTTTGCACTTAAATACTTTGCTAGACAAATAGTAAACCAATAAAATAGTTTAGCAGACAAACTGGTTAACACACATGCAAACCAAATAGCGAATAATGCATTCACCCATAGAAGCACAAACACCATAACACAAGAGATTTTGACGTGGAAACCCAAATGGGAAAAACCACGATGAGATGGAACTCACAAGTAACTATCTGTAGAATAGGAACCAGACCGGTTAAGGTCTTACAATGTTCTTTACCAGAACAGATCTTGTTAGGAATCTCAATCTCTATTAGGAGATAAGTCTGATTAAAAACTGCCTTGCTAGAGAATTTTAGATCCACAGAAGTGAACCACCTTGTTAGAGGATTTTCAAAAGGATTTTGGGCCTACCCGATTAAGGGCTACAGACTTGTCGAAGATGCGAGTAATCAACAAGTGAGTGATCTAGCAAATAGCATAGATTGCTTGATTAAATCCTTGATAGCTCGGTCCTAATGCATTCTAGCATTACTTCAGTCTTCTACACATTCATACTCTCTCCAACTCCTCAACCACCTTAAACCCTAGCAACAATATTAATCACAACAGCAACAACTTGCCCAACAACCTAAAACCCTAGACATGATGTCCTTATAAAGGAATCTGATTTCATGTTGGTCCAATAGGATTACAATACAATTTCCTACGTTCAATGCATCTAGACATATTCTGGTAACACGACACAAAAAGTACTGCTAAAGTGTCGACACCATCAAACAATTGGTGGATGGTAACTCATCACAAAATGCTGGTTGGTAGCTCATCATAGAGTATTACCGGTTCATACAAAATACCAGTTCAAGAAAAATGTCGGTTGTCGGTTTGACAAAATTGAAGACTGGGAAATATGTGTTCTGCCGCTTTGATCCTTCGTGTCGCTTGGGGTGAACATACCGCTTCAGATCGGTAAACACTTTCTGCAAAACACCAATATTCTAAGGACTATAATGCATCATACCAGTTGGAACAATTGTCGGTTGAGCATAACTCATACATACAAAAATAGTCTCAATGCAAGTGTGTGTCCATCAATGACAATCACAACATAATCATCAAAAATGCCAACAACCTCCCCCTTTGGCATTGATGGCAACACTTAGGAAATTTTGACATTTAAGTGTTTTACAACAAAAATATGCCAGAATCAAAATTACTCCCCCTAGGCATATACACTATCCCTTTTGCAGAAAATACAATGTATACTACTTCTTAACAGAAATATCATGAAAGTATACATCAAAACAATCAAATTTTATACTTCTCCCCCTTTGCCAACAATGACAACAAAATACTATAGATTAACACCTATGTCATTAGGATTAAAAGAATAATAGTTTATGACAATAAGGAATAAAACTTGTCAAAAATAGATTTGAAGTCCTGCAAGAATTGTTTCATAGATAAAGACCAGGACTCAAGTAAGGAGGTGGCTGCTTCTTTCTCTATCTGCATCTGGGAGACCTATTCTTCCATGGCGTCTATGGTGCTCATCTCTTGTGTCACCATTAAGGCATCCAGATTAAGATAGCACTTCTGAAGTATTTGCAGATGTGGGAGTAGAACCAGTTGTAGCTCATGCAAATCTCGTGACCGAGTGCTGATCTCATGCTCTAGTTTAGCAGACTGGATATGAAACTGGTGAACGGTTTGCCCATAAGTTGTAAAAGATTCATACGATAGCTTGAAGGTGCTCATATATACCTGCAAATTAGATTGAAGCTTTTGCTTCTGTGTAAGCACATTGTCACAAAATAGATGGGGTCGACCAATCTTTTTGAGTAGAAGATTCCCCAAATCTAGAGTATTCCTTAAATCCTTTTGTACTTTTTGCAGTTCAGACCAGAGCACATTAAGCTTCTTCACTAGGGCAATGTTGAGAGCCTTTTGATGCTCTTTCTTGGCATTTGCCTCTGCTACCTCCTCTAAGCTCTACACTTGATCATCAACAACTGTGCATAGGAGCTTCAGTTGTGAAAATGATGAGTTGGTACTAGGGAGGTTTGTACTGGGTAACAAACTGGTAAGAGTGTCCACCGCAGCTTGGATCACATCTTCCTCCTTCTTCCTCCTTAACACCTCAAGGCATTCTTGAGCAACCTTGATGCTCTGTAGTACCTCCATTTCACTTGCAGACTGGAGGTCAATAGGACTACTGAGGTCAACCGATTTGGCTTGCCTACCGGTTGCCTTAGGAGTCTCCATCTATATGCTCTTTTCTGCTTCAGCTTCCTTGTTATCCTTTGCCTTCTTCTTTTCTTCTTCCTTCCTCTTCTCCTCTACCTTATCTTCCTCTTCCTTCTTCTTTTCTACTTCCTTACACTTCTCCTCTTCCTTTCTCTTCTTCTCATCCTCTTCCTCTTTCTTCTTCCTTGCATCTTCTTGTTTCTTTTTCTCTTCTTCCTCCTCTTTTCTTTTCTTCTCTTCCTCTTTTCTCTTTTCTTCCTGTTTCTGTTTCTCCTCATCTTATTCCTTCTTCTTCTTGTCCTCTTCCTTCTTCTTCTTCTCCTCTTCATCCTTCTTTTTCTTCTCCTCTTCATCCTTCTTCTTATTCTCCTCTTCATCCTTCTTTTTCTGCTTCTCCTCTTCATCCTTCTTCTTCTTCTCCTCTTCATCCTTCTTCTTCTTCTCCGCTTGCTTCTTTGCTTCCTCCTTTTTTTCCTCAGTTTCTTTTTGCTTTAATTCCTATTCCACCTGCTTCTCCTGTCCTATTGCTTCCAATGGTGTACGCTGAGCAACATCCTCTCCATCCAGAGCATCGACATCAATAGTGTCGATAGGTTCAACAACTGGATTTCCTTCATCATCAAACACTTCATCTAGGTCTATCACTGTCGGTTCTTGTTCAGCCTTCTTGCTAGCTTGAAGCACTTTATGTGTATGAACCATTGTTGTCATATGCAGATGAGTGTCTTTTTCAACATTATCAATTCTTCCTTCCAACAACCAGAGTCTTCTTCTTCTGGTGAAGAAGAGTCCTTTATTTTGGTTGATGACATCAAATAATTCTGAATTGGAAAGATCAGGAAAGTATTGAGCAAACACTTTCTCCCTGATTTCCTGTTCTTTCTCTATGGCAATGTGCCACTTATTATCTAGGGACTTATACAAAGAATCCTGTGTCTCAGATTTAATTTTTGAAGGCGATCAGTCATTAACACATAAATATTGAATGATTTCTTTTTCTACCACTTCCTTTTCATCATCATTAAAGTCATCAAAACAATCAATCAAATCATTCAACACTTTTCTCCTAATGTTTTTGATAGTTCTTTGACAATGTGTCAAAGGTTTGTAGGAGGAGATGTCAATATTTACCGGTGCTGATAATGTCAGTTCATTCTTTGTCTTTTTCTTTGCTTGTCGTGTCTTCTTAGGTTTTTCATCAGACATGATTTCTTCTGAGTCTAGTGAGGCATTCCTTGTCTTCTTCTTTCTCTTGAAGACTTTAGCAGGTGCCGCTTCAGATTTCTTTTTAGCCGGTGACCACCTGGTCACTTTAGGACTGGCTATAGTAGCCAGTGCCGATGCTGAAGGCACTACTTTTGCCTTCTTCACTAAAGGTTCTTTTCCTTTCTTTGCTGAGGGTTCCTCAACCAGTTTTATCCTTTCTAGGTAGGTGCCAGTTCTCCTTGCCTTTGGATCAAGCGGTGAGGCAATAAGGGTAGAGGCATATCATTCATTACCTCATAGCCCATAGGGTCCACTTCCTCCTATCTAGGCTCAACAGCCTCCATTATGCATTCATCCACTTTAATGGTGAAACAAATATCATCTTCATATTTCTTGACAATATCACCTGATATTCTCATTCTCTGACTCATTTTGCATCTGAACTCATCAAAGTACTTGTTCAAAACTTTAGGGTAACCAATTCCAACTGCTTGAATGCTTTCCTTGATTTTCTTGGTTATCGATTGGTCAGCAAACCACTGGACATCACCTACTCCTGGAAAGTAGCCTTGGAAGTAAAAGAACAACCCAACTAGTAGTTGTCCAAACTTTAACCTCAATGCATTATCCTGTTTGATCGATTTAAATTCAATAGGAGTTGCCTTTGCATACTGGTGCAGAGGTCGAATGATGCATCTTCCTTGATCATCCGGTAAGCAGCATTTACTGTTGTAGCAGATACAAAGTTAATTCTATTGGCTGAGAACGTCCGGTATCCAATCACCATACATGCATATTTCACAAGGTCATCCTTGATGGAATTAATAGTCATTCCTCGTGAGTTGCTCACTGAACCAGTGAGCTTTGACATTTCCATCTTTCTTACCTTCCTTAGGGCTGGCACTTCCTCTGTATTGCAGAAACTGGTGATGAAATGAATAGCTTGGGGAGTGATATCATGCATTCTCTCTAGGTACATCTTGTCACCATGAACTCTACTCAGAATGATCCTAATATGATCATCTATGAAATCCTCTAGGAAATAAACAACATTGTGGAGCTTCTTCTTCTCCAAAATACTATACTCTAGTTTAATCTTCTTATCTTTTCCACAAAATAAACCTAGCTGTGAGTGAATTGCTAGAGACCCTAGGTATTCGATTTTACAATCTATGTAATCTGAGATTCCCTCTTCTACTATCACACTAGCTAGAACTTGTGATAGGGCATTATATTTAGACTTGCATTGAATAAAGCTTGCTGAATCTATAGATGTACTAGAGCTAGTATGGGATGCAAAAGCCATGATAGAAACTGAAAACTTGAAAAATACCTTTTGAAAATAGTGAATTTAGGGCTTTCAGATTCTTCTCCACCTCACACTCCGTCAGTTGCAGAATCACCACTTTGTGTTGTTCACTTGACTGTTTGCAATTTGAATTTGAATCTCCTTCAAGGTTCCTTAAATTTCTCAGAATCGCAGCACAAATCACTTTTCTTCGTTCTGCACTTGAAAACCTTCTTCACTTAAAAATTGATAGTGAGAAATGATTTGAAAAATTCCTTTTAAACATATTCCTCACCTACTGCAATTAATGCTCCACCATTAGGGCGTAAACCCTAATTTGCCTTTTACCATTTTTGGTCTTCCGTCAAATGACAGGTATTCATATACCAGTTAAGGTCTTTTACCGGTGTAAACCGGGTGTTCAAAATATTTTGCCGTTTGCTCCCCCTAAGCTTTTCTGATGCTTAGTTTGTTGGTTCTGATATTTCCACACTAGGTGCAGAAACCGGTTCTTCTTGTAACACCGCTAGTTTCTTCTTCCAGGTTTTGTTCATATCTGCTTGAACAGTGTCAACACTAATCTTTCCTTCCAGAGTGATCAGTATATCATCAGATATGTTCTTTCTTGATCCACAGAATCTGGCAATGTGACCCAGTTTGTTGCAGTGATAGCAGACCAATCCAAGTGCTCTCCAAGGTCCATTATTCATGTTGTCATTCTTCCTTCTACATGTCACAGCAGTGTGACCATGACCATGACAGACCATATAGTTTGCTCTCCATCTAGTTTCTTCTTGATAGCCATTGCTTCTTCACTAATGATTAAAAGCATTAAACTAGTTGTGATTCCGGTTCACAAAAGGTTCAGGACCAACTCCTTGGGTCCTCTGAGGATATCTTCCAGTGTTATTCATAACAGACTTGCATTTAGATGCTCTATGCCCAAACTTGTTGCATGCATAACAGTTACCATTGAATCTATAGGATCTAGGCTTATCATTTAGGAAATAAGGAAAATTATTGTAAGCCTTGCTTCTACACACATTGGCAATATGTCCTTCTTTAAGACAGTTAAAGCAAACAGGTTTAAAATTTTGCTTACCTTTATCCTTTGATGCCAGTTGATTCTTTGATGTTCCAGTATTTGTACCAAAGGTCTCACCTTCCTCATGACCGGAATAACCAATTCCATCAGTATTCTTGACAGGTTTGGCAGATTCAAGCTTTTGCACTAGCTTTACAATACTCTTGTTGAACTTAGCAAGTATTTCCTTTGACTCAGAGAGTTCTTTGGAAATAGTAGCATTTGTTACCACCGGGTTTTCATTCTCAGAGATGGAAATGTTCAGTTCTCCTTGCATGTTTTCCTTTTCTACTTTGCTCGCATGGAGTTGAGCAATTAGGGCACTGATCTCTTGCTTCAGCTTGAAGTTTTCATTATCTTTGTCTTTGACTAGATCTTCAGCTTTCCTCCGGTTCTCAAGCTCTTGGCACATTTGGATAGTTAGTCCTTCCAATTCTTTTCTCAGGTTAGAATTGGATTCATTCAACTTTTCTACTTCTTGAATTAGGGCTTCCATGTGTGCTTCATCAAAGGAACTATTTTCAGATAGCTCCATCATCTTTTCTGCATGTTCTCTCCTTTTTGCTTGAGATGCCTTGTATTTGACCATAAGATCATCATAGGCTTGCTCAGACTGAGTGAGCCGATGAGTAAGTTCCCTCAATGTGTATTCCCCCATATCTCTTTCCAAGTGGTTAAACTTATAGTAAGGTTGGCTCTGATACTAATTGATGAATACTAAGAGGGGGGGTGAATTAGTATGCCAAAAATCTTTGCACTTAAACACTTTGCTAGACAAATAGTAAACCAATGAAATAGTTTAGTAGACAAACCGGTTAACACACATGCAAACCAAATAGTGAATGCATTCACCCATAGAAGCACAAACACCATAACATGAGATTTTGACATGGAAACCCAAATGGGAAAAACCACGGTGAGATGGAACTCACGAGTAACTATCTGCAGAATAGGAACCAAACCGGTTAAGGTCTTACAATGTTCTTTACTAGAACAGATCCTATTAGGAATCTCAATCTCTATTAGGAGATAAGTCTGATTAAAGACTACCTTGCTAGAGGATTTTAGATCCACAGAAGTGAACCACCTTGTTAGAGGATTTTCAAAAGGCTTTTGGGCCTACCTGGTTAAGGGCTATAGACTTGTCGAAGATGTGAGTAATCAACAAGTGAGTGATCTAGCCAATAGCACAGATTGCTTGATTAGATCCTTGATAGCCCGTTCCTAATGCATTCCAGCATTACTTCAGTCTTCTACACATTCATACTCTCTCCAACTCCTCAACCACCTTAAACCCTAGCAACAATGTTAATCGCAACAACAACTACTTCCCCAACAACCTAAAACCCTAGACATGATGTCCTTATAAAGGAATCTAATTTCATCTCAGTCCAATAGGATTACAATACAATTTCCTAGGTTCAATGCATCTAGACATATTCTGGTAACATGACACAAAAAGTACCGCTAAAGTGTCGGCACCGTCAAACAATCGATTGATGGTAACTCATCACAAAATGCCGGTTGGTAGCTCATCATAGAGTATTACCGGTTCATACAAAATACCGGTTCAAGCAAAATGTCAGTTGCCGGTTTGACAAAATTGAAGACTGGGAAATATGTGTTCCACCGCTTTGATCCTTCGTATCGCTTGGGGTCAACATACCACTTCAGATCGGTAAACACTTTCTGCAAAACACCAATATTCTAAGGACTATAATGCATCATACCGGTTGGAACAATTGTCGGTTGAGCATAACTCATACATACAAAAATAGTCTCAATGCAAGTGTGTGTCCATCAATGACAATCACAACATAATCATCAAAAATGCCAACAAAAAATAGATAAAGTACTAAGCTACAATGCTTTTTGTTGTATGTGTAAGAAAAAAGAAAGAACCGGGAACAATAATGAAGAAGAGAAGTCAATATAAAGATAACAAGATCCTAAAAATAGTGAGCTAACATAGCATGCAAAAACTCTCCTTCAATAAACCCTAATATGAAAATTTGCATGAGAAAAAGCCTTGGGCGGATTTGCCGAAAATGGCATAAAAGCTCATGTGAAACACTGCCAATAATAGCCTCCATAGCTAAAAATAAGTCCCCCACTGATAGTGCATGAAAAAAACTCTATCTACTGTAGATAGAACTTCATGATAGTGAAGCCAAAAATAGCTAATGAAGAAAAATATTCCCCCTCTGCTAAACTCAAAGTAATCTGATTTTAACATTTTAAATATAAAACGATTCGTTTTATATTTAATGTTGTAGAATAAATTACTTAATTTTCTATAATCAAATTTATAATTTAATATACATTTACTAAGATTTTTTATAAAATAAATCTTAATAAATTAATATTAAATTATAATTACAATTTAGTATCTGAATATCTTGAGTATCTATTATAATTTAATATATACTAATTTAAGATTTTGTTATGACTTAAATCTTAAATTAATATATATTAAATATAATATGAAATTATCAAAAGAATAAAATAAACTATAGCTATTTTATGGCCCTTATAAACACGGGCTTACAAAAGGGTAGGTTGCATGACAAAACAAGTCATGACCCTGGCAACACCAATACATGTATATGAATTTTTTTTCTTTAAAAACTATTAAAAGAAAGCCTGAATTATAGGGCATGCAGAAAAAAGAAGCTTCGAACCCTAATACATTTTTATTCTTCATTTTGTCTTCTTGAAAACTCTTAGTTTGGTCGTCATGCACATCTGCTAAAATTCAAGTGAGGAATTTGACAAAGGCTTCAAATGGGACCGAGATTTTCTTTGACTGGGGTTTTGCAAGGTATAAGCACAATATATGTTGCTTTTTCTTTTCATCCTTGCCATTTTCTTCTCCATGCAAGAAAATATGCATTTGTTTAAGGGTTGTTTTTTTAAATTGAGTTTACACAGTAACTCTTGGATGTTATTTTGTGACCCTTTTCTTTTTTATATTCACGTAAAATCTTTTCTTTATTTGGAAATCCTAGTTTAGTTTCATATTTTCTCTCTATTTGCCTTGATCCATGCATGGACTTGGAGTTTTTCTTGACGCAGGATGTAACTATGGTCTGGACTGCTAGGTTCATGTTTGCATTTGCATCAACTCTAGAACACATTAACATATTTTCATTTATTCACTGTAGTTTTTGGCTGCATTTTTGAGCTGGGAGTGCACTTTATACTGTCTTGGAAAGGGTTTGATACCTTTAATGGGTGCCATCATATTCTTGACTATTCTCTTTGATATAGAGTTTGTTGTTTTGGATGCTGAAACTACTAATGAGCCTCCTTGATTATAAACCTCAATGTATATACATTCATGTGCACTGTATTTTATATGATGATTTATACCCTATGAATAAGGAGTGCTCTCGAACCTCTTGTTGTCATGTAGAGTCCTTTTACCTTTGATTATGTAACTTTTGCCATCATGCTATTTCGACCTATGAACTACTATTGTGACTTAGGACAGTCACTGCCCTTTGAGCACCATGATGATTGATGGTATATGAACTATTCTTTGTTATGCTTCTATGTTCATTATACATATTGACTTTATCTTCTTATTTGTGACTCGACAATATACTTTTTGACATTGGCTCCTATTTTGTGCATGGTCACTAAGGAATTCTTTTAACTGTATCCTTTTACCTATGGCAATTTACCAATCACAGTTTTAACAGTACAATCACCATCTTTATAGAATGCTTTCTCTTTGATGAATGAAGGCACTGTCATTCTCAGTCATAATATGCACACGGTGGTATATAACTCTTTAATATATTCATTTTTTGTACAGCATATTAGGATCATTATATTGTGGGATTGAAGACTGTTCTTTGCTCAAACCTTTGGTCTCAACTTTTGGACTGTGTATTAGTCCTTTGCTATTTGGGGAAACTCCATTGCTTTCATTCTTATTATCATTGTAAGACAATAATCTCTTTATTCCTACTCAGGACTGTAACCTTTATGCACAATACAAGATGATCAGTATATTTTTAGAATGCAAGTACTTAGTGTATCCATGTGTATGGATAGGGCTTATGACCTTATGCTACTCATTGATAATTATTTTGACTGAGTCTTTGATTATTTATCAATGGCTCTGGCTATCTATTGACATGTAAGGCTTTAATGATGAATATTACCTTTGCAAAACTTCTTATCTTTTTATTACATATATGTCCAAAAGATGTTGCCTTTGATTGACTGTTATTACTGCCTGATGGAAGGCCTTTTCAACATGATTATTTTGATTTCTTTAGTTATCTACCTGAATATGAATATCATCCTTTCAGTTTGTTCTCATGACAATTTCTGCTGTATGGTCTTTTCACTTTATTTGGACTGTTATTTGGTCATAAGTTTCTCTATTTTGTCATTGTAATAATCATCTCTCTGCTATCTTTGATCTATGTGATCAACACATTTATCATAATGGCATTGATGATTAAAGCTACTTTATGTGTTTATGATTATGAATGAATGATAGTATCTTTTATCAGTCTTATGCCTCTGAAGGTGATATCACTTTTCCAAGGCGACGAACTTGAAGGATAAATGACTGCTACTTTCTATTTTCAACAAGGTAGCACTATCTTGAGTTGGTTGTCTAACTTCACTCATTCTTTGTGTTATCCATTCACCATTATGACTACAATGTTGATTGTTTGAACTCCTCCTGGTTCTAAATGATTCAAAAATGTGCATGCATATTGTAGCTATGATCTACCTTTACATGATATTCTTTCTTCATGTTGCACTATTCTTCTCAGAATTTCTTTATGTGTGCAATCTTGTAGCATTGTCAAATGATCCAAAAGTGATTTTAATATTATATTTGACTATAATGTATTGACCATATCTTAACTATGATTATTGCATTCTTTATCTATCCCGTAACTCTCTATCATTTGGCAATCATGCTCAGATTTACCATAAGGGTTGCAATATTTTGTTAAGGGCTTCTATCATCTTGATGTTGTTGTCATGTATTGATTTTATGTGCTTTCTCTGATATTGACCAGGGCTTCTATGTTATTGATAAGGACTGCACTTTATTTACCATGATTGATAAGACTGTTATGGATCTCAACTATCTCAGTCATATGCTTTGTGCTTGATAAGGGTTTGAGTCCTTGGTAGTGAATATTACTATATTTATACCTGTCACTATCCTTCATATTCTTTTTCTCTTTATTCAATTATCCCTGTTAAAATCATATTCATTTGTAATCTCATTGGTCTTGTAACCTCTATAATTGTGTTGATACCTTGAACTGTCTTTGATAGTCTCTTTGTCTGTGTATAAGTTTTGATAGTTAATTTATGGCCATCCCTACACATGAAATGTGAAATGTTTCTCTGAGGACTTCTTCAAATTTGTCCTTTCATTATGTATTTTATAGCTCTGAGAAAGTGATACAATAAACTTTGCTCTATCATACATGACTTCTCTTATTGGATGCTTTCTCCTATATTTAGTCTTTAGACAACAATTATTGTGAAGATTGTCCTTTACATGACTCTTATACTATCATGGGGCTGCAAGTATATTAATTTGTATGAATGTTGTCATGATTATATTTGTCACTGTTAAACCTTAGTACTATACCTCTGGGACTCTATGGGTACATGTAATTCCTTGTATCAACACTATCCCTTTATAGTAATGAATATGAACTATTCTCTTTTCATCTATGATTGTATAAATTTCAAACCTCTCAAACATGATGCATTGTATCAGATGGTGTAAGTTTAGTTTTAGCTGTCCTTTATGCACTTGTTCTGACCTCCTATGATTCATGAATGCACCTGACTACCCAAAGGTCTTTATCATGGTTCTTCTATTGATTAAATTTCTCTGTGAGACCATTATAGTAACATCACTTTCACACTTATGTGATGGGTCTGGTCATATATTGAAAATTGAATGCAACCTCATTCATTGTTGTATGTCTTGTCATTGAGTGACAACATATAGGACCATGGATACTATTGTGTTCTTTATTTATCAAGATGATTAGTGTCACCTCGTGAGTGATGGATGGTATGCTAAGCTCAACCCTTGTGGGAGCTCATTTTTCCCACATACTTGATATTGTGAGATGGAAATCTATCCTATACCTGCAGAGTGAACAAACAAGTTAGATAAAACATGATACTTGCTGCTATCTCATGGCACCTTCTCTATGTTGTTTCCTTTGCTTCTGAATTTCAAATCCCGTCAGTTGTAGACATATATTTTTATATTAATATGCAGATAGACTATGTATTCTGATGAGTTTGAGTGTGAAAGTATAGTTATCCTCATTTCTCTAACATAATTTTTACTTCTCTTGCAGGTACTCTAGAAATGGGAGCGGCAGAATCTGGATGTGGATAGGAAGATAAAGATTCAACACTTCTTCAAGCCTGGGCTTGTCATTCTAGACAATGATGAGTCACCTTACTATTATACTCATTTTTTCATTCTATTTGTATAGTTTATCTTCATGATTATATGAGAGTATATTCTATAGGTATGTCAGCTACTCCCACGGCTTGTGTGGGATACCTTATACATTTCTTGTAAATAAAAAGCTATTTCTATGCAAACTTCTACTGTTGTTTTCTTGGAAAATATTTGCATAAATGAAATAAACTTCAATATTGATATAACAATGTGCAAAAATGAAGTTTTGTAAAACAATGATTTGTGTACCTTTCTTCATCTGCAATGGCCACCAAATTTAGTTGTAGTATAATATGGTAACAATACACATAGATTTTTTGCATATGTGGCTAGCTTTGAAAGGAGTGCCCAACCAGATAAGGATTGAGTCAGAACCTAGAATGAAATTGATGGTTATTCACTATAATCAGGAAAATGACGTTTTTCACCTAGAAGTTGAACCATGAGTTTATAGTATTAGACACATAGCAGTTCTGTAGTGTCATAAAATTGCGACCCATGCAATTTTAACCATATTTTGGATCCTCACCTTGGCGACATCATCTCCTTCTCTTACTAAGACCTATTTCTACATTTCCAACCCTTCTCTCTTCCTCCTTTATGTCTTGTGTCTTCTTTAGACCCTATCCCGACCCCAAAATAGGGAAGGATAGGGGTGTGGTGCCCCTTTCCCCACCTCTTAGGGTAGTCCTATGTGTGGGATGCCCAATCTACTATGAATTTCTTATCTTCGGGGTTTGTTATTCCTCTTTGTTGACCTTCGGTGTTGGAAATTAATCCTTGAGGAATGTATAAAAGGGAATTCAATACCCTCATTCAAGGATGGATGAAAAGCAAAAGGACAGATGGAGAGCATAAGGAGAAGATACAAGATTTCAAGGTCATCATCAAGCATTCAAGCATACAAGTCTTCTTCATTCATCCATTGGAGCAAAATTACAACATTCATTTGCAAGCATGTGTGTGTGTTAGGGTTTTGTCATGTTACATGTCATTTCATACAACATATGTGATTACATTCAAGAAGCAAAGAAATCATCATCAACAAGTTGCAGATCTACAAGGTATACGTCTCCATTGTTTACATTCAAGTATTTGCAATTACTTTCTTTCTAGGTTGATTCCTCAATTGGGGTTTGAATGAGGCAAACCCCTATTCGCAACCCCCCTTTCTTCTCTTTTTTATGTGTAGGTTGCAGGAGTGCAGCTATAATTGCAAGTTTGCACTTCATTTGTAGAGACAAAAGGACCCTTTTGATTTCATGGATTTTGTGGTAGATCATGTACATTCCCGCCATGGTCCCGATGACTTTATCCAAATTCACAGGGCAGATCCTCATTAGTCTAATTAGCTCATATTTGAAGTTATAGGGTGATCCTAAACTGGTAGCTCCTCATTTCACTAATTTCCTCTCTCTTTTCCACATAGTCAACAAGTCCACTTTCTCATTTACAAAAGAGGGTAAATCACACTTCAACCACTTGCAATCCACTTAGAATTCACATCCTTCTTTCCCTTAGATTTGGATCTAGAGGATTCAACCCCTCTTTTGAATGTAAATTTCTTCCCAAGTGAAAATCATCCTAGTGGCTTCCTTTCTCTCTCCTAGGTGGGGAGTCACTAGGATCCAATTTTCCACTTTACATTTTGTTGAACTCGACGTCCTACACATTAATTCTGATTTCTCATTATTAGATCTGATTAATTTCAATTTGAATTTCAAATTTTTATTTTCAAGTTTGATCTATTTGCAAATTTTAGAGGTTAATTGCATAAAAACCCTAAAATTTAATTTTGATCAAATTAAGCTTGTGAGGTGTAAAATTTAATTGCTTGTTTCAGATCTGATTTCTATTTCAAGATTGCAATTCAAATCTGTTTCTTTATTCTAAAAATTTAGTGGTTAAATCATAAAACCCCGATTTTTAAGATCTTTTCATTTTCGACCTTTGACTGCAATTTTGACCAATCTAGACATATCCAAATCGGCTATTTTTTGGATTCTGCATTAAAATCATAATCTCTATCATCCCTAAAAATTTCAAAAAAACTTGGTCAGACCGTTCCCACCACGGTCCTCAGAATTTTTCCTAAAATTTTGGGAGACAGAATTCACTGTATTTTTCTGCTCAAATCCATAAAATCAACACACTTTATCAATTTTAACACTCTCTAAAGTATCGATCGATGGGTAAATATCTAATGTATATCCAGAATTGGTACCCTAATGTGAGCTTGGATGATAAGTTTGTGGTCCAAAAACCAGTTTGGATAAAGCTACCTGGGCTTCCTATGGAATATTGGGAGGAAGAGGTATTTTCTGGGATAGCCAATGCTTTTGGGGAGCTTCTCTCCATTGATCTAGTTATGGCATCCAGAAGAAGACTCATTTATGCTAGAATCTATGTAGGGGTTGGGCCTGAGACGGATATGCCAGAGGAAATAGAGATAGATTTAAAACTTGGCAAACGGATGCAGAATATTATTTATGAATCAATCCCTTTTGCCTGTTTTCACTGTAAGAGAGTAGGGCACTGGGCTAAAAAATGCCCAAACAATGTGGCCAAAACTCAAACCCAAACTAAAGTTTGGAAAAAGGTGGAAAAGAATCCAAATATCAAGATTGGAAATTCTTTGAAAGTCTCTTCTTTTGATGGTTCAGATCAGGAGAATCAGTCCTAGGTCGGAAGGATTGAGGAGGTATTAGTCAGGGTATCGGGAAATGAATTAAAGAAAGGAGAGCAAGATAAGATCTCCCAATAGGAAAATGAGTAGGAGATCAGTGGAAGGGATTCTAACGATGGAGAAAGAAAGTCACAAGTCAATAGTCAAAATAAGCAAAAGGATATGATAGAACAAATTTTATCTTAGAGTGAGAAATGGGATAGTAGTCAGATGGATAAGGGAGATAGTCAATCCAAAGACAACAAGGAAGAGGGAGACAACTTTAACTTAGTAGGAAAATCTCCTAAGTCAGAAAATGGAGCAAGCTGGATCAAAGATGCTCAACCTGACAATATCTTTGAGCAAGGGCTCTCAGAGATATCATTAGCCTCTCTGGCCCAGGTCAAGTTGACTTTCCCAGAGGAAAATGAACCAAGATGGGGAAATGAAGAATATATAAAAAAGGCTCTAGGAAAGAGAGGGACAAAGCAGGAGGAAAAATAAGTAATGGAGGATAAAAGAAAGAATAAGAACAAATAATAATAATAATAGCAATAACAATAATACAACCACCAGAAATACCAGAAGCAGACTAGGGGATGTGGGAGCTCAGCATACATCACATGGAAGATATTCAAATGCAAAGAAGAGGACCATGGAAACCAACAAGAATTTAGCAGATGGGACTCAAAGAATCATCTTTGAGGCAGGAATTTATAAAAAGTCATGAATATTATCTCTTGGAATATTCGAGGATTGAATAATCCTCACAAACATGATTTAATAAAAAGTATGATTAGAGACAAAAACCCGGATGTTTTTTTGATATAGGAAACCAAAATGCCTAAGGATAAGGTTGAATTTTTGAATATGTTTAGTAAAGGAGGAGTTAGTGGTGGTAGTTCAGAAGGGGCATCTGGGGGTATTGCTACTTTCTGGAATAAAAATAATGTAAAAGGAGAAGTGTTGATTCAAGATAACAACTTGTCTTGCATTATATTTAAGCATTTGAAAGAGGGTACTTCATGGGTCTTGACTAATGTGTATGCCCCTAACACCAAGAGTGATAGAAGTGATTTCTAGAAAATATTATCCTCGTTTAGAAGTAAGTTTGCTAAAGATAGGATTATAATGGGGGATTTCAATACCCCTTTGAGGGAAAATGAAAAAAAGGGAGGAAGCCAAACCAATCTGGATAGCAGATTGGATTTGATGGAGTTCAGCATTAATCATGCTCTCCATGATTTGGATTTTCAAGGGGTTAAATATACTTGGACCAATAGAAGGAGTGGTGAAGACTTAATTTAGGTCAGACTCGATAGAGCTTTAATTTCTCTGGATTGGTTTAATACTCATTTTTGTTCTTTATTGGCTCATATTAGGGTTGGATTGGATCATTATCCTATATCCTTTACGAGTAATGCCAAGAAGGGAAGAAGACACCTCCCTTATAGATTTGAGAGAATATGGACAAAACACCCGGATATGGAAAGCAAAATCAAGGAATGGTGGCAAGTTAGAATTGAAGGAAATTCTATATATAAGGTGGTCAAAAAGTTGAAGTTTGTAAAAGATAATGTTAAAAGATGGAACAAGGAATCCTTTGGGAACATCTTTGTTTCCAAAGCTACCATTCTATTAGATCTGAAAGATATCCAGGATGAGATTTAGAATAATGGCTACACCAAGGTCTCTAGAGAGGTTGAAGATGAGATTCTCATGAAATATCATGACATTAAAGCTAAAGCAGAAACATTCTAGAAATAGAGGTTGAGAAATATTTAGTTGAAGGAAGGGGATAGAAACACCAAATAATTTCATATGTCCACTTTGAAACATAAGGCCATCAATAGGATATCTTAGCTTAAATTAAATGGTAGAACTATTAAAGATGAAGAATCTATGAGGAAGATAGCCATGGAGTTCTTCTCCAACCTCTTGACTAAGGATCAGAACTTGGACCTTCAGGCTCAAAAGGACCTTACGGACTGTATCCCCTCTATCTTGGTTGCGGATCAAAATTCCTATCTTACTACTATACCATCCAATGATGAGATTCTGAAAGTTGTCAACTCCTTTGTAGGTAACAAGGCCCTGAGCCCAGATGGTTTCCCTATGTTCTTTTTTCAAATGTATTGTCATATTGTTGGAGGTGATGTTTACAGTGCTATGAAAGAATTCTTTGGTGTGAGAAGAATTTTGAAAGAACTGAATGGTACTTTCACTTCTCTTATTCCCAAAAAGATAGGTGTTGATTCCATGGATCTTTTTATACTTATCATCCTATGCAACTCTTTGTATAAGATCATCTCAAAGGTTTTGACCTCTAGAATCTTGACTCTTCTCCCCTCTATCATTTCTCCCCAGCAAAGTGGCTTTGTCCCAAGGAGACAAATTTTGGATTCAATAATCATGGTCCATGAAATCATTCACTCTCTCTCTAGTGCTAAAAAAGAAGGCTTCCTTTTAAAGCTTGACTTATCTAAAGCCTATGATAGAGTTGACTGGGGATTTATGATGGATGTTCTCTTTGCTTGTGGTTTCTGTTCTAGAAGTATCTGTCTTATTATGCAATTGGTGTCCTCTTCTTCTTTTTCTGTTTTGATCAATGGGTCTCCTTCCCCCTTTTTCAAATCCTCTAGGGGTCTCAGAAAGGGGGATCCTCTATCCCCGGTTCTTTTCATTATCATGGTGGAATGTTTGGGAAGATTTATTGGTAAACTTGTTGAGAAGGGAGAGTTTTGTGGGTTGAAACCTTCATCGACGGACCAAGTTTGCTCCCACCAGCAATTCGTGGATGACTATCATTATGGGGAATTCTTTAGTGAAAGATTCTAGGAGCTTAAAGAAAGCTTTGGACAATTATGGGATAGCTACTAGTCAATTGAAAAATTAGTCTAAAAGTTTTGTCTATTTCATAAATACTCCGGAAAGAATACAGATAAAGATTAATAACATTTTAGGATGCCAATTGCGGAATCTTCCTGCTTCCTATCTTGGGATCCCTTTGTTAGGATTCCCATAGATACTGAGAGGGGGGGGTGAATCAGTATCTAACTGGTGATAAGATTTTCTTAACTTAAAACATGTAGAGCATATTAATACTGTGTACCGGTAAATAGAAAGTATTGCAATAAACAGAGACAAAAGCAACCACATGAAAAACACACCATAACACAATATTTTAACGAGGAAACCCGGTGTGGGAAAAACCTAGGTGGGATTTGTGACCCATAATATTCACTTACTAGCTAGTAAGATATTATTACTGCTACAAGAAGGGCTTGCACATGCAGGAAGGCCAAGTGCCTAAAGCTCACTGCTCAATTACAAAATGGATTATATAAATCTAGTGTCTTGTACTGCTTCAAAATAGCATCTATAATGCTAGATCTAGTACTAGTTTCTGCTCTTCTTCTTACATAAACCCTTAACCTATATTTCACATAATAGGTCTGCCTTATTTCGCCTAATTACATTCCTCTATCGTTACATAATTGTTCTACAATGATCTCTCTTATATAAGAGTCATTTCACAACTTGCCAAGTCGACTTACAATGATTTTACAAATAATAAACAAAATATATTACAACAAAAATCCTATCGGCCTCTGTGTCAGTATGCTTCCTTTCACTATCAGTGTCGGTGAACTGAGTGTCGGTGTAGAGTCTGATCTTGGGAGTGCCGGTGGAATGCCTTGCAGGTGTCATAGGATTGTAAGGTTTCCATCAATGACAAAACCTTCAATCACCTACAATGTCTCATTGGAGTGTGCATATGCCAACACCCTTTATGTCAAGTTCTACCTGATACTTTTTGGGGTGCTCTTATGGATACATTTCATAGGAAGTTAGCTAGATGGAAAGGCTCTCTGCTCAACCAAGTTGGTAGGGTCCAGCTTTTGAAATATACTCTTCAGAGTATTCCTCTTTATGTCATTTTCCTTTTTAGAATCCCAACCAAGTTTGTGGAGGCTATTGAAAAAATTCAAAGAACTTTTCTGTGGACAAGGGTTGAGGAAAAGAAGAGAATGAATCTGATTGTGTGGGATAAGGTTTGTAAACCTATAAGAAAGGGAGGTCTAGGCCTTAGAAGAATCAGAGACATGATTGAGTTTCTCATGGCTAAGAAGATATGGAGAGGTTATAACACTGAAGGAGAATAGAAATTGATATGGGACAATAAGTATAAAAGACAATTCCCTACCCTTCAAAGTTTCTTCAATGCTGAAAATATCCTGATTGGTTCTAACATCTGGAAAAATGTTAAAAGAACTAGAGATCTAATTGCTAAAGGTGTGAAATGGAAGGTGCGGAAAGGTAATCTCATTAAATTCTGGGAAGATTCTTGGTTGTTTGAATCCCCATTGAGTGATAGTCCTGATTGGGGCAAGTTTTAGGATCAGTGTAAGGAAAAATATGGTACTATGGTGGGTGACTACTAGAATGATAGACAATGGAAGGAATTATCCCTAGTTGATCCCTCCCTTGGTAATCTGAACAAAATTATGAATTCCATGGTGGTGGTGGATGATGATGACCAGCTAATCTGGAAACTTACTGCAAATCATAATTTTTTTGTTGCCTCTCTCTATAATCAACAGTTTTCTAATCCAGAGAGTACTTGTTGGGCTAAGGCTTGGGTGAAAGGCCTAATTCCCAAAGTTAATATTTTTTTTTGGACTTTCCTTCAAAATAAAATTTTGACTATTCATAATCTCAAAACTAGAGGATTCTGTGTGCCTAGTGTTTGTCTTCTTTGTATGTAGAATGAGGAAACCATTAACCACTTGTTCTTCCACTGTCCCTTCTCTGCTAACATCTGGGCTAGATGTCTAGATTACTTCAATATCAATTGGGTCTTTTCAGAATTTGTCCAAGATGTTTTTAATTCATGACATCACCCCTAAAGGAATAAGTCTATAATTCTATTATGGAGATTGACTTTACCTCATATTTGTTGGGGAATATGGAAAGAGAGAAATGAAAGAGTGTTAAGAGATAAGGCATCTAAAGCTCAAATATTTTTTGAGAAAATCAAACGAAATATGGTGGAGAATATCAACATCATGGGTGGAATAGCCAACCCCGAATATTAGGATGATTATATTATTTTCAAAAATTGGAGTTTAAAGGGGAGTGACATCTTTCAGGCTAATCCTAGAGAAGATGTGAAATGGGAAATCCCTCCTCATGGCTGGATGAAAATTAACTTCGATGGCGCTTCAAAGGGTAACTCTAACAATGTGGGGTGTGGTGTGGTTTTAAGGGACGAATGGGGAAAATGCAAAACCATTAAATGTATTCCTATTGGCAGTCAAACTAATCATGTTGCAGAGGCCATTGCTACTTATCAGGGGTTGGTTCTAGCTAAGGAATCCAATTGTACCTAATTTTGGTGTGAAGGTGACTTTGAATATTATAAACTATTTGAATAAGGTGTTCTCGCCCTCTTGGCCTATAAACAATGCAATCAAAGCAACAAAGGAAATTAGTGAAACCTTCGATATATGTGTTTTCACGTATGTTTACAGGGAAGCTAATACATGTGTTGACTGGGCTGCCAACTTCGCCTGTCGATCTGAGAAAATCATTACTACTTATTGTGAGAGTAATCTTGCGTGTGAGACGAAATCCTTGTTTGAACTAGACCATATCCAGATGAAGCAACATGGCATCATTAATCATAATTATTAATGCCTTTCCCCCTTTTTTTGATGAATGTTCATAGTAGAGGTGTTGAGTATTTATTTAATAGTCATATCATATTAATAGGGCATGGATTCTGGGTTATTTTTCAAAGCAATAATAGAAACTAGAGATGAAATATCAGAGCTGAGATTAGACATTTCAGTGATTTAGAGGGAAATATGGGAGGGAACAAAAAGAAGTTTGAACCAACTTCTTGTTTAGATTGGAAGAAGATCAAAGAGGCTTGGGAGATTCTTTAGGAGGGTGGCGTAAGTCTTTTCATGGAGAGGCTCTGTGGTAAAGACCCAATAGTTACCAAGCATTTCATAAAGAATTGGAAGAATGGCAAGCTTCTGGTTGGCACCCAAATGATGATGGTGGATGAAGATATCATTGCAGAAGATACGAGGATGGTGAAAGATGGTATTAAGTTCTATAGAGACTGCAGTGTTTCTGATAAAGCGACAGATAGATTTCCTATCATGGATGGCGAAAAGAAGAAATTGGTGGAGGTGGACAACTCCTACCACTCCCCCAAGTGTATTTGTAGGCCATGGAGGTTTGTGTTGTTTGCTACCATAACCTACATTAATCTAGATGGAAGATTTACGAGGGCTTATGGGCACCATTTCGTGCTGCTCAACCACTTCTGCCATGGTGAAAAGGTAAGCTTTCCCTATTAGTTAGCTTGTTCTATGGATCATACCATCAAAGAAATGTAGAAAGACCCTTAGGGTGACCATGCTCTTCATCAGGGTCTTATGGTTTTAGTTTACAAATTATTGAAAGGGAAATCCATTGAGAAACCCATTAGAGGTAAAAATACCAGGGATGATGACACGAAAGTGAGTATAGTGGTTTCAACTTCGACTCTGAAACTGAAGGGGAGTTGGAGGATCTTAGCAAAAAGGGGAGGACTAAGGGGAAAAGAAAGAGGATTGTTGTTGATTCTAACCTCTCAGACTTCGAGGATGAGTCCTTTGAGGAGAAATTCATCAAAAGCAAGAAAGGAAAGGGAATGGGAAAACAAACCCAGAGGAACAAGAATACCCATAGGGGGGTTAACAAGGTCAAAAAGAAGATATTGATAGCTTCTGATGAGGATGCAAAGGAGGAAAAAAATAAAAATATGAAGGGTAAGGACAAGGATGAGATTCTGGATGTGGATTGTTGTGAGGATATGAGTACTCAAGGATTTTAGAATGAGGGCCAAGAGAATAAAATGGGAAATCCTAGCGACTGTCAAGGGGGTAATGATAGTATTAAGGTATTTTGTGAAACTATTAGCAAAATTGTGAAAGATATCAGCAACCTAAAGAATGACATTAATGTTATAAAAAATGTGATGATAGGCGAGAAGCCTCTTTCTGAAAATGTTAAATAATTAGTGGTTGCTATCAACAATGTTGAATCCATTGAGGCCATGGTCAGTAAAATTCTTGAAACTAAAAAGAAGGTTAAGGAAATGGAAGGAAATAGAGAGGTGAACAGGCTGGAAACTACCATGAACAACTTGGTCAACAAAGTCGACAAGATGGAATTAACTGTGAAGAGGATTGCCGAACAGAATTTCCAGATTCTTAAGGCCTTTGTGGATAATATGAATATTTTGATTAACAGATTTGATAACATTAAAGACAAGGAGGGTGACAAGGACCAGATGGAGAAAAAGGGTCATGAGAAGAGAACTAGGGCCAACACTAGGAATCAAGGTGATATCAAGGGACGAGAGTTGGATGAATTGAAGAACTCTGTGGACAACATGAAGCATATGGTGGTTCATGCAGAAGATATTATGAAAAATATTTAGTTGTCTCTGTCTCTGTCTTAGTCTTTGTGTTGTCCTTTTGCTATCCTTTTGTTGTCTTTGTGTGGCTTTCTGTGTTTTGAGTTCCCTTTTTGTTCTGGATGGGAACTATTTTTTGTTAGGGTGACCAAGCATGGTTTTTTTCCAATTTAATGCTTTATCTTTCTCCTGATTTGTAATAAGGTTCGGGTTCCTTTCAAAAACCTATTTTTACTTAATCAAAACACTCTCTAAAGTCAAACACAAATTCAAAATTCATCAAATTCACATCTTAAAATTAATTTTCATCAAAAGGTCCTAATTTTAGATCTTATTTTCCAACAAATTCAGATTTCACTTAAGATACTTTTAATGGCAATTAATAAATTAGATTTACTTTCTCTTTCGCATGTGATTACATTAATTTTTGCATATATTTATCATGTGTTGGATAAGAGTTTCTTCCATTTCTTGTTGCTTCTCTTTCTTCATAACACTTGGTCATATTGTGTTGTTATAATTTCCAAATTATTATATCTCAAAGCTTTAATGTATCATTTATGTTGCATTATGGTGATGTTATTAACAACATGCATTTCCTATGTTAATCACCTTAAAGATTTTGTAGATCCTAAATCTAAAGATCTTGACCCTTGTACCTCTCCTAGGGTATCTTGTGTGAAATAAATGAGATCTAATGTTTTACCCAATGATCTTTCTACAAGAGAGAAAGCATTGGAAAGTAACATGGATCCATCTTCTTCTTCTACACATACCCTTGAGCAAAGGGGGAAATATGAAAATATCAAAATTCTTACATATTTAGATCCCTCTTATTCTCCTAAGACCTATCTTCAACATCAAAGTTTATGTAGAGCGGAAGATGTCATGCATTTTATTCATGACCTTTCCCCTCGCATAGAAATCACTAAAAATGAGCTTTTGGATGATGAAGATGTTCTTCCCCAATCTTCCCAAAAGGATAAGCTTGATAAAGGCAAAGATATTTTCAGTCCACATGATACTCCTCCTTCATATACAAATATATTTCTACCTCCTAACACATTATATTTCAAATAAATTCATGATTTTGTTCCTCCATCTAGTCAATTGCAACATTCTCATAGTCATGGCTTTCATATAATTACAAAACAAGGTTTTAACAGACAAGGAATTGGGAAATTTGAGCATGGAATTCATGTCCCTATAAATCCTCCTACACAAACTACTACAAGAGGCCTAGGAAGTGGTACCCCTCTTTCTATGGATGAATTCCTTAGACTTCAAAACTTTAAAGATTACCTTCAAAAATACAAATCAAGAGATCCCGCAAGAATGCTTCTTCTTCATAGCGTCATTTTTTTTCATTTCATCAAACCCATGACCATGATTCTGATGATTGCCCTCATTTTCAAAAATCTATTCAAGATGGCATAGAAAGTGGCAAAATTAGAATTGTGGATAATGAAACTCCTCCTTCTAACAAACCTTCTTCTTGATGGGTAAATGATATTTACCATTCTGACAGATTAGCTGCAAGAATCTATTGGAGGTCGAAATATGACAATAATGTTTTCTTTCCTCCTCAAAATAAAAACAAAAATCTTAAGCAAGTGAAAGGTATTGAATATTTCATTTTTCATGATTTATATTCACATTCTATTGGAAAATATTATGCATTTAAGAAATTTGTTCAACTACAATATGATCTTCCACACATTTGTCTCAAACAAGATCTAGCTATCTTTCTTGGTAAAAACATTGTGCCTTAGCACTTCCTTTCCCTTCATGTTCCTCTTCACCCTATGGCATAATTAACCCATTAATGGGGGTTGTTTCTCATTATTGGTGATATTATTTTACTTTAACATACTTTGGCGCAGAAACATGAAGTCCATTTTTCTTCTTCTTTCTATTCATTTATCTCTCTCCTTGTGCATCATTCATTATTAGATCTCTTTTCTTTCATAGGGTTATTCTAATGTGAGCATATAATTATTATTTGGTTTCCCTCTTTTCTTGGAGAGGGGCATCTTTAATGAGTACTAAACTTCTTCACTTTCCGTCATTCTCTTGGAAATCTTACCTCTTCTATGGTTTCAATTTTTTGCAAGTATGATATGCCGCTCTTCTATGGTTTCGATTTTTTGCAAGTATGATATGCCGCTTAGCAGGGAATGATCTCTTGAGAAGTATGTATCCTTTCCTTGAGAGGATTTTGTTCCACTTGGACAACATATCACTTGAAACTAATCACCATCAGTACATGTGTAATATTTCTCCTAGTGAGCAAGGATGTTCGCTCCTTTCCCTTGCATCATTTTCCTTTAGGGGCTGCATTGATTGTATGTGATTTTCATTTCTTACAATGGTATAAATTTATGATTATTCCCCCTTGGGAATATATGATTCTTTTTCTCTCTTCCTTTCAAATAGTACCACTTCTTGAGACATGTACTTTACATTTACTAATGTATTTTCTTGCATATGTTCATGTAAGTTCATTGCACATTTTCTTATGTTTAATCTATCTCTAGAAGGTTGTGTAAGCTCTTCTCATTGTCCCTTAGCTTGGGGGGAAATGATACTTCTCTCTCTCTTTCTCTAGGGATCCACTTTACCCTATTAAGTGGATGGTGTGAGTTCTATTACTTGATGTAATTCCTTGTGTAGAATTGTTGGTTATTGACTTAAGGATTCTCTCTTATACAAGAATTGTTAATCCTTGACTATGACCTCTTTTACATTTGGTAATGTACATCAATGATAAATCCCACCATCCCTCTGGGGGCTAAATGTGACTCATCGCTCATCAAGAATCCCTTTCACCTAGAAATAGGAGGAAGGATTGAATTATTGTTCTTTCCTTTTCTTGTTCTAGAAGATGTTATATTTGTCTAAGACAACTCCTCTTGGGGGTGTTGGATTGATAATGATTTTTGTATTGGATGAATTTATGTGTTGTCATTGATGGAACACATATACACACACATATTAGTTAAGTCGAATCTATACTACTCCTAAGTTTTCATATTGCAAACCGGAATCATATGTATAGAGAAGTCCAACCAGTATGAAGGTGTCTAAACTGGTATATATTGACAACCAGTATATGCAGGAAAGACAATTGGTTTTGGTCAATTTCATTGTTACCAGTTTCAAGATGTAGTGAAGAGCGACAAGGAGGCACATGGAGACAATCGACAGATAAGTTTGATGTGGTAAACACTAAACCAGTATCAGTGTTCCAACCGGTTTCACAGATTATGTGATGAGTTATCACAAGTCATGATGAGTTATCTCTAACCGACATTTTTGGTGATGATTTGTGATGTGTTACAAAATATTGTCCAGATAAACTAAACCTAGGAAATTGTGATGAGGTTCTTGAAGCCGACATGAAATCTAATGTCTATAAAAAGGCATTGTTTTGAATTATTTGAATATGTGAGGCCCTACCCTGACCCATCCTAGCATTTTAGTGATTTTTATGTTGGAACTATTATGGATGCTTTATTTTTATGCATTATGGATATAGAACCTTATATGATCCCAGGATTGGATAACATTGATATATTGATGCTTCATTTCTATGCATTATGGATATAGAACTCTATATGATTCTAGGATAGGATAACATTGAGATGATATATGTCATTTATTTGATTTGCAGGACTTTATGGTGATGCTAGAAATATGATGCATATCTTATGAATGGATTAAATTTATGAGGATTATGATAAATTGCTTATGTGGATTGTTTTGATATATGGTAAATTGATTTGTATGATGGCAAATGTATGCAGAGTGATTGATTTGTATTCTTATTTATGTGTTTAATATTATATGAGGCTATTTGGGAATTACTAATGTGTAATTGAGATGCACAGGAAAATTATCCATGTGACTATGGAAACATTATGGAGAATCAAGCCTAGACCTATGTACGTTCGTAAAACCAGGGGTTGTCAATTTGGAAAGACAACACCCCGTATGTGTCGTATTTTATTTGTGAACGTAAATGTTTGCATGTGTGTTAAATTGTATTTGTTATTAATTTGTTTAATTTATAAATTTCAATAGGGACAATTGCCATGTGTGTATTTGTGATGTGGAATTCTTTTTGTAGTGTCACTTGACACATGTATTGTAGGTTGAGTTGGCATTGTCATGCCTATTTTTTAAGGAATTTATCTTACCAATGTTATATTTTCCAATTATCCTTGAACGTCCCAAGTAAACCTAGGATAGTGAGCCATTAGGAGGGTCAACTCAGAGTTGACCCATAGATAAACTTTGGGTGGACTTTCAAAGGGTTAAACCAACCCCTAGAGTCAGTTTTGGAGCATTTTTAATGGGCCTCATGGTGTACCTATGGGTGAAGGCCAAATTTGGCCATGTGTCCACTCCCTAGGACTTGTTTAACCTCCCCAAAAAGTGAGTTTCCCAAGATGGCCGAATTCCATCTTTACGAGAGCCATCCTTGGTTAGATAACCTTCTTGGTATGTGTCATTCCTTTTTCCCCATTTCATTCCCCTTTTTGAGGTGCCTTGGTTAGGGAGTGTGTAAGACTTTGGGAAGACCAACCAATGTAAGCTCTCACTCTACCCAAGAGGTTTGGAAAGAGTGAAAGAAGCCTTCATAGGAAAAGGATTGACACTTAGGAAGTTAATCACCCACTCTCCATCTTTGGAGACTAGATCTTGCAGTTTTGAAAACAAGTTTAGGATAGAATTTTTGGCCAAGTGTTGAAGAAAAGAAGTGTGGATTTGGGCTGCTCTTCTCCAAACTATCCCTTGTAAACCCTTGGCAGATTCAAGGTTGGTTCAATCTCTTACTTGTATGTTGAAACTTTGTTTTGAAAGATTGCTTGAATGTAGCTATTTTCTTCCCTTGTGATTTATTTGTGAAAATATATATATGTGATCTTTTTCTTATTTTTTTTGTATGCATTTACTTGTGTTTTAGGAGTATCCAACGATATCTTACCCTTGGGAGGGTAGAATGCTCTTGGGGGTGGAAGTTTGTTTGACAACCTTAGAGTGAGAGGATCTCTTTAAGAGAGTGATCTCAAGGGTTTGTTTATGTGATCCTTGTTGCATAGTTTTGTTTATGAATTTGGGGGTCATAAGGGGAGATATTATGGCATGTATGCTTTGGGGGTCATAATGATGTTGGGTCAAGATGGACTTGTGATGTGTTCTTGGTTGCCATGAGATGGCTTGTGATCTACTATCTTCCAGTTCTCCTCAAGGTACTTGGTCCACTTCCACTCATGATAAAATCACATTATGTGATGATGTTTAGCCTTGGGATGGGAATGTGTTTGTTTTGAGTTTTCCTTGTTTGTTTGTGTATTGTTTGAGTATAACTCATCTAGGTCTTGGTTCTCCAAGATCAAGGGTGGCTTCTAGTAAGCCTAGGTTGGGAGGTGAGCCCTCCATGGTCACAACCTTAAGACTTTGTAATGCAAGTTTGCTTGGAAAGGAAGAAAAAGGAAAGCTAGGAGTTGCTACAATATTACTTGTTTTAGTTGCAAATGAAAAGGAAATTTATTTATATATTTAAGTCCTTATTCATTAGGAATGAGAGGCTACTTGGGTATTTCACCCATTTGTAAAGTTGACATATTGTATCCAAGTAATTTTTTAAGAAATGCATTCTTTTGTTAAGTGGTTATTGCAAAATGAAATCTATATTAATGGGTTAAGCTTTCTATAGTTTGAGTTAAAATCTACTGCTTTCATTTCTTGAAAATAAAGAAAGGCATTCCATCTCTTTATGTTGTATTTAACTAGGTGATATAGATTTAAATGAAACTATGTTAATGTTGTTGTCATTTATTTGAAATTTGTCATTTTTTCCTTGTAAATAATGCAGAAAATTTAGATAGATGAGTAAATTTATTTCAAAGAAAGCATGAATGTTAGTAAGCTAGAAATAACATTTAGTCCTAGTTATTTAGATCCTAATGCAGAATATGCTAAAATAGATATTAGAAGGATAATACTTATGCTGCTATAATTTTATTTATTTATGTCATTTATTTATTCAAAAAAAAATGCAGAAAGTTAAGGTAGACAAATTTATCTTTTCCTATAGTTAACTATTAGAAGTTTACAATGAAAAGAAATGTAGTTAGTTAAATCTGTTAGTTTTAGAAAATCTACTTTTATGTCATTAGAAAAAAAATATATACAAATTTAGACATAGAAGAGAAATCTAGAAATTTAGATAGATAAGAAATGAAAGAAAAAAGATAACTATTGTGTTTTTGTTCTATTTTGCTTTCTGTCAGCCATTAATTTATTTTATTACTATATAAAAAAAAGCCAAAATACAACAAAATTAAATCTAATACATGACTAATAGATTTATGTATATTTTAAATGAAGAAATAAACGTTTTGATATATTTATCATGCTGTTAAATGTGACAATCATAATATTTTTAATGATGCATATTCAAAATATATTTAACCTAACTTAAGGAATATTTGTATACATGTTTAACTAGATCACACTTTACATCAATTTAAAAAGAAATGATATATATATATATATATATATATATCTTTTTCTGCTGTCATTATTTTATTATTTCTTGCATGTTTAAAAAAAAAAAAATCTAAAAACCTAACCTTAGAGATTGACACATATAAAAAAAAAAATTAAAAAAAAAAAAAAATGAAACCCCAACCCCTGCCCATGGGTCACCCCGAAGCCGAGGGCTCCTGCGGGCCCTCTATGAGCCGAGGTCCACAGGGGCATCATGGCGCCTCTACGGGTGGCGCCACCCTCTCCCGCAGCCCCCTTCAAACACAGTCCCTCCACGATAAAACAAAAGAAAACTGTCGCCTTTAGCAGCCCCGCAGCCTCTGCATGCTATGCCTCCACCATACTCTATTGCATAAAATGAAACCCTAACCCGGATTTCAGGTTAGGGTATTTGTGAGTAAGATTAGAAAGAGGGGTATGGTAGTTATTTTATAACTCTAAATTAGGTTTTTATTTAATGAGTTATTTTTAAGGTAAAAGAATAAAAGAGGAGGGAACCCTATTTGAAATTTGAATAGTGTATCCCATGCTATTAATCATTTGGTTTGATTACCTTTAAATCAATTAATTCTTAATAATTCTTATATAGGTATTTATATATAGTTAAAAGTTTATATATTTATATATGTGTATTAAATTGGGTATGTGTGGTTCTAGTTAGGTTATTGATTTAACTTGAAATGGGTATATAGTTTTATTACTTCATTTATTTTAAATCAATTAGTTTTAGATTCTAGTATATATATGTCTGTTAATAAATATTTATAGATGTTTTAATTTAATTCTTTATTTTGGAGTCTTAAATTTATTAAAAATTTATGAACGATTTTCATGAGTTATTGAGCCATAGGGGATTATGTTTAGTCCACCTTAATTTTGGCTTTTCGAAATTAAATTATATATAGTTCAATGTATATTATAAATTTACTTAACCCTTTAGTCAAATTTGAGACATTATATTTATTGCTCAATTGATTATTAAATTTTAATAGTCTAAATGTTAGAATTAATTTAATTAATTCCTAGAGCAATTAAAAGATTATTTGAGATTAATAATATCTCTTGTCAATTTAGTTAGAGATTGTTGTTTAAATTAATTTATTAATTAATGAAATAATAATGATTCTTTTGGAGAGTTATTTTCCGCATTGAGTTTAATTTTGCATGCTCGATTAAGTTAATTAGATTAACTTTAGTAAACAAGATCTTTTAAATTTCCAAAGTTCAAACATAGTTAAGGCAAGACTTATTATTGCAGTTTTATTTTAGCTTAATTAGTTTTATTAGGTTTAAAAAATAAAATAAAAATTTGTTGTTCCATTTTTGCCCAAAAGTTTGGGCATGACATTTTGGTATTAGAGTCAGGTTTCCAACACTAGGAACCTTTCTCCATTACATTTCGCTTTAATTATTTAATTAATTAAATTTTTCTCCAAAAATATTTATTTATTTTATTTCATTTTATTTTCTCATAAGGATGCCTCCGACTACACGACAAACTCACAAGCGCGGTAGGGGTCCTAGGTGTGCATGTATGGCACGCGAAGATGTTGATAGGGAGGAACTGGTTCTGGAAGGGAACCCGGAGGCCCCTCCCGAACGACCGGTTGACCCAAACTAAGACATATTATTAGCGCTTCAGAACCTGATTGGGATAGTACAGGATAGGCTTCCAGTAGTTGACCATCATGCAAAAAACCAGAACTTGGGGAGCCATAGATCAGCAATTAGGGAATGGAGTAGGAGTCCACCTCCTAATCCCTTAGAGGGCTAGGCTAACCATGAGCCTGAGTTCGTTCATCTACCCACACCACCTTCAGTAGCAGCACCTATATATTTTGAGAGAGTACATCATGATCCAAGGGATCTGATCAGAGAGGTTTTGCGCCTCCAACCACCATCTTTTGGGGGATCTACCGACGAGGTAGAAGCTAAGGCTTGGATTTTGAGCCTAGATCAGTGCTTTGCATTGCATTCCTACGAAAGCAATCTAAAGGCACGAGTAGCAGTTTACCTTTTGAGAGGAACGACCTCCACATGGTGGAGACAGGAGGAATACAAGTGTGGCCTAGTTGCAGACACCCTCACATAGGAGATCTTTATAGAGAGGTTCAGGGAGAGATACTTGTCGGAGCACTTCAGGCAATGTAGGATAGATGAGTTCCACAATCTCTACCAGAAGGGCCTCTCAGTGACCCAGTATGAGAGTAAGTTCATCGAGCTCCTACCATATGTGGATTACCTGAAGGACGAGAAGCTTCTCATCAACCATTTTATCAGGGGACTGAATGTCGGGATAGCAGGACCGGTGAGGATGGCCACTCTAGGAAGCCTTCAAGTTGTCGTGGAGAAGGCCTTGATAGCAGAGGAAATTCATGTCAGGCCTCAGGACATGAGGGATCAGTTTCAGAACTGAAACCCTGCACCCCAGTCTTTTGGATTTCAGAAACCCCATTGGAAAGGAAACCACAGGAATACATCAAGGTCCTTTAAACCCCCTCCTCCATAGCGGTCACAGTGGAATTAGAGGCAGAGGCCCCCTCAAGGACAACAAGGCTTTAAGCCCAAGTAGTGGCATTCACAGGGTCCTAGGTGTGACCAGAGGGCATAGCTTACTTACACACCTCTGGCATAGACTCAACAATCCTCTAGGGGTGGGTACAGTGGTTCGAGTAGGATAGGTAGACAATCTTTCTCTAGGCCTTAGGGCACACACTTTCAAGCACATGGTGCTTGTTTCACATGCAGAGCCATGGGGCACATGGCAAGACAGTGTCCAGAGGGTTAGATGGCAGGTAGTCAGAGGATGGTAGCATCAGAGCCTATGGTTGAGGATATGGGTAAGTCCCATAGAGTCTTCATTGTGGTTGACAACCGCCAGGCAGAGTACCAAGCCATAGTTATTGAGGCTGCAGGTATGATCAGTGGTATCAGTGTTTCTATATTTTTTGACTTAGGAGCTACTGACTCCTTTATATCTCCATTGGTTGTGGAGTGTTGCGAGCTAGTGGCAATTAGGCAAGGTGTCAGCTGGGAAGTGGAGTTAGCTTCAGGGGATAGAGTGTCAGTGGATTTAGAGGTTAGGGGATGTCAGCTCTAGATTGGTAATACCACCACCTTAGTAGACCTTAGAGTTACATCACTTGGATCTTATGGCATCGTACTTGGCATGGATTGGCTTTACACCCATAGAGCCAAGATGGATTGTCACTAGAAAAAGATCGAGTGTGAGGATGATCATGGTTCTCTCATAGTAATCACTGGGATTCAGAAGCTCGTGTCTCTTCGTATGATTTCCGCTATGCAGCTTAAGCGGAGCATGCGAAAGGGATGCCATTTGTTTTCTATCACCATCATTGATAGAGAGGAAGAAAATGAGAAGGAGCCTTCCCTAGATGATCATCCCATCCTTGAGGAGTTTGCAGATGTGTTTCCAACCGAGCTACCTGGTATGCCACCTAGTAGAGAGATTGACTTCCACATAGATTTTGTACTAGGAGCTGAGCCAGTTTCAAGAGCACCTTATAGGATGACCACAAATGAGCTCAAGATGTAGCTTGAGGAACTCTTAGAGAAGGTTCACATTCTTCCTAGTGTCTCCCCTTGGGGCGGACCAATCATCTTCATGAAGAAAAAGGATGGGTCCCTTCGGTTATGCATGGATTATAGGCAGCTGAACAAAGTGACCAACAAGAACCATTACCCCTTGCCCAGGATCGATCATTTGTTTGATTAGCTTCAAGGTGATAAAGTGTTTTCCAAAATAGATCTAAAGTCAGGGTACCATCAGTTGAGGATAGTGGAGAGTGATATCCACAAGACTGTGTTTCATACCAGATATGGCCACTATGAGTTCATCATAGTCCCTTTTGGTCTTACGAATGTTCCAGCTGTATTCATGAGTCTCATGAATGGGGTATTCTACACTTTCCTTGACCAGTTTGTGATTGTGTTCTTCGATGACATATTGATATATTCTCGAAATGAGGAGGACCATGAGGAGCACTTGAGGCAAGTATTGCAGTGCTTAAGGGACAACTAGATAAATGGCAATTTGTCGAAGTGTGTACTCTTCAGGTTAGAGGTTGGATATTTAGGTCATGTTATATCCGATGATGGGATCTCAGTTGACCCATCAAAGATCAGAGCTATTATGGATTGCCCAGTGCCAACTAGCATGACAGAGGTCAGGAGTTTCATGGGTCTAGCAGGGTACTACAGATGCTTCGTTGAGGGATTTTCTAGAGTTGCACATCCCATTACATCCTTTCAGTGAAAGGGAAAGAAATTTGAGTGGACAGAAAGGTGTGAGAGGGCTTTTCAGGATCTGAAAAGGGTACTCACTAGTGCACCTATTCTTATTATACTAGACCCCATGGTTGATTTCATGGTATGCACAGATGCATCTTTGGATGGATTAGGAGCAGTCCTTATGCAGGAGGGTCAACTTATAGCTTATGAGTCTAGGAAGCTTAAGACTCACAAGCTTAACTACCCTATGCATGACCTTGAGCTTGTAGTAGTAGTGCATGCACTTGTGAGGTGGAGACACTTCCTTTTGGGTCATCATTTTGAGCTTCATTAAAATCATTAGAGCTTGCAATACATCTTCACCCAGCCTAATCTTAATGCCCATCAGAGGAGATGGTGGAGTTTCTATGTGAGTATGATTTTGATGTCCACTACATCAAGGGGAAAGAGAACGTAGTTGTAGATTCCTTGAATAGGAGACATCATGAGGTATACCCCATATCTATGAGCATAGATTTGAAAGGTCATATATTGCAGTAGTTGCCAGAGGATGGATGTTATTTGGAGGTTTGTCAGGTGATTCGATCACAGGAGACCTGGAGGGGAAGTATGTTGATTATTCCTTAGAGTCAAATGGACTATTATGCCATAAAGGGTGCATCTATGTACCTTCTCTCAGGGGATTGTGAGAGTTCATTGTCATGGAGGCTCATAGAGCTTCTTATGCAGCGCATCTCGAGGTTAAGAAGATGCATGCAGACTTGAGATAGTTATATCATTGGCCAGGTATGCGGTAGCTTATTGCTGAGTTAGTAGCCCAATGTCTTGAGTGTTAGAGAGTCAAGGTGGAGCACCACCATCCTGGTGGGTTGCTCCAATCCCATGCTATACCAAAATGGAAGTGGGATACTATATCTACAGATTTCAACATTTGTCTTCCCATGTCATCTCGTCGCCATGATGCCATCTTGGTGATAGTTGACAAGTTAAGCAAAGTGGCCCACTTCTCACCAGTTCGGACTACCTTCACAGCACCACCAATGGCACAAGTTTTCTTGCAAGACATTGTCAGACTTCATGGCATTCCTCGCAAGATTATTTCTGACAGGGATTCCCTCTTCACTTCTTCCTTTTGGAAGGCATTACAGGTAGCAATGGGCACCAAGCTCAATTTCAGCACAGCCTATCATCCGGAAATGGATGGTCAGACAGAGAGGGTAAATCAGGTGTTAGAGGATCTACTCCGCATGTACATCATGGATCATCAGACCAGATGGGAGGGGTACCTTCCTTTAGTAGAGTTTGCTTATAATAATGGGCATCACACTTCTTTGGGGATGCCACCTTTTCAGGCTTCGTATGGCAGACCTTGCAGGACACCTTTGAGTTGGGACCGTATTGAGGATAGAGTGGCCATAGGTCCTAAGATGGTTTGTGATATGGAGCAGCAGGTGATATTGATTAGACAACGCCTTAGAGAGACACAGGATAGGTAGAAGAAGTATGCAGATGCAAAGAGGATAGACCGAAGCTTCATGGTTGGGGATAGAGTTTTCCTGAGAGTGCGACCGCATAAGAGTCCAATCCATTATGGAAAGGGTTCTAAGTTTGCACCTTTCTTTGTCAAACCATTTGAGATCCTTGAGAGGATAGGACCAGATGCTTATCGCCTAGCTTTGCCACCTAGTTTGTCATGCATCCACAATGTGTTTCATGTATCAGTTTTGAGGAAGTATATCTATGATGAGTCTCATATTTTAGATTGGGATGCCTTGCAGGTGGAGTCGGACGGGCAGCTAGCTTTGGATCCCATTCGCATTTTGGTTCAGCGGACGTTGGCCCTTCGAGGTTGAGAGATGGAGTAGGTTAGGGTCTAGTGGGATTGCTATGATGAGGTTACAGCTTCATGGGAGGACGCAGCATGCATGACATCACAATACCCCCATATTTTTTATGAACTCCAAGAGGAAGTTCATGCCTAGAGGGGGAGGGTGTGAGGCCCTACCCCAACCCATCCTAGCATTTCAGTGATTTTCATGTTGGAACTATTATGAATGCTTTATTTTTATGCATTATGGATATAGAACTTTATATGATCCCATGATTGGATTTATCATTGATATATTGATGCTTCATTTCTATGCATTATGGATACAGAACTCTATATGATTCTAGGATAGGATAACATTGAGATGGTGTATGTCATTTATTTGATTTACAAGACTTTATTGTGATGCTAGAAATATGATGCATATCTTAGGAATGGATTAAATTTATGAGGATTATGATAAATTGCTTATGTGGATTGCTTTGATATATGGTAAATTGATTTGTATGATGGCAATTGTATGCAGAGTGATTGATTTGTATTCTTATTTATGTGTTTAATATTATATGAGGCTATTTGGGAATTACTAATGTGTAGTTGAGTGTTGGCATTATAACAGACAATAAGAGATTGTTGGCATTTCAATTAGGATATTGAGAAGGTTGTTGATGATTATGGATATAACTGATTAAGGATGTTTACTATCTTAATATTATTATTTTGTCATTGATGTCAAGAAATTGATTTTCTAATTCAGTTTGATGTTGTCATATCTTAAGAAGTATGATTTGATGAGTATAAAGATGTTGGTAAAAGACATAGAAAGATTGTGATGAATAAGGGGAGGAATAAGTTATTCAATGGGCAACTATTACCGAGTTAGATAATGATGAGATCATGATGTTTAGATTGTTTTGATATCCTACATATGTTGTTGATTGTAAGGTTAATACTATACTATATTATCGAGCAAAGAACCTAGTCGCTAAACCCTAAGGTTATCGCTATCGGTTAATGAAGGCGGATTGTCTACCGAGTGAAGTTTAGTATTTACCGAGTTGCAACCGAGCTATAACAGAATGCATTAAATGATTAAAAGCGTTATTTAATGAAGGAAGCTGATGAGCTAGAATTGATTAAATGATTGGTATGTCGTGCATGAAGTTTGTTAAGAATCTATGGCAATGGAAGATCGACAGGAAGATCTACAACGCAAATTGAACCGCAATACCTTAGCACAAGTTCCAAGAAATGTATGCAAGTTCCAAGGCGAGGTAAATTTCAGATCGAAGGATACATTGAACCTGGTCAACTTTGAAGATCTGATGGCTATGATTGATCATGGGATATGTGATCAAGGAGATTAAGCGGTTTGCAAATTGTTTATAAATAAGGAACTGTTGATAAATAATGCATGCGGGCAAGTGTATGCACAGGGATGTTATATAGTGATTACCGAGCATAGAAGCTTGAAGACTTGTTTGACTAACAGAGTATAGAGCCCAATAGAGGGACAAGATAAGTCCTATGACTAGATTGTATTGAGAAAATAAGAATCTACTTTAGCATTTTAGATGTGAAGTTGCAAATAGATTCGTATTACTGTTATTTTGTGAAGTGACAAAAAATCTCTTAACCGAGTGGACTTAACAATCTTATTTGTAAAACCCTCTAGCAAGGTGACATTCTGATTGAGTCTTTGAAATCCTTTAACAAGGTCACCTCTAACAAGGTGAAGATCCTAACAGATCTAAGGGAAATCCCTTAACCGAGTCACATCTAGCAATGTGTTTGTAATCTTTAACAAGATTTTCTTTTAACCGACCATACTCTAGAAAAGTATATTTCTTAGTGGGTCCGAAATCCCACAATGGTTTTTCCCTATTTGGGTTTCCATGTTAAATATGGTGTTATGAATGTTGTTATGTTTATATGCTTATGAGTTTGCATGTTTAGCAGTTTCGGTTATATTGCTAAAGTATATGTTACCGAGGTTGAATCTGTTGTTTTTATGAAAGATTAAGTTTGTATGTTTCACCCCCCACCTCTCATCTTGTTAGCTTGGTATCTATACTTAACAATTAAGTATCAAAACTATCAATTGAGATGCATAGGAAAATTATCCATGTGACCATGGAAACATTATGGAGAATCAAGCCTAGACCTATGTATGTTCGTAAAACCAGGGGTTGTCTATTTGGAGAGACAACACCCCGTATGTATCGTATTTTATTTGTGAACGTAAATGTTTGCATGTGTGTTAAATTGTATTTATTATTACTTTGTTTAATTTATAAATTTCAATAGGGACAATTGCCATGTGTGTATTTGTGATGTGGAATTATTTTTGTAGTGTCACTTGACACATGTATTGTAGGTTGAGTTGGCATTGTCATGCCTCTTTTTTGAGGAATTTATCTTACCAATGTTATATTTTTCAATTATACTTGAAGGTCCCAAGTAAACCTAGGATAGTGAGCCATTAGGAGGGTCAACTCAGAGTTGACCCGTAGGTAAACTTTGGGTGGACTTTCAAAGGGTTAAACCAACCCCTAGAGTCAGTTTTGGAGAATTTTTAATGAGCCTCATGGTGTACCTATGGGTGAAGGCAAAATTTGGTCATGTGTCCACTCCCTAGGACTTGTTTAACCTCCCCAAAAAGTGAGTTTCCCAAGATGGCCGAATTCCATCTTTACGAGAGCCATCCTTGGTTAGATAACCTTCTTGGTATGTGTCATTCCTTTTTCCCCATTTTATTCCCCTTTTTGAGGTGCCTTGGTTAGGGAGTGTGTAAGACTTTGTGAAGACCAACCAATGTGAGCTCTCACTCTACCCAAGAGGTTTGGAAAGAGTAAGAGAAGCCTTCTTAGGCAAAGGATTGAGACTTAGGAAGTTAATCACCCACTCTCCATCTTTGGAAACTAGATCTTGCAATTTTGAAAACAAGTTTAGGATAGAATTTTTGGCTAAGTGTTGAAGAAAAGAAGCGTGGATTTGGGCTGCTCTTCTCCAAAATATCCCTTGTAAACCCTTGGCAGATTCAAGGTTGGTTCAATCTCTTACTTGTATGTTGAAACTTTGTTTTCAAAGATTGCTTGAATGTAGCTGTTTTCTTCCCTTGTGATTTATTTGTGAAAATATATATATATGTGATCTTTCTCTTATTTTTTTTGTATGCATTTACTTGTGTTTTGGGAGTATCCAAGGATATCTTACCCTTGAGAGGGTAGAATGGTCTTGGGGGTGGAAGGTTGTTTGACAGCCTTAGAGTGAGAGGCTCTGTTTAAGAGAGTGATCTCAAGGGTTTGTTTATGTGACCCATGCTGCATAGTTTTGTTTATGCATTTAGGGGTCATAAGGGGAGATATTATGACATGTATGCCCTGGGGGTCATAAGGATGTTGGGTCAAGATGGACTTGTGATGTGTTCTTGGTTGCCATGAGATGGCTTGTGATCTACTATCTTGCAATTCTCCTCAAGGTACTTGGTCCAATTCCACCCATGTAAAAATCACATTATGTGATGATGTTTAGCCTTGGGATGGGAATGTGTTTGTTTTGAGTTTTTCTTGTTTTTTTGTGTATTGTTTGAGTGTAACCCATCTAGGTCTTGGTTCTCCAAGATCAAGGGTGACTTCTAGTAAGCCTAGGTTGGGAGGTGAGCCCTCCATGGTCACAACCTTAAGACTTTGTAATGTAGGTTTGCTTGGAAAGGAAGAAAAAGGAAATCTAGGAGTTGCTACAATACTACTTGTTTTAGTTGCAAATGAAAAGGAAATGTATTTATATATTTATGTCCTCATTCATTAGGAATGAGAGGTTACTTGGGTATTTCACCCATTTGTAAAGTTGACATATTGTATGCAAGTATTCTTTTAAGAAATGCATTCTTTTGTTAAGTGGTTATTGTAAAATGAAATATGTATTTATGGGTTAAGCTTTCTATAGTTTGAGTTAAAATATATTGCTTTCATTTCTTGAAAATAAAGAAAGGCATTCTATCTCTTTATGTTGTATTTAACTAGGTGATATAGATTTAAATGAAAATATGTTAATGTTGTTGTCATTTATTTGAAATCTGTCATTTTTTCCTTGTAAATAATGCAGGAAATTTAGATAGATGAGTAAATTTATTTCAAAGAAAGCATGAATGTTAGTAAGCTAGAAATAACATTTAGTCCTAGTTATTTAGATCCTAATGCAGAATATGCTAAAATAGATATTAGAAGGATAATACTTATGCTGCTGTAATTTTATTTATTTATGTCATTTATTTATTCAAAAAAAATGCAAAAAGTTAAGGTAGACAAATTTATCTTTTCCTATAGTTAACTATTAGAAGTTTACAATGAAAAGAAATGTAGTTAGTTAAATCTGTTAGTTTTAGAAAATCTGCTTTTATGTGATTAGAAAAAAAAAATATACAGATTTAGACATAGAAGAGAAATCTAGAAATTCAGATAGATAAGAAATTAAAGAAAAAGATATCTATTGTGTTTTTGTTCTATTTTGCTTTCTGTTAGTCATTAATTTATTTTATTACTTTATTTTAAAAAAAGGGAAATATTACAACAAAAATAAATCTAATGACTAATAGATTTATGTCTATTTTAAATAAAGAAATGAACTTTTTGATATATTTATCATGCTGTTAAATCTGATGGTCATAATATTTTTAATGCTGCATATTCAAAATCTATTTAACCTAACTTAAGGAATATTTGTATACATGTTTAACTAGATCACACTTTACATCAATTTAAAAAGAAATGATATATATATATATATATATATATATCTTTTTCTGCTGTCATTATTTTATTATTTCCTGCATGTTTAAAAAAAAAATCTAAAAACCTAACCCTAGATATATATATATATATATATATTAAAACAAAAAAAAAATTGAAACCCCAACCCCTGTCCACGAGTCACCCCGGAGCCGAGGGCTCCCGCGGGCTCCCCGGGGCGGTGCGGGCCCACTGTGGGCCACGACCCACAAAGGCGTCGAGATCCACAAGGGCACCATGACACCGCTGTGGGCCATGACCCGCAGTGGCACCGAAGGTGCCTTTGTGGGTGGCACCACCCTCTCCCGCGCCCCCCTTCAAACATAGTCCCTGCACGATAAAACAAAAGAAAACAGCTACCTTTAGTAGCCCCGCAGCCTCTGCGTGCTTTGCCACTGCCATACCCTGCTGCATAACAAGAAACCCTAACCCAAATTTTGGGTTAGAGTATTCGTGAGTAAGAATAGAAAGAAGGCTATGGTGGTTATTTTATAACTCTAAATTAGGTTTTTATTTAATGAGTTATTTTAAAGGTAAAAGAATAAAAGAGGGGGGAACCCTATTCGAAATTTGAATAGGGTATCCCATGTTATTAATCATTTGGTTTGATTAACTTTAAATCAATTAATTCTTAATAATGCTTATATAGGTATTTATATATAGTTAAAAGTTTATATATTTGTATATGTGTATTAAATTGGGTATGTGTGGTTCTAGTTAGGTTATTGATTTAACTTGAAATGGGTATATAGTTTTATTACTTCATTTATTTTAAATCAATTAGTTTTAGATTCTAGTATATATATATATGTTTGTTAATAAACATTTATAGATGTTTTAATTTAATTCTTTATCTTGGAGTCTTAAATTTATTAAAAATTTATGAATGATTTTCGTGAGTTATTGAGCCATAGGGGATTATTTTTAGTCCACCTTAATTTTGGCTTTTTGAAATTAAATTATATTGGGAAATGTATATTATAAATTTACTTAACCCTTTAGTCAAATTTGAGACATTATATTTATTGCTCAAATGATTATTAAATTTTAATAATCTAAATGTTATAATTAAATTAATTAATTCCTAGAGCAATTAAAAGATTATTTGAGATTAATAATATCTCTAGTCAATTTAGTTAGAGATTGTTGTTTAAATTAATTTATTAATTAATGAAATAATAATGATTCTTTTGGAGAGTTATTTTTTGCATTGAGTTTAATTTCGCATGCTCGATTAAGTTAATTAGATTAACTTTAGTAAACAAGCTCTTTTAAATTTCCAGAGTTCAAACATAGTTAAGGCAAGACTTATTATTGCAGTTTTATTTTAGCTTAATTAGTTTAATTAGGTTGTTTAAAAGAAAATAAAAAAAATTGTTGTTCTGTTTTTGCCCAAAAGTTTGGGCATGACAGAATACAAGATACAAGTTGTGTTATGAGTTAGAGTTGATGCGATTTATTGAAGGAGTTGCAATGTATGTTCGTGATGTAGTATTGGGTGAGCAGAAAAGGATCTATACAAGAAAGATGTGCTATTTCTAGATCATACCACTTGTTGTTTTCTAATTACTATAACTGTTAAATCCCCTAACTGGGTAAGCTCTAACAAGCTTCATTGTACAAATACTCTAACTAGGTGATCCACTAGTTTGGATTTGAAATCCTCTATTGAGGTTACTCCTAATAGGATATTACCTTTAACCAAGTATAGCTCCTAACAGAGTTCTAGAATCTCTAACGGGATTCACTCCCAACAGAGCACTTTGTAGACCTTAATCGGTCAGTTACCTATTACTGTAGATAGTTAACTTGTGAGCTCCATTTCATCATGTTTTTTCCCAGTTGGGTTATCCACGTATAAACACTTGTGTTATGGTGAATGTTTTACTTATTTTGAATGTTTTTATTGATAGTTCTGATACTTAATGTTAAGTACAGATGCCAAGCCAATAAGATGAGAGGGGGGGTGTGAATCATACAAACTTAATCTTCCATAAAAACATCAGATTCAACCTCTGTAACATATACTTCAGTAATATAACCAAAACTGCTAAACATGCAAACTCAAAAGCATATGAACATCATAACACTCATAACACCATATTTAACGTGGAAACCCAAATAGGGAAAAACCACTATGGGATTTCGGACCCACTAAGAAATATACTCTTCTAGAGTATGCTCAGTTAAAAGCAAATCCTATTAAAGATTACAAGCACATTGCTAGATGTGACCCGGTTAAGGGATTTCCCTCAGATCTGTTAGGATCTTCACCTTGTTAGAAGTGACCTTGTTAAAGGATTTCAAACACTCAATCAGAATGTCACCTTGCTAGAGGGTTTTACAAATAAGACTGTGAAGTCCACTAAGTTAAGAGATTTTCTGTCACTTCACAAAATAACAATAATAAAAATCTATCTACAACTTCACATCTAAAATGCTAAAGCAGATTCTTATTTGCTCAATACAATATAGACATGGAACTAATCTTGTCCATCTGCTGGGCTCTATACTCTGTTATTCAAAACTGGTCTTCAAGCTTTTGTGCTCAGTAATCACTATGTAGCATCCCTATGCATACACTTGCCCGCATACATTGTTTATCAAGAGTTCCTTATTTATAAACATTTTGCCAACCGCTTAATCTCCTTGATCACATTTCCCATGATCAATCATAGCCATCAAATCTTCAAACTTTGACTAGGTTCAATGTATCCTTCGATCTGAAAATGTTTTACCCCGCCTTGGAACTTACATACATTTATTGGAACTTGTGCTAGGGTATTGTGGTTCAATCTAAGCTGTAGATCTTCCTGCCGATTTTCCTTTGCCATAGATTCTTTACCAAACTTCATTTACAGCATACCAATCATTTAATCATAGCCAGCTCATCAACTTCCTTCATTAAATAATGCTTTTATTCATTCAATGCATTCTGTTATTACTCAGTTGCAACTCGGTAAATACTAAACTTCACTCGGTAGATACCGCCTTCATTAACCGATAGCAATAACCTTAGGGTTTACCGACTAGGTTCTTTGCTCGGTAATATAGTATAGTATTAACCTTACAATCAATAACATATGTATGATATCAAAACAATCTAAACATCATGATCTCATCATTGTCTAACTCGGTAATAGTTGCCCATTGAATAACTTATTCCTCCCCTTACTCATCATATTCTTTTTGTGTCTTTTACTGACATCTTTATACTCATCAAATCATACATCTTAAGATATGGCAACATCATACTAAATTAGAAAATCAATTTCTTGACATCAATAACAAAATAATAATATTAAGATAGTAAACATCCTTAATCAGTTATATCTATAATCACCAACAACCTTCTCAATATCCTTATTGAAATTCCAACAATCTCTCCTTGTCTGTTATAATGCCAGCAATCTCCCCCTTTGGCATTGAAGGCAAAACCAATTGATTTGACCTAATTGATTCGGATTGTTGTGAGTTTTTGAAATACTCTCCCTATGTCATCAGTCTTCTCTCCCATACATTAGTCTTCTCCTCTTTCCTTCAGTCTTTCTTTTCTTCAGTCTTCTCCCCCTTTGACAACAATGCTAAAAAGTAAAGAACTAAAAGATAATTTCTTCCTGTATGAAGTGATTTCCTGCTATTGTGTGTCAACTTAGTCTCGGTTAGAGAATTTATGTCTTGAATTCCTATTTCCTATATTTGTTTCCTGTACACCTTTAGAAAACATCCTAAAGTGTGTAAATCAACATCAACTCCTAAAAGATATTTTGTAGAGTCATCGAATTGATGCCTTCACCGAACTCGGTCAGTGAATGGAAGATAGGGGTAGGACCCCTAACTTACTTCTGAGATACTCAAAAGTGTCCCTTGGTAGTGGCTTGGTTAAGATATCTGCTATTTGAACCTTTGTGCTAACATATTCCAACACCACTTTCTTCTCTTGAGCTTCTTCTCTAAGATAATGATATTTGATAGAGATGTGCTTCGTCCTAGAGTGCATAATAGGATTCTTTGAAATGTTAATGGCACTAGTATTGTCACAGAATATAGTTACTAGCTTGCTAACTTTCTCATTTATACCTTCCAACAGTTGTTTGATCCATGTTATGTTGGTACAATTCAATGCTGTAGCAACATATTCAGCTTTTGTTGTTGACTATGAAACACATCCTTGTTTCTTGCTAAGCCAACTTACTAGTCTTTCTCCTAAAAAGAAAGCTCCTCCACTTTTGCTTTTCCTATCATCAATTTTGGCTGCCCAATCAGCATCAGTATAAACTTTTAAATCAAAATCATTTAATTTCTAATATACTAAGCCATAATCCTCAGTGCCTTTCAAGTATCTGAAAATTCTCTTGATTACTATCATGTGTGTTTCCTTAGGATCTGCAGAGAATCTTGCAACTATATCTACTACATGTGCTATATATGGCCTGCTATGAACAACATATTGTAGCTTTCCAATCATGGATCGGTAAGGTGTCTCATTAATAGATGCAGATTCATCATTCTTTGATAGTTTACAGTTGGTAGTCATAGGAGTAGTTACTGGTTTTGAATCCTCCATTCCAAATTTCTTCAAGATTTCCTTTATGTACTTGGATTGATTAATGAAAATTTCATTCTTCATTTGCAATATTTGTAAACCTATAAAATACTTTATCTCACTGATTAATGACATCTCAAATTCTTTGCTCATTTCATTTCCAAAGTTCTTGCATAAAGAGTCATTTCCACAAAATATAATATCATCAACAAATATGGCATAGATCAGTATTCCATTTACATCATTCTTCATGTACATATTGTTGTTTTCACTTGTTCTTATAAAACCAATGTTTATTAAATAAGAGTGCAGTCTTTCATACCATGCTCTAGGTGCTTGTTTCAGACCATATAAGGCTTTGTTCAATTTGCATACCTGATCTTTATTATTGTCTTCAGCAAATCCTTCAGGTTGTTCAATAAAAATTTCTTCTTCTAATATACCATTCAGAAATGCAGATTTGACATCCATTTGATATACCTTGAAATTATTGTAAGCAGCATATGCCAACAATATTCTTACTCCTTCTAGTCTTGCCACAGGTGCAAAAGTCTCACCATAATCAATTCCTTCTTCTTGAGCATAACCTATGCAAACTAGTCTTGCTTTATTTCGAATGACCTCACCTTTTTCATTCAGCTTGTTTCTAAAAATCCACTTTGTATCGATTACATTTTTTTCCTTCAGTTTTGGGACCAGTGTCCATGTGTCATTCTTCTTGATTAGATCAATCTCTTCTATCATAGCATTTATCCAATCTTTACTGTTGAATGCCTCTTTCACTATTCTCGGTTCAAATTCAGATATCAGACATGTGTTCTGTCTCTGTTTGTTCCTTGTCATCATTGGATCATCCTTATCTCCTATAATCTGACTTGATGCATGATGTCTTCTGACATACTTGGCTAATACAGGCTCGGTAGGCTCTGTATGATTTTCTTCATCCCTCGATAACTAAATATTGTCTTCATTTCCTTCTGTAGTTTTCTCGGTAGGACTTGTTGGTTGAACATAGACAAATTCATCATAATCTTCTGGTTCCTTGGAATTTCCTTCATCATTTCTTTCTGCAAATTCATCAATTTTCACATTTGCAATTTCTACTATTTTGTTAGATGATTTGATCAGACATTTAAATGCTTTGCTCTAGAAGAATAACCTAGAAAAGTTCCTTCTTCACTTTTCTGATCAAACTTTCCATTTCTATCATCTTTGTGTACATAGCATCTACCTCCAAAGATTTTAAAATGACTTACATTGGATTTCTTGTCATACCAGATTTCATATGGTGTTTTCAAAGTTCCTTTCTTCAGTTGTACTCGATTCAGGGTGTAAACTATTGTGCTTATTGCTTCTCTCCAAAATGTTTGTGGCACTTTCTTTTCAATCATCAACGTTCTGGCACAATCCACAATAGATCTGTTTCTTCTCTTAGTAATTCCATTCTATTGTGGAGTTCTCAGTGTAGAGACCTGTCTTTTAAAACCATGATCATTGTAGAATAAGTTGAACTCATCAGATGTGAACTCTCCTCCTCTATCTGATCTAAGACATTTCAGTTGTCTTTCTGTTTCATTTTCAACTCTTGCCTTGTACCATTTAAACATTTGAAAAGCTTCTGATTTTTCTTTTAAAAACATTACTGACATCATCCTTGAGTAATAATCCATAAATAATATGAAATATTTATCACCATAATAACTTTGAACTTTCATAGGACCATAAAGATTAGTGTGCACAAGATCTAAAATTCCCTTAGAAGTGTAAGACTTACTTGTAAAGCTTGATCTTGTCATTTTACCCATCTGGCATCCTCGACACATAGCATTCTCAGGTTTTTCCAAACTCGGTAGACCTCTTACTCGGTGCTTCTTGCTTATTTTGATCAGATTATCAAAATTTACATGACAAAACCTTTTATGCCATAACTAGGTATCATCTATCTTTGCAAATAGACACTTATTTCGAGTTGAGTCAAGATGAAATGTATTACCTTTTGTTTGTGTCCCGGTAGCAGCTAACTTTCCATTCTTGTCATGAACTTTGACAATTCCTTTCTGAAATTCTATTCGGTATCCTGTATTGTTTAGCTGTGCTACACTCAACAAATTGTATTTCAAACCTTCAACCCAATAAACATTATTTCACTTTGCATTGTCAAGAAGTGTTATGGATCCTTTACCTTTTACCAGACATGGTGCATCATTACCAAGTCTTACATAGCCTCCATCATAATCTCTTAACATAACAAACTTGTGTTTATCACCTGTCATGTGATGTGAGCATCCACTATCTATGATCCAAGAATCATTAGTATTTATGTGAGATATTAGGGCTTTTTCTTCATACCTTTCTTCATCTGATCCATCTTTGATAGCCACATAAACTACTTCCTCTGTATCAGTTTCATCTAATTTATCATCATTGGATTCCTCACCGGCTATTAAACATGACTTTCTATCTCTTCTTCTCAAGTCTCGGTATCCTCTGTAATGATTATCTTTCTATCTATCATCTCGTTAATCTCTCTTTTCAGTAGAATCTTTGTCAGGATAGTTAGAAGCCATATGTCCTATCTTATCTTAATTGAAACATTGCAAAGGTAGTTTTCCTTTATACTTACCTCTGCCTCTCGGTAACCTTCTAGCTAATAGAGCTTCAAACTCTTCTTGCTTTCTGATTTTCTCATACAATTTGTGTACTTCCTCCATGTTCTTGTGAAATCTTTCACTTGCTCCATTGTGATCCCCTTTAGTGTATTTACTCATTCTATCATTGTAATCATTAGATTCACCAATGTGAAAAGAACTAAATGCAGATTCAGCTTTATTTACTGATGACCCACTGTTATCAAAGTTACTTAACTCAAATGCATGTAGCTTACCAATAGTAGCATCTAAAGAAACTGGCATATTGGGTACAAACCTTAATTCATTGATTGCAGAGACTCGGATTGCATAAGTTGGTAGAAGGGTTCTTAACAACTTACTTGTTATATCCTTTTCTTCAATAGTTCCACCTACTCATTTGATTTGATTGACAATCTCCTTTAGTCTTGTACTATACTGAGTTATGTTCTCACCTTCATTCATCCACATAGATTCAACTTGCCCTCTTAGACTATCCACTTTTTCTCTTTGAACATGTTCATCACCGCCATACACAGATATGAGCTTGTCCCAAATTGCCTTTGCATCATTGCAGCCTTCTAGATCATTAAACTCTAAATCGGTCAATGCAGATGTTATTTCAATCATTGCTTGGATATGTTCTTGCTTTTCCTTTATCTCTTCCATTGTTAATGGATAGGTGCTCAGTGTAATGAAATCATTCTCTCGATAATATACAGCATATTCTCCAACTCCTGATAGGTGCGGCTTCATCCTTTTCTGCCATGTAGAGAAAATTGACTTGTTTAGCTTTGGTGCATCTCTCTTATACATCTTTGGATCTTTGCCTCAGGTCCCTTTAAACTTTTTCTTCCGAAGCCCAAAGCTCTGATACCAATTGATAGTTCTAATACTTAATGTTAAGTACAGATGCCAAGCCAATAAGATGAGAGGGGGGGGTGAATCATACAAACTTAATCTTCCATAAAAATATCAGATTCAACCTCGGTAGCATATACTTTAGTAATATAACCAAAACTGCTAAACATGCAAACTCAAAAGCATATGAACATCATAACACTCATAACACCAGATTTAACGTGGAAACCCAAATAGGGAAAAACCACTGTCGGATTTCAGACCCACTAAGAAATATACGCTTCTAGAGTATGCTTAGTTAAAAGAAAATCCTGTTAAAGATTACAAGCACATTGTTAGATGTGACCTGGTTCAGGGATTTTCCTCAGATCTGTTAGGATCTTCACCTTGTTAGAAGTGACCTTGTTAAAGGATTTCAAACACTCAATTAGAATGTCACCTTGCTAGAGGGTTTTACAAATAAGACTGTTAAGTCCACTCGATTAAGAGATTTTCTGTCACTTCACAAAATAACAGTAATAAAAATCTATCTGCAACTTCACATCTAAAATACTAAAGAAGATTCTTATTTGCTCAATACAATATAGACATAGAACTAATCTTGTCCATCTACTGGGCTCTATACTCTGTGATTCAAAATAGGTCTTCAAGCTTCTATGCTCGGTAATCACTATGTAGCATCCTTGTGCATACACTTGCCCACATACATTGTTTATCAACAATTCCTTATTTATAAACAATTCGCCAACCACTTAATCTCCTTGATCACATTTCCCATGATCAATCATAGCCATCAGATCTTCAAACTTTGACTAGGTTCAATGTATCCTTCGATCTGAAAACATTTTACCCCACCTTGGAACTTGCATACATTTCTTGGAACTTGTGCTAGGGTATTGCGGTTCAATCTAAGCTATAGATCTTCCTGCCGATTTTCCTTTGCCATAGATTCTTTAACAAACTTCATTTACAGCATACCAATCTTTTAATCATAGCCATCTCATCAACTTCCTTCATTAAATAATGCTTTTATTCATTCAATGCATTTTGTTATTACTCGGTTACAACTCGGTAAATACTAAACTTCACTCGGTAGACATATCGCCTTCATTAAACGATAGTGATAACCTTAGGGTTTACCAACTAGGTTCTTTGCTTGGTAACATAGTATAGTATTAACCTTACAATCAATAACATATGTGTACGTTAGGAAATAGGAAATCATCACAAGCAATATAAAAACATAGTAATCATTAGCTCAATCACGAAAGCAAAACTGCAATGATCTATCCTAAACACATTCAATAGAGACATGAAATAAAAACATTCAAAAACTAGAAATTAAGCAAACCAAAGGTATGATTTGAATGCTCCTTCATGCAGCTCCATTGTTCTTCTTTCCTCTTCAAATGGTTTGGTTGTGGATCTCACCTACAAGTGCACACACATAATTGAAAGCAAGTAGACAAGATTATTGATCAAGAGTACTAGAAATGTGATTGACTAGAAATTCGATAGTCTGATTACCAATTAGCTTTGATTGATGAAGATCATCCAATTTATAGAGGAATTGGAGAGATGACAAGATTAGCATGATTCAATTCAAATGGAAATTGCAAATCAATTATGTCAATTATGACAAATTTATGACAAATTATGCACCTTCTATGCAAAATTTGTTGATTGATGATTTATGACAATTTATGACAAATTTCTATGTCAAGAATTGATTGATTGTCAATTATGACAAATTATGACAAATTTCTATGTCATTTCCATGAATTTAGGAGAGAAATAGGAGGAAATTGAAATTAGGAATTAGGAAAATTAGGAAATTAGAAAAAGAGGAATTAAGAAATTGATGAAAATTAGAAATTAGGTAAATTAATTAATAATTTGTCATTTATTAATTAATTCACAAAAAGAGGAATAATTAGCCAATTAAATGAACATTTAATTGTGATGAGAAGACTTAGGATAAATAAATAATTTATTAATCCTAAAGGGAGAAATGACAAACAAGGTTAAATGATTAAATCACGAAACCCTAGAAGATGAATTAGCAATGCGAGAATGACAATTAGGTCTTGATTGAAGATAATTGATATCGATCATGATTTTGAATTGATAAATGACCAATGTGATAAATGATTTGATTGAGAAAATGCGCCAATTGATGAGGAACAATGACAAATTGATCCAAATTGACATAATTGAGACAGACAATGATCGATGGCAAATTAATCGCCAAATGACAAAATTAACAAGAGGACAAGGATTGATGACAAAATAGATTGCAAGACGACAGGTTGAAAATGACCACGATCGATGACAAATTGATCACAAAATGACAAGATCGAACATGACAACGACCGATGACAAATAGATCGTTAAATGACAAGATTGATAAGGATTGATGATAAATTAATAAGATTGATAAGAGGAAAAATCCCTAATTAGGATTGACGATGTCCAAAATGATGACGAATTAGCACACACATTCATGCGATAGGATAAGATCGACCAAAATCATGACTAGAGAATGTTGTCAACAAGACCAAATTCGAGAGGTGAGACGAATGAAGAATGTAGAAGAATGACTCGATGCTCGCAAATGATAAAGACCAAGTGCGAAACATAGGAGAAATGTTAATGCGACGCAAAAACCTAAAATGAGGCAATGCGCAAATGTTAAAGTATGACTTCGCAAGCATTGACCATTTTTAGGTGTCTACATTTTGCCCCTCTTTGAGACAATGCGATTTTAAGCATTGTTTCAAAGAACAATAATGAAAATGCCCCAGACAATAATAATGACATATGCATGCCCCCTCGAGGAATTGGCCGAAAATGTGCAGAAAAGAGGCCAATTGATCGATAAAAATGATAGGATTGAACGGACTAATAATCGAAGATCAGATGCATTACGGACAAGCAATTGAAGACACAAAAGACCGCGACCAACATAAGATGGAGAGGGTGTACGTCCATCTATGCATTGACAAAGATCTATAAATGGGACCAAGAGAGTGACAATTTGCTCATTTGCACTAGCCAAAGAGGAGGATTTGTTACTCTGGACAAGGACACTTGCAGATAGATGGCGAACATTCCAATGGCAGATCACCTCAGGGAACGCGTACACACATTTAGATGACCAGACGACGTAGGAGCAGCGGTATGTAGCTCAAAAACCCATGTTTTCAATTTCATAAATTTTGATTGCATGCGGGACATTGCGGGGCCCACAGGGGATGCAGAAAAAGACTCCTGCGCTTGTGTAGGGCAAATCCTGCGCTTGTGTAGGGTCTTCTGCACTTGTGTAGGGAGACACAAGCGCAGGTTACCTGACACAGGCACAGGTTACCTTACATAGGCGCAATTGTGCAATGCAAACCCTAATTTTGGTCAAAATGACATGCAAAGAATCCAGAAAAAGGGGACAAGGGTAGGAGAGGTCAAATTAGATGAAAAACACCCTGATTTGGACATGAAAATGAGGAAATGCAACCCATAGGAGCAAACCCTAATGCTAACAAAATGTGCCCCAATTGTGATGCAGAGTCGACAGTGTCCATTGATCACACGGGAGAACCGACCTGACTGCTTCATGCTACGACATAGACTTAGGAGCACGAACAGAGATACATTAGCAGGACTAGGGGTATATCATATCTCATTCATGCCCGAGATTAGGGCAAACACAGGACTACTTACCGCATTGGCAGAGCGATGGCATTCAGAGACTTCCTCCTTCCATCTGGCGACTGGAGAGGCGACTGTGACACTAGAGGATGTATGGCGTATCCTCCACATTCTGATTCATGGAGAGATGATAGAGTATGACCCAGTGATAGGGAGAGACGCATTGTGCAGATTGTTTGAGTGTGATGCAGATGATCTGGATATCGTGGAGAGAGAGATTGGCTGGGAGACCATGGCATCAGAGTATGATCGACGATATGTGGTGATAGCAGTGGTTATAGCATGCCTACTAGCAGGAGACAGATGAGGACATGGATTCCCTATCGGATGGGGAAGAGTGCTAGAGTGGATGGCGATAGAGGGGACGGTATACGCATGGGGACCATGTGTACTGGCTATGCTATATTTTCAGTTGCATCAGATAGCATATCAGGGAGTTCAGACTTTGAGCTGTGGAGTCACATTGCTACAGGTATGGGCATTTGAGCACATAGCCATATGTCAACCGATTACAGATAGACAAGTAGTACCACACTAACCATATGTGTACTGCTATGGGGGAGCACTGAGACAGGGTCCTTTTGGATACATATTATATTGGCGACATGAGCTAGACAGACTGAGAGAGTTCATATGGAGGCCATATCATGATTGCCCGGGATGGTCAGATGACAGTGAGGAGCTACCATATTGCAGATAGGAGAGGTACTTGATTGGGCGACCAGTGAATCACCAGAGAGTGATTGAGTTGTACTTACCAGAGAGAGTCAGATGATAGTTTGGAGAGAGGCAGGATGTACCTAGGAGGACTGCACACTTTGCCCGATCTCACAGAGAGATGAGTCAGTGGGGGAGTATGATTCAGCCACACATAGCATATGATGACTTCTCACAGCTACAGCAGAGACCGTGGGATTGGAGATCAGATGTGGTCGATGCCGGGCTGACAGAGGAGTATAAGAGATGGTTTGCACAATGACGGCCAGTGCCATTGATAGATCCGGATATTCCAGTAACGAGGCGACAGGAGGACTTCCCACTCATAGGAGAGAGGGAGGGAGATGATGAGGATGAGGAGGAGGAGGGCGGGGATGAGGATGAGGGGGGTGACAAGGATGGAGATGAGGATGAGGATGAGGAGGATGAGGGGGGTGACGATGACGGAGATGAGGATGAGAATGACGAGTAGGAGGCATTGCAGGATATACCCATAGAGCCGGAGACAGCTAGGACAGAGGAGACGGAGATGTGTAGGGCTATCATACCGAGTCAGCAGGATCATATTGCGACATTAGAGAGACAGCAGGACCAGTTCAGAGTGGAGATAGCCAGACTCATAGCGGCTTGAGATACAACGATAGCGCAGGAACAACGAGAAGAACAGAGAGTCACTGAGTATATTGGGTCGATTCAGGATGCCAGTGCACGCGAGATGGCACAGATGCTAGTAGAGACTAGAGAGGAGATACGCCATTGGAGGACACTATATGAGAGTGCAGTTCCACCAGAGCAGAGAGCACCTTCATATCGGGCACGATCAAGGACAGAGAGTAGGGCACGCTCTCGGAGGTCATTGAGCAGCATGGGAGTGAGTGGACCTATGAGACCACCACAGCCAGGACCAGGTGGGACATCATCCACGAGACATGGTAGGGATGAGGAGGACAGAGGGAGCACCCAGTGATAGAGGCACGTGCTCCTTACGATAGACAGTAGACATTATGTAGTTTGACATTTTGTAGTCAGCTTGCGGACCATACTTCGGACAGACAGTCCAATTTTTTACTCCGGTATTATGATGATATATGATATGATATGCATTGATATGATGGGATGCAATGTATTACGACTTATGTGATTGTCTATGTATGGATGACTTATGCACTGTTGATGTATCATTATGGAACATGTATGGATGTATTTTTATGTGTTTTTGATGTATTAAAATGCTTGATGTGATGCTTGATATAATGAAAAATGGACTACCCAAGTGGATGCACGATGCAGCTGATGTTTTTGGAGAAATCGGAGCACTAGACCGAACTGACTATCCGAACGGACGAAAGAAATGTTAGTAAGAAGAAAATGAAACAGAGGACAGTGAGAGACGAAGAAAAAGTTGCTTTCAGTATTGCACTTTGTAGGTGAGAACCTTTATTTTTATGTAGCAAAATGGATGCGTAGCATCATGGCATTGAAGGCCAGAGCTGAAATGCAACCTTTTTTGCAAAAGACAGACACATCACAGAGAAACAACAATCACAATCAATAAGAAAAGGACCATGAACCATCCTGGTCACTCTAGATCACTCAGTGACATCATCAAGCAGCATAAGAACATGACCGCAACCAAAGATAAATCAATAAAAAGATAAGATGCACAAATTAAATCAAACAAAACATCTTGATCTTCATTGTCAAAAGTTGAAAGCGTTGATAGGACAATCATGTTGTCTGGTTTCACTGAATGTGGTAACCCGTCTAAGACAGGCCACAATCTGGTTTCAAGTATACCACACCCTGTATAAGACCCATGATAGTGTGCCAAGGACAAATGATTTTGAGGTTGATTGATATGACAAGTGCGATCAGTTTGAATGTCTGGTTTGATTGAAAAAGAAGTTCATCTGTTAACGCATGATTTCATTAAAGCGCAATGCGTGATTGCGTGTCGTTGGAGGGATGCTCAGTGATCTGTCTATGCACAAAGGGATTATTTATTGCAAAATGCTTGTTTTTGGATTTTAATGTTTTGAAATGTTTTTGTTCATTTTTTCATGACTTTATGTGATTTTTTTTTTGTTTTTATTTCAAGACATTTTTTGATTTTTATGATTGTTTTTTTCAGGACATTTTTCAATTTTTATGATTGTTTTTTCAGGACATTTTTCAATTATTTCAGGACATTTTTTGATTTTTTTTTTGATTATTTCAGGACATTTTTCAAAAAAAATTTTGATATTTTTTCAGGACATTTTTAAATGCAAAAATTCCAGTGATCGATCATGACAAGGGAAACACACCCAATGCGCATCTGAAGGACATGCATAGACCGGGACCAAAACATATGTACAAAAAACTGGGGTATGCAAGATAATGATGTTGACCAAGAACAAGCCTGGAAGAGAACATTGGGTCAAGACAAAGATAGACGTAAGAAACCGGCCGAGAAAAAGCATAGCTGAGAGGTCATGATAGATGACGGAGCAATAATCTCATTTTACACATGGCGCCTGTTTGCCAGGTTTTCACCAAGGTACTTGCCCAAAGCGCCTGTTTACCAGGTTTTCACTAGAGGGCGAATCATTTTTTCTTTACTCTTTTGCTCTTTTCACTTTTTTTGTATTTTTTTGCTTTTTTCATTTTATTTTTTTCTTTTTCTTTTTTCATTTTTTTGTATTTTTTTTTTTCAGGATCATATTTGAAGAAGTACTGATAGAAAATTATGCACAGTACTTGCGAAGATGCATGCTGTTTATAGGATTGGACAGAGGTTCACCTTCTGGGGTAGTAAGCTGATATGCCCCTGAGCCATATGTTGCAGTTACTATAAAAGGACCAACCCAATTAGGTTCAAATTTACCTTTGATGATGTCAGTAGACTGTGCATTCTTAGGGTTTGCCTTTAAAACCAGATCTCCCACTTTGAAGTGTCACCCTTTGACCTTCTTATTATAAGAGCGACGGAGACGGTTTTGATATGCTTGCAAATGTGTCAGAGCTATTTGATGTTTCTCATCTAACATCTCAAGCTGATGCAGTCGAGAGACTCTGTGTGTCTCATCATCAATCAAATGTTGCAAAGAAACATGCAAGGAATCTCCACTTCCAAGGGTAAAATAGCTTCTACACCATACACCAAAGAATAAGGTGTGGCACCAGTAGGTGTGCGGATAGAAGTGCGGTAGGCCCATAGTGCTGGATTCAACTGTACATGCCAATCTCGACCAGCGTCATTGACAACCTTCTTCAGGATCTTGATAATGGTTTTATTTGATGCTTCAGCTTGACCATTCCCCTGTGGATAGTATGGACTGGAGAAACGGTGTTGAATATGAAACTTTTCATAGAGCTCTATAACATCTTTATTCTTGAAAGGACGACCATTATCTGTGACTATGGCAAGTGGAACCCTATACCGGCATATGATATAATTCAACAAGAATTTTGAAATTTGGACACTCGTGATATAGGTCATGGGGATAGCCTCGATCCATTTTGTAAAATACTCTGTAGCTGTAATGATGAACTTGTGTCCATTTTCAGATGTCGGGTGAATCTTGCCAATAAGATCTAATCCCCATTGAGAAAAAGGCCACGGAGATATGACAGAATGAAGCTCTTGGGCTGGTGCATGAATATAGTTTCCATGAATCTAGCATTTGTAGCACTTCTTAACAAAATCATGAACATCTTTTTCCAGAGTGGGCCAATAATACCCAGCACGAATCAACTTTTTGGGTAAGCTTAGACCATTGAAATGGCCCCCACATATACCATCGTGAACCTCGTGTAAAGCCATTTGTGCTTCGTCAGAATCCAAACACCTGAGGAGGGTATGGTCAAAGGAACGACGGTAAAGGGTGTCGGCGATGATGACATATTTGGCTGTCTGTCGGATAAAGGCTCGGCGTTGGTTAGCGGAAAGGTTGGGTGGTAAGGTTTGGGATTTCAAATATTGATATACGTCATTGTACCATGGGGAGTTGGGACCAACAAGAACGCACATCACATCCGCTGTCGGAATGTCAAAAGAAGGAGCCAGCAATTGTTTGACTAAAAATTCACATTTGTCCATATTGTTTGGCATATTTAACATGGAAGCAATCGTAGCCATTGCATCTGCTGACTTGTTTTGCATTCTTGGAACTTGACTGAAATGGATAGCCATGAATTTGGTCTTCAAGAAATCTACCATATGCTTATAGGGAATAAGCTTTTCATCTTTTGTTTCGTAGTCATCATTCACTTGTCGGATGACTAATTGAGAATCTCCATAGACTTGCAAATGCTTGATGTTCCAGTGGACTGCTACTCGGAGTCCTGTAACCAGTGCTTCATACTCTGCAATGTTATTGGTGCAGTGGAAAGTTATTCTGTAGGACTTTGGAATAGCATCACCTTGAGGGGTGACAAACAAGATGCCGGCTCCGAATCCAAACTTGGTATGGGACCCATCAAAGTATAACTTCCATTCATTAGAGGATGTGAGAGCAAAGACTGATTCATCTGGAAAATTGGTCAACATAGGATGATCATCAGAAATAGGAGCCTCTGCAAGTTGATCTGCTATGACTTGTCCTTTTATGGCCTTTTGCTCCATATACTCAATATCAAATTCACTGAGAATCATGACCCACTTTGCTAGGCGACCCGTCAAAGCTGCTCGGCTAAGCAAGTATTTTAGGGGATCAATTTTTGCAACCAACAATGTTTGGTGGCTTAGCATATAATGTCGGAGCTTCTGCGTTGCAAATACCACTGCTAAGCATGCCCTTTCAATAGTTGAATAATTTAGCTCATAGCCTACTAGTGTCTGACTGATATAGTAAATAGCTTGCTCTTTGCTGTTCTCATCTTGTTGGGCCAAGAGAACTCCTAATGCCGTTTCAGTTATAGAAATATACAATAAAAATGGCTTTCCATCTATCGGAGGCATTAGAATAGGTGGCGACAGCAAATATTCTTTAAGAGCTTGAAAGGCTGATTGACATTGCTCAGTCCATTTGAAAGTGACACCTTTATGCAATAGATGCTGGAATGGATGACATTTGTCGGCCAACTGAGCTATGAAGCAGTGGATTGACTGGAGCTTTCCTTGCAGACTTCTTAATTGCCGGAGATTTGAAGGTGGAGGCATATCCATTATTGCTTTGACTTTGGTAGGGTCGACCTCAATGCCTCGGTGAGAAACAATGTATCCTAGTAATTTGCTAGTTGTGACACCAAAGACACACTTCTTTGGATTGAGCCTGAGTTTGTAGGTCTCCATTCGGTCAAAGATTGGGCCCAAGATGGCTAGATGACTATCTCTGGTGATAGATTTGCATAACAAGTCATCAACATAGTCCTCCATCAAAGTGTGCATGAAATCATGAAAAATTGTCGTCATTGCTCTTTGATATGTTGCACCTACATTTTTAAGACCGAAGGGCATCACATTCCAACAATAGGTACCCCAAGCACTGGTGAATGTTGTCTTATGCTGATCTTCAGGAGCAATGCGAATTTGATTATAGCCAGAGAAACCATCCATCAATGAAAGCATCTCATATCCAGCCGTCATGTCCACTATGATGTCTATGTTTGGCAATGGAAAATCATCTTTAGGGCATGCTTTATTGAGATCCCTAAAATCTATGCAGATTCTGATGCCCCCAGTTACTTTGCTAACTGGTACTAAATTTGAAATCCAGTCTGCATAATCAATGGGTCTAATAAAGCCCACATCTAGTAATTTTTTTAGTTCCACTTTGACCAAAAGAGCTACCTGGGGATGCATCTTTCTAAGTTTTTGTTTGATAGGCTTGGCATCAGCTTTTAGTGGCAAATGATGAAGAACCAATTCTAGATCGAGGCCAGGCATATCTGCATAGGACCATGCAAAGCTAATCTTCTTCTCAAGAAAGAAATTGACAAAATCTATTTTTTCCTGTTGTGATAGAGAAGCAACGAAATAAATGACCTTAGGGTTGTCAGGTGTACCCAAATTGATTTCCTCGGTCATTTCCACTAGCAATGTTGATTTGTCCTGACTTGATAGGGGTATGTCCACTCTTCCACCTTTGGGCACCTCAGAGAGGTTTTCACCCGCAGGTACATCATTTATTGTTACTTTTGTATGATCAGAGAGTGCCTTACGATTTTCACTCAGAGATCTATTCTTTTGATTTTTTACTATTTCTTTTCTTTTTTCATTTTGATGACTGGAAGAGGGAGTTGACTCCCCAAAATATGTTGTGGAGTCCAGGTCAATAGCAAATCCTGCCTTATGATCACCTTGTGGTATGCCTTCCCGTAGTCCAAGGAATTCTGCAATTGTTTTGTCATTTTGAAAACAGTCCAATGTGAGCGATTCTTGTTGGTCATGTTGGATAAGCTGGGGATAGATGAGGGGCATGTCATCATCAGTTGTAAGGAGAGAAAGGGATGATATGGTAAAAATATGAACATCTGTGGTATCACTATCCAAACTGCTTGTATCGGATTCAGAGCTTGGATCCCAGAATGACTCTATCCAAGCATGGGGACATGTTTTAGGAAGAATAGTTATTTCATGTTTGTCTTCCATAGGCAAATTATCAGGGTCAATGAAAATATTGTCGAGGGCATAGGAGCTAGAAGAAAAAGAACTCCACTCCCATTCATTAGAATCAGTTTCAGGTCGGGTATCCTCGGGTGTTATTTCATCATCAGAATCACGCCCTTTTCTACACGTGGGCACTTTGGTAGATGTAGATCCAATTCGCAAGGGTACAAAACCTAACCCTAAAGTTGGAGGTCGCCTCTTGGGTATGACAGGTTCTAGCCTTCCATTGTTGTTCAGGCCTAAGCCACTGCAACCATCATATCCTTTCTTTTGCAGCATAGTAAATCCTTTGCCGTATCATTCCACTGGCAATCTGACAGGTGGGGTCTCAGTTGGATCCTTATAAAGCCACTCTATGACATCATCATCTACAGTTTCTTTGTCAAGTTCACCCCATCTTGTAAATGTAGTGGGAGGCTGATATTGAATAATGACCTTAGGTTCCTTTTGCAATAAATGCGGTTTGCCATATGATTTTGGAGATATTGGTAAATTCCTGATGAGGAATGTTTGACCCATTGAATATTCTCCACACCCCTGGTCCTGTATCTTCAATTTTCCTTTGACAGCATCTAATAATTCATTAGGATCCACATAGTTATGTGATTTGGCCTCTCTATTGACTAGGACTTGCTGCTGAGGGGTATCCCTTAGAGTAGCACAAAATTGGAATGGATTAGGATCTCCTGGAATTGTTATCTTAGTTCCATTGTAAGGATATTTTAAACATTGATGATAGGTAGATGGAACTAATTTCATTGCATGGATCCATGGACGGCCAAGGATCATATTATAAGGGAGATCAAGGTCTAGGACTTGCAGGAAAGTGTTTTCTGTCACTGGACCAACTCTGATAGGCAATATAATTATCCCTTTGGATGGGCGCTCAACATCATCATATGCTTTGATAGTTATTCTTTTTGAAGCATCAATGTCATTTTCTGTATACCCAAGGCCAATAACCACTCTCAAAGTACAAATATTAAGACCTGCTCCGCCATCTATCAAGACTCGTCAGATTTTACAATTATGGACAAAGATTTCAAGGTGCAAAGGGTCATTATGAGGGAGCTTATCAGGTGAGATATCATTGTCAAAAAATGCGACATTTTGGGAAACAGCTAAATGTCCAATCTGGGCTTGAAACTGGTCAACATCAATATCTGTCGGGACAGTGGACTCAATTAAAGCTTTATCCAGGACTGCACGATGCATGGGGGACATTTTTAATAACTCAAGGATTGATATTTGTGCAGGTGTCTTTCCTAGATGATCCAAAAGATTATACTGACTTGCAAGAGTTGGCTTGGGAGGAGCTGCAGGAGCTCCTTTTAGGACTATTTTGGATCGACGAGTGGTGACTGCGCAAGAAGGATCTTGTCCCTTTATTCTCAGGGTAGAAACATACTCATTTGACGCATGAAAACAATTAATGACATTGTTATAACCAGTGTTTGCATAATTTGTTGTTTGGGCAGAGTTGGAAGAAGATGCCTTCCCCTTGTCATGATCAAGCAAAGGAGTTTTGAAAATGGTGTGATCAGTGTTAGAGGTCGCATGGGGTGGATCTACCTCAATTACTCCTTGCTCTAATAAATCTTGAATCATATGTTTCAATTGAAAACATGATGCAGTTTTATGTCCTTTGGACTGATGATACTCACAGTACGCATTATCATTCCACCAATGCAGTTTTACCGCTGGTTCTGCCTTGATATCAGGTAGCTTAATAAATTTTGCTTGTATCAATCGTCTCATTACTGATTCAATAGGCTCTCCCAATGGCATAAATTGTCGAGGAGGCCCATCCCATGATCGGAAGGGTTTGCACTACTGGTTTTGTTGTTGGCCTTGTTGTTGGTTATATTGTTGAGTATGTTGTTGTTGAGCATGCTGTTGGTATTGCGGTTGTTGAGTAACATTGCTCATTGGTGCTTGATTTTGTTCCATAGTTGACATATTAGGAACACTCAATTTCTTGATCGTGAATGGGGGTTGATTTGCATTCACCGCTCTTGCATCAACAACTCCATCATTAGTGACATTCTTGTTCTTATACCAAAATCTGTTTCTATCCCCCGAATAATTGGTGTTGTCACTGTCTTTGTTAAGCTTAATAATTCCCTTGGCTACAAGAGCAGTTTCAATATTCATCCCTTTCTTAATGAGTTTCTCAATAGTACTGGGACTTCTCAATTTTAGCTCATACATCATTTCTGGGACCAAATTTTGGATAAACAAATTCACTTGTTGTTCTTCAGGTATATCGAGGGAAGAACGACTATACAAGCTTCGCCATCATTGCAAAAAAGTCACTAATGGTTTACCTTGCTTTTGCTTGGTGTTGCATAGATCTGACATAGTCACATCATTGTCGATGTTAAATGCAAAGTGAGATATAAAATTTTTAGGCAATTCAGACCAAGTCTTTATATTTCCTGGCAAATGCGGATACCAATCCATGGCTTGTCCCGTGAGACTTCGTGCAAATAATCGCATTAAATATGTGTCCTCATAGCTCACTTCAGTACATGCCACGAAAAATGCACGAATGTGATCTTTTGGGTTGCCATTCCCTTTATATTTCTCAAAATTAGGTGCTTCAAAATGCTTAGGGAATGGAGGCATGTATACACTCTTGTCAAATGGATTAGGACATAAATCTTGGTCTGTATACAACTTCTTTGTTCCTTTAGTTTCTAATGCATCAACTTTTCGTTGCAACTGCTCAAGTTGTTGTGCAATTGTATCCGATTTTAGAGGTCCATCATTAATCCCGGTTGGTATTCTTTGTCGATACATCGTATTTCCGATCGGTTGTTGGTACTCTGAAATGGCCATTTTTGGTGTCTCTGGCATATAAACTTCTTGGTACATCGCTTGTTGTTGTGGTTGTGCTATTCCTTGATATCGACCTTGTTGTTGTGCTTCTTGGAGCTTAGGTTGATATTGCATAGGCGCCAATTGCGGTTGTGAAGTAGGATAACTTGTTTGCCTTGGCACATATTGTGGCACATGTTGGTGTTGAAGCTAACGAATCGGAATTTGTTGACTTTGTGCCAATTGTTGTCGTGGTGTATATCCCATCATTTGTAAAAAACTTTGTTTAGATGGTTTTCGTTGCTTCTCCTTAGGATGGGGTATAGCACTTGCATTAACTTGCTGTGTTGTTTGTCTAGTCCATTGTGATGGTTGCAAGTTTGCATTAACTTGTAATGGCGCCAAAGGCGCTGCAATTTGTTGTTGAATGCGAAATTGTTGTTGTGGTACATTGATTGTTTGCACATTCGATTGTACCTTTTGTATATTACTCAATTGTTGCAACAATTGTTGTTGGTGCAAACCACTATCTATAGCTCTTTGTGTCACCATTATCGAAGGATTTGTCGCAATAGTGTTTGACAAAGATATTGAACTTAACGGGACATAAGAACTTTGTTGCATCATGGAATTATTTTGGACATTGGTGATATCAGGCATTCCGGTTGTGAAGCTTTCCTGCATCTTAGATTTTGATCCAATTTTATGCATGTAAGGAACCACTTCTTGTTGAGGGACAGCTGTGAATACTTGCGTATTCTTCATTTGATCTTGTCTTATAGGTGTTGTATTGAATAGTGGATTATTTATTGTCTCAAATGGTGACTTTTGAGGAATAGTCACTGTCAATGCCTTTGAAGCACGTTTGCTCATCAATGTAGGTTGAGTTGCTTGATGTGTATTTTCTTCATTTGGATGCGGGGAAAAAATTAACAACTCACCGCTTTGTTGTTCTTGCACATTGATTTGGTCACTTGAAGAGGTCACATTACTCATCATGTTAAGATACTTTTGTGGAAACATCTTAAAGACCTTGTTCAAGAACTTATCCATCTTTTTTGTTATCTTTGGATCTTGAAGGAATATGTCAACATCATCAGAAGCATCGGAATCAGATGAAGAATCTGGTTGGGCATTTGGATTCGTTTCTTGTTGAATGCCTTGATCTGAACCAAATCCTTGTGAGAGGGTTTGTTCTTCATATAATGTTTGAGTTTGAATGTCATGTTGCAGGTGTGGTTGATTCCAATTGAAAGGTGCACTTCCTCTTGGAGTTGGTGGAACACTCCCATGTCCTGGTTTCATAGGTACAAACATTGGTTCATATAATGGAGGTGGTCCAAGTTGAACCGTTCCATATGGTGGTAGAGATGTGTTTGATGAACCTTCAATTTGTATTGTTTGACTAGTTTGAAACTGCGAATTTGCTATGTTGTCCATGGGTTGATACATTGGTTCGCCCATCTTTTTAGATTTTGATCTTGTCTCAACAGGCATGTCACTTATGCAAATGCAATATTTTTGGAATTTTCAAAGATAATGTATGACATGCAACTAAATGCAAACTAAATAGATGAAAATGCAATCTATGTTTTTGGTTGTTTTTGAAGATTTTGACAAACTTATGAATGCAAATCTAAGAGAGGGACCCTTAGGAAATTGGAATGGTATCTAGACCTCAAAGGACAAAAGGACTTAAGTGACAAGGACAAAATGACAAAGTCTCCCCTATATGCTTGGATACTAAGCTAGGTTTGACCAAATGATATTGATGACAAAAGGAAAAAAGGTTTGATAAGGTCTAGACTTCCTAACAATGACTTAGGGTTTATCAAAGATTTGGATTACTTAAGTATGACAAAACCTAGTTTTGACACTATATGCTAAGGGACAATTTCTATGCAAATGACCCCAATATGATATGATAATGACCTAATCTTTATGAAGAGACTTAAGGTATGCAAATATGAATGTATGACAATGGTATGAATTTAATGCAAGAGGACACATGCAAATGGATGGCCCTTATTGAAAAGAGTGTGACTTAGGTGAAACCTAACCTTGGTACTTGACAATGAACTTTGCAAAATGCAACCTAGGATGAACCTAAATGTAAGTGACATGAATGTTGAGATAAGATTTTGAACAATGTTTGCTAACCATGTTTGAAGATGAGTTTTGAATCGTGTTGAACTTTTGTTGGATGAATGTCTCTTGTGTTTAATCTTATGTTGGATCAATTTGTTTTGCTTTTTGAAATGGGATACAATTCAACTTTTGACAAGCAAAGAATACAAGATATTGCAACTTAGACTCAAGACAATCATGCTCATTTCCACATTTCTTATGGTAGGCAAAGACATTAGGTACTTGAGAGGTAGACTCATTATGGGATTCAAGGAGAATACATAGATGCTTGACCCCACAGGCTCCCCTCCACGGCACTCACTTCTCAGGGCAGCCAAGCATCAATCCCCATGGAAATCTCCCCATGGTGAACTTAGTATCTCTTCCAAGTATCCGAACTTGTCCTTCTCAAGCAACTAGAAGGGTTTTTGGCTTCTAAAAACAAGGTGTTTAGTAAGGATTTCTGTTAAGCGTTACTCCTTGATGTCACGCAAGCGTGATTGAGACATTAAGCCCATCAAGATATCAAACAAATGTAGTCATGCAAGCACGATTTAGACCAAGAGGCCCTACTTAGATGTTGATATGAGAAAGAGTTCAAGGGTCATCACTTCCTAAGTAACTGCAATTCCCACGTAACACTTCCTTCAAAGCTTTCGCTCATCAGGTATTTTTTTATAGTGAGTTAGAATGCCAAGGTATTCTAGCCGTACTCACTTTGGGTCATTCCCTTCTCACAATTATCACTTGCTTGCAAAAAGCAAAGTGGTCGGGAAGGCAGGCCCTCTAAAGGAGACACACAATCAAAGACACGAGCATGGTATCGAAGATCTAGATTTCTGATCACCCTAAGAAGGATGAGAGCATACTCTCCTACTCCAATGTCACACTCAACAATCAAAGCAGAAACATGTTCATTCCAACCTATTTAAAAATCACTAGGTGCCTAAAACATTAATGACAAACACCAAGTTTAGTTGTTTCTCCAAGGCAACCTGCAAAACCCAAGTTAGAAGTTTGATTTGTTGTCTTTGACTATCAATTCTGCATAAAGCATGTTAGTAGTTTGATTTGTTTGTCTTTGCCATGCATATGCCAAGATTCTGCACAGATAATTAGTACCAAAAACCAAAACACAAAAAATAGAATGCAGAAACTAAACAAATTTCAAGTAAAATACTCTATTTTTACATCTGTTCTGGACTTTACACAGGCATAGAATGTCTTCAACACAAGTGCAAACTGCTCAACACAGGCGCAGGTCGCTTCACACAAGCGCAGAAGTCTCCAGAAAACCCTGCACGACCCTGTTTTTGGGTTTTTTGGCCTGCAAATCAACTCAAAAGCACTCAAAGACACAATAAAGGGATTAGATGGTTAGTGTTCACGTCGGGTTCACCAATTAATGTATGTTAGGAAATAGGAAATCATCACAAGCAATATAAAAACATAGTAATCATTAGCTCAATCACGAAAGCAAAATTGCAATGATCTATCCTAAACACATTCAATAGAGACATGAAATAAAAACATTCAAAAACTAGAAATTAAGAAAACCAAAGGTATGATTTGAATTCTCCTTCATGCGGCTCCATTGTTCTTCTTTCCTCTTCAAATGGTTTGGCTATGGATCTCACCTACAAGTGCACACACATAATTGAAATCAAGTAGACAAGATTATTGATCAAGAGTACTAGAAATGTGATTGACTAGAAATTCGATAGTCTGATTACCAATTAGCTTTGATTGATGAAGATCATCCAATTTATAGAGGAATTGGAGAGATGACAAGATTAGCATGATTCAATTCAAATGGAAATTGCAAATCAATTATGTCAATTATGACAAATTTATGACAAATTATGCACCTTCTATGCAAAATTTGTTGATTGATGATTTATGACAATTTATGACAAATTTCTATGTCAAGAATTGATTAATTGTCAATTATGACAAATTATGACAAATTTCTATGTCATTTCCATGAATTTAGGAGAGAAATAGGAGGAAATTGAAATTAGGAATTAGGAAAATTAGGAAATTAGAAAAAGAGGAATTAAGAAATTGATGAAAATTAGAAATTAGGTAAATTAATTAATAATTTGTCATTTATTAATTAATTCACAAAAAGAGGAATAATTAGCCAATTAAATGAACATTTAATTGTGATGAGAAGACTTAGGATAAATAAATAATTTATTAATCCTAAAGGGAGAAATGACAAACAAGGTTAAATGATTAAATCACGAAACCCTAGAAGATGAATTGGCAATGCGAGAATGACAATTAGGTCTTGATTGAAGATAATTGATATCGATCATGATTTTGAATTGATAAATGACCAATGTGATAAATGATTTGATTGAGAAAATGCGCCAATTGACGAGGAACAATGACAAATTGATCCAAATTGGCATAATTGAGACAGACAATGATCGATGGCAAATTAATCGCCAAATGACAAAATTGACAAGAGGACAAGGATTGATGACAAAATAGATTGCAAGACGACAGGATTGAAAATGACCACGATCGATGACAAATCGATTGCAAAATGACAAGATCGAACATGACAATGACCGATGACAAATCGATTGTTAAACGACAAGATTGATAAGGATTGATGATAAATTAATAAGATTGATAAAAGGACAAAACCTTAATTGGGATTGACGATGTCCAAAATGATGACAAATTAGCACACACATTGATGCGATAGGATAAGATCGACCAAAATCATGACTAGAGAATGTTGTCAACAAGACCAAATTCGAGAGGCGAGACGAATGAAGAATGTAGAAGAATGACTCAATGCTCACAAATGATAAAGACCAAGTGTGAAACATAGGAGAAATGTTAATGTGACGCAAAAACCTAAAATGAGGCAATGCGCAAATGTTAAAGTATGACTTCGCAAGCGTTGACCATTTTTAGGTGTCTACAATATGTATGATATCAAAACAATCTAAACATCCTGATCTCATCATTATCTAACTCGGTAATAGTTTCCCATTGAATAGCTTATTCCTCCCCTTATTCATCATATTCTTTCTGTATCTTTTACCGACATCTTTATACTCATCAAATCATACTTCTTAAGATATGGCAACATCATACTGAATTAGAAAATCAATTTCTTGACATCAATGACAAAATAATAATATTAAGATAGTAAACATCCTTAATCAGTTATATCTATAATCATCAACAACCTTCTCAATATCCTATTTGAAATGCCAGCAATCTCTCCTTGTCTGATATAATGCCAACATTTATAACACTTTGGATTGTATGCAAAGTTTTATGTAAACTGGTTAATTATTTTTACCAGTTTGGTTTTAAAGTGTTATTGTTTTTGCTATCACTTATTCACCTCGCCCTCTTAGTTCTTTATAAGTCTATCAAGGGGTAGATGTATTTTAAATAAAGATCTCTTCTCCCCCAAGGATCAATTTACACTTACAACAAGATATCTCTTTTCAACTATCTTATCCTTGCTTCAAGAGTATTCCCTCTCTTGCTTGGATTTATGACATTGTTGCATAGCAGATATCTTCTTTATGATGAAGGTAGGTATCCTTGTTCTACTTTTCTTAAGATATCAACATTAAACTATGTTGACATCTTAAGGGGGGGGCACCCACACTGCTCCTTTGTACTATACTTCTCTCATGCATTGTACAGTGAGACATTCTTGGAACCAAAGGGAAACCTCTTAGAGTAAGATGTTGTCACTTTTTGTATAGTGAGTCATTCTCAGAACCAGAGCACGGTCTCTTAAGGAAAGATGTCTTCACTTCTTCTTGTCTTGTACAGTGAGACATTCTTGGAACCAGAGGGAAACCTCTTAGATCAAGATGTCATCACTTTTCTCTTGTATAGTGGGTCATTCTTGGAACTATAGCATGGTCTCTTAGAGCAAGATGACACCACTTTTCTCTAATGTGGGGTGATTATTCTCGGAACCAGAGCATGATCTCTTAGAGAAAGATATCACACCTTTCTTGACACTTGTACTATACATTCTATACAGGTTGTAGCATACTTGGGCATAGACTCCTATGAGGTGCTTCGAACCTCACTTGCACACACGTGCATCAGGTTGAATGGAAATAAAAATGTTCTCACTCTCTCTCTTTACATGGATCGCCTAGGCAAGATCTAGGGGCAAGATTTTACATGTCCTTCTCTCCATGGATCACCTAGTTTTAGGGGTGAGACATCCATGGTTTCTTTCTTCTTCATCTTTCTTCTCATGGATCACCAAGGTGTGTATTCATGTTCTCTCTCTTCTTCCTCTCATGAACTTATAGTTTTACTATTTATAGTTCATGGTGTTAGGATTCCCACAGATACTGAGAGGGGGGGGTGAATTAGTATCTAACCGGTGATAAGATTTTCTTAACTTAAAACATGTAGAGCATATTAATACTGTGTATCGGTAAACAAAAAGTATTGCAATAAACAGAGACAAAAGAAACCACATGAAAAACATACCATAACACAATATTTTAACAAGGAAACCTGGTGTGGGAAAAACCTCGGTGGGATTTGTGACCCATAATATTCACTTACTGGCCAATAAGAGAATATTACTGCTACAAGAGGGGCTTGCACATGCAGGAAGGCCAAGTGCCTAGAGCTCACTACTTAATTACAAAATGGGAAGTCTCACTGACTTACAAAATGGTTTATATAAATCCAGTGTCTTGTATTGCTTCAAAATAGCATCTATAATGCCAGATCCAGTACCGGTTTCTGCTCTGCTTCTTGCATAAACCCTTAACCTATATTTCACATAATAGGTCTGCCTTATTTCACCTAATTACATTCCTCTATCCTTACATAATTGTTCTACAATGATCTCTCTTATATAAGAGTCATTTTACAACTTTCCAAGTCGGCTTACAATAATTTTACAATAATAAACAAAATATATTAACAACAAAATTCTTGTCGGCTTCTATGTCGGTGCCAGTGGTCTATGTGTCGGTGTAGAATCTAACTTTGCTGGTGCCGGTGGATTTCCTTGCCGGTGTCGTAGGATTGTAAGGTTGCCATCAATGACAAAACCTTCAATCACCTACAATGTCTCATTGGAGTGTGCAATTGCCAACACATGGATGATGTCATCTTTTCTCTTTTATGTGATCACTCATGTTTATGTAATGGCATTGGTCTTTGTGTCCTAATTAGTTGTTGAGACATTTGAGCTTGAGATCTCTTCAACTAGTTAGTTTGTCGTCTTGTGTCTTGTTCTTGTCATGTGTCTTTTTGCACTTTGTCTTTGTGTTTTGTGTGTATTGTGCCCTTTTTTTGTGTTCTCTTGCATATGTTGGCATGAGTTGAGACCCTAAGATTGGGGGCTTTTTGCTCCTAAATATTAGTGGTGTCTTATACTCCTTGTGGTTTTTGCTCCACTTCTCTCATCTTCATCTCTCTCTTTTCTTCTACTTTACCAACAATAGTGGCATAAGCCATACTCCCGCTAAAGTGGGGACTAAATGTAGTGTCATAAAACTATGATCCATGCAATTTTAACCACATTTTGAGTCCTCACCTTGGTGACATCATCTCCTTCCCTTATCGAGACCTAATTCTACATTTCCAACCCTTCTCTCTTCTTCCTTTATGTCTTGTGTCTTCTTTAGACCCTGTACGGGCCCCAAAATAGGGCAAGACAAGGGCATGGTACGCCTCTCCCCACCTCTTAGGGTGGTCCTATGTACAGGCTGTCTGATCTCCTATGCATTTCTTGGCTTTAGGATTTGTTATTCCTCTTTGTCGGCCTTTGGTGGTTGAAAATTAATTCTTAAAGCATGTATAAAAGGGAATTCAATACCCTCATTCAAGGACATATGAAAAGAGAAAGGATAGATAGAGAAAATAAGGAGAAGATACAAGATTTCAAGGTCATCATCAAGTATTCAAGCATTCAAGTATTCTTCATTCATCAATTGGAGCAACATTACAACATTCATTTGCAAGCATGTGTGTGTGTTAGGGTTATGTCATGTTACATTCCATTTCATACAACATCTATAATTACATTCAAGAAGTAAAGAAGTCATCATCAACAAGTTGCAGATCTACAAGGTATACATCTCCATTGTTACATTCAAGTATTTGCAATTACTTTCTTTCTAGGTTGATTCCTCAACCGGGGTTTGACAGAGGCAAACACCTATCTACAAACCCCCTTTCTTCTCTTTTCTATGTGTAGGTTGCAGGTGTGCAACTGTAATTACAAGTTTGGGCTTCATTTGCAGAGACAGAAGAACCCTTTTTATTTTGCAGATTTTGTGGTGGACCATGTGCATTCCCTCCACGGTCCCGATGACTTTTCTCCAAATTCATAGGGCAGATCTGTGTTAGTCTAATTAGCTTAGATTCAAAGTTATAACACAATCCTAAACTGGTAGCTCCTCATTTCACTCATTTCCTCTCTCTTTTCCACATAGTCAACAAGTCAACTTTCTCATTTACAAAAGAGGGTAAATCACACTTCAACCACTTGCAATCCACTCAGAATTCACATCCTTGTTTCCCTCAGATTTGGATCTAGAGGATTCAACCCCTCTTTTGAATGTAAAGTTCTTCCCATTTGAAAATCCTCCTAGTGGCTTCCTTTCTCTCTCCTAGGTGGGGAGTCACTAGGATCCAATTTTCCATTTTATAGGTTCAAATTGATGAAATATGTACTTGTGATATAAAAAAAGAAAATAGAATCATACCATACATAGATGTGTTGATTGAGTCTGATAAATAATCCTCTGATGAAGAGCATGATGTTCTAGATATGTTCATTGAATTAGTGAGTAGAGGGATGGAGAAGTGTTTAAAACAAAGTATACCATCATAGTCTATATTGTTAAAAGATTGGTGTAGAGTACACAATAAAAATCATCCTGAGGGCCAATGTTTCTTATGTCTAACCATTCTAGATAATATGAAAAGTAGAAGGACATGTTGACTCAAATTAGAACATTATTTGACACTGAAAAACTCTAAAATTGAAATTCAGGAAACACAGAAATGAAAAGAATATGAAAATGTTGAAATGTGTAAGGAATTACAAGAAGATAAAGTTGATGAGAGAAATATTAGAGAAACTAAAAGGGATGGATGTGACATGTGGACTTTAAATTTTGATGGATCAAAGTCTAAACAAGGTGTTGGAGTTGGAGTAGAGTTGATAAGTCCTAAAGGGAAATCTTCCTTAGTAGCATATAGACTCTAGTTTTAATGCACTCACAATATTACTGAATATGAGGCCTTGATACATGGTCTATTGTTAGCACTAAGAAAAGGTGTCAAGATATTGAAAGTGATGGAAGACTTTGATTTGGTTGTAAAGAAAGCAAGGAATCAATATGTGTGCAGGTACAAAAGATTATCGAGTTATAGGCACTGAGTTTGGGACTTGATATAAGGGTTTGATTTCTTTAATATTGACCAAGTCCCTAGAAAGTTTAATAAAAGAGTAGATGCTTTAGTTGTGGCTGCTAGTACTTTGGAACCATTGGAAACATCTAAACTAAGGAAATTTATAGTAGAGATGGTACATGTGCCTTCCATTCTAGATAATGTTACCAACCTACAAGTATTTGAGGATGACCATCACATCAAGGATTTTATCACCAATTCAGTATCTTTGAGGCATAGATTATAGATGAGACTGATCCTTGGGAAAAAGGACTAGAAGAAGGCTCTAGATATTCAAAAAGGAAATAATATTACTAAAGGTATAATAGAATTAGAGAGATTTGCCCAAAATAGAGGGAGATAAATGTGAACCATATAATCTAGGATCACCGGAAGACGTAAAAAATGTGTTAATTGGGAAAGTTTGTACTGAAGAGGAAAGAAAGGGCATAGTGCAAGCACTGAAATATTATGGGCATACCATCACATGGACTTGGGAAGACCTGAAGAAATATGATACATCCATCATAACTCATACTATTCCATTTAAATTTGACACAAAACCATTTTGACAAAAATAAAGACCAATCAATGCTCTTATAGAACCACTGATTCAGAAAGAAGTGTAGAAACTATTGTTAGCTTGGATTATATTCCCTGCTAGACATTCAACCTGGGTAGCCAATTTGGTTCTAGTCTAGAAGAACATGTTAGATAGTTCAATTAACCTGAAGACAACTGAGAGTGGGGGGGTGAATCAGTTGTCACCAAATTACCGGAACCTTAATAAATTAAAACTTTAATACCCGAACACATAAGATCAATATAGGAATACATAAACCAATTACTGAAATAGTGGATATACCAATTAAGCACAAACAAAAATTAGAGGATAGATACCAGCCACATGACACCAAGATTTGTATGCAGAAAACCCGATAAAGGGAGAAACTATGGTGGGAATCCTACCCACAGTCAGATAATACTTTATAGTAAGTATGTGTATAAATTTGTTAGTCAGTTCAAATAACCAGAAGACAACTAAGAGGGGGGGTGAATTAGTTGTCACAGATTAACGGAACCATAAGAAATTAAAACTTTAATACCGGAACCCAAAACATTAATACCAGAATGCTTAAACCAAATACTAGAATAACAGTTAAACCAATTAAGCATAAATAATAATCACAGAATAAATACCATCCACATGACACCAAGATTTATACGTGGAAAACCTAGTAAAGGGAAAAACCATGGTGGGAAGCCTACCCATAGTCAGATAATACTTTTGTAGTAAGTATGTGAAATACAATTGAGGGGCCTACACTTGTAGGAAGGCCAATAGCCTAGAGCGCACTGCACATCACAAAAGGAGTCTCACTGACTATAATAAATCCAGACTACAATCCGGAGAAGTCTTGAACTGCAAAAGATAGCATCTCCTATGCCTCAGTATAGTTCTCATTAAGCTCAATACCATAAGACTAAATCCTCTTACATAAACCAATTTGATCTCTAATGGTTGACCAAATCCTCTGCCTGAATGAAATTATATTATTCGCACATTACATATCTATTTCCCATTTCTATATCTCTACCATATGATCTACAATGAGATCTTGCATCATATATACAAACCCTCGGCCATAAAAAATCAGGTCGGCCACCAGACAATAAACTAATTACATAATTACAAAACATGTCAGCCTTAGGCCAAACAAATAATATCCAACACATAAGACATCCCAGAAACACATCGAGAGGTTCAATCTGCATGCTTCATTAAATTGGTCCATAACCTAGACCAATCGAGACCCAATATAGGTCCACATGCTACAACAATTATCTCCATTCGCCAAGTCTCGAACATGATCACCAACAAAATCTAAACAATCCACCAAAAGTTGTACCAACACCACTTATACAATTCATCAAAAGATCTTCATCAAAATATTTGCCGATGAAACCCTCGCCGGAACCAGAAACCAAGCTTCTAAGAAAACAGGATAGCATCCAATCACCAAACTAAAACCAACTTACTGAATATGAACATGAGTATCATTAATAAGCCAATTCCATAACCAAATCAGATTAGAGCCTACTAGATCATGTCTGATCCAAACCAACCAGAAACTACTCAACCTACCAAGACCAGAAGGGTATTGATAAAGCATCCAAATAGGTAGTGTTGGCATCAATGAAAAAACATCAATGCAACACATAATCAATTCTACCAAATGACCAACAATCTCCCCCTTTGACATTGATGGCAACACTAGATGTGAAATTCCATCTAAGTACCAAGAAATTCCAAACAAGTCTCCCCCAATGGAAGACAACCAGCAATCTCCCATGTACAAATGTAACAATGAAGTTATGAAATAAAGACCAAACTCCCCCTGTGAATGATATCTTTGTAAAGCTCTAAATTATACATATATCTCTCTCCCTTTCTTTTCCTTTTTCAAATCAAAATCTCTCCCCCTTTGACATCAATGCTAGAAATCTGACAAAAATATCAAAGCAAAAACATAAACTACTGAAACACAAAGTTGACTACTCCCCCTAAGAAGTAGCATCCCCACATCGGTGTCAGAATGAATAGTATCTCTGATAATACATATTAGACTGATTCCAAACCACATCAATCAGTTTTCTATCAGAGGGGCACAAAACCCTAATTTGTCTCTAAAGTACTCAAATGATTCCTTGGGCAAAGGTTTAGTGAAAATATTTGCAATTTGCTCTTTAGTGTTCACATAAACCAGTCTAACTTCATTTGCTTCCACCTTTTCCTTCAAAAAGTTGTACTTGATAGATATGTGCTTTGTCTTAGAATAAAATACCGAATTCTTTGATATATCAATAGTAGTAGAGTTATCACAGTAAATAAGTACCGGTCCATCACAATCCACCTTTATATCCTTCAACATTTGCTTCATCCATAAAACTTGTGTATAGTTAGTAGCAGCAACAACATACTCAGATTTAGCAGTAGATAAAGTACATGATTTTTTCTTTCTAATCCATGAAACCAACTTCTTTCGAAGAAAGAAAGCTCCACTGGAAGTACTTTTCCAGTCATCGACATCTCCGGCCCAATTAGCATATGTATATGCACATAAAGTAAAGTTATCATCCTTAGCGTACCACAAACCATATTCTAATGTACCTTGCAAGTATCTAAAAATCCTTTTCACTGCACTCTCATGGTTCTCTCTAGGATCACTTTGAAATCCTGATACAATACAAACAACATTCATTATGTCAGGCCTAGTCTGGGTCAAATAAAGCAGACCTCCAATCATAGATTTGTATCTTGTAGGATTTACTGGTGCAGAAACATCTTTCCTTGTCAATTTTTCACTTGTAGCCATAGGAGTACTTACCGGTTTAGAATCTCCCATACCAAATTTCTTCAACATTTTTTTAGCATACTTAGTTTGACAGATGAAAATACCTTTGTCAGTCTGAGTAATCTACAAACCTAAGAAATATTTCATCTCTCCAATCATAGACATTTCAAATTCTTTCTCCATATTCATAGAAAATTCCATGCATAAAATATCTTCACCTCCAAAAATAATGTCATCAATAAATACTTCAATAATCAGTATATCATCATCAGTGATTTTATAATATAAATTATTTCCAGCATTACCCTTAGTAAAACCAAGCTTCAAAAGATATTTATCCAACCTTGCATACCAAGCTCTAGGTGCTTGTTTTAATCCGCATAAAACTTTCCTTAACCGGCAAACCATGTTTGTATTGTCTGATAGAGAAAAACCACCAGGTTTCTCAATATAAACTTCCACATCAAGATCCCCATTCAAAAATGTGCACTTAACATCCATCTGATAAACCTTGTACTTCTTATGAGCAACATAGGCAAGAAATAATCTTACAGCTTCAATCCTAGCTATAGGTACAAAAGTCTCTCCATAATCAATTCCTTCCTTCTGAGAATATCCTTTAAAAACTAATCTATCCTTATTCCTTATAAATTGACCATCCTTATTCAATTTATTTCTACAAACTCATTTAGTTCCAATAACATTCTTATTTTTAGGCCAGGGAACCAAAGTCCATGTGTTATTTTTCTCAATCTGATCTAATTCTTCTTCCATAACTTTCAACCAATATTCATCTTTACATGCCTCAATTACTGATATTGGTTCAGCTTGTGAAATTAAACATACCTCATTAGTTGTCAGTATTCTTCTTGTCATTATTCCATTGTTCACATCCCTAATGATCTGATCTTTTGAATGATTCAATCTCACATACATAGGAGTCCTCTGACTCTCTATTCCTCTTCCCTCTTCTTCAATTACTGTAGAATTTTTTGATACTGTTGAAGTAACTATTTCAACACTCTATTCCGGTAAAGGTGCTACCGGTTTAGATATAATCATTTCCACTACCGATTCCTTCTCATAAACATTGATTTGACCTCTATTCATCTCATCTAGTTTGAAATTAGCCCTTTCCACAATCTCTTGTTATAACATCTATATGCCTTTCTTTCATTAGAATAACCAAGAAATATGCCTTCATCACGTCTAGGATCAAATTTTCCATTAATATCATCTCTCATGATATAACATTTACTACCAAATATTTTGAAATACTTAACTATAGATGTATTGCCAAACCATAATTCATAAGGTCTTATAGGTTTCTCCTTTGATATGTACTCTATTGAATGTATAAACCGTTGTGCTCACTGCTTCTCTCCAGTAGATATGAGGTAGAATAGCTTCCATCATCATTGTTGTAGCAACATACTAGATAGTTTTGTTCTTCCTTTCCACAACTCTATTCTGCTGAGGTGTCCAGGGAGCAGAAAATTGTCTCCTTATACCATGCTTCTTGCAAAAATTATTAAACTCACTGGATGTAAATTCTGTACCATGATTTGACCTCAAACATTTAATCTTCAATCCTGTCTCAGTTTCCACTTTAGCCTTAAAGATTTTAAACTTTTCAAATGCCTCAGATTTCTCCTTTAGAAAAGTTACTCACATCATTCTAGAATAATCATCAATGATTAGCATGAAATATCTATCACCTTGAAAACTTTTAACTCTACCAAGGTCACACAAATCAGTATGAATAAGATCAATAACATCATTAGATTTATCTTGTATACTCCTAAAAGAGTTTCTAACCTATTTACCCATTTGACATTCTTTACATACCAGATTATAGGGCTTCACAATCTTAGGTATATCTATAACTGCCTTGGTTGAACTAATCTTCACAATGCAATCAAAATTCACATGACACAACCTTTTATGCCATAGCCAACTCTCATCAATCTGTGTCATCAAACATGTCTTCTCACTAGATTTCAAATGAAATATATTACCTTATGTCTATGTACCGATTGCAATCTCCAAACTAGTTCTGTTAATGATTTTGCATTTTCCATCCTTGAACTATAATTGAAATCCCTTATCCATCAATTGTCCTACAATCAAAAGATTATGCCTTAAACCTTCAACATAATAAACATTATCAGTATTGTTCTTACCATCCAATGATATAGTTCCTATTCCTTTGATCATACATGCTTTGTCATCTCAAAATCTAACCAGCCTGCCATCATATTCTTGCAAAGATAGAAACTTTTCTTTATCTCTAGTCATATGATGTGAACAACCGATGTTAATTACCCTTTCATCCTTGTCTTCAATTTTAGCAGCATGTGCCTTCTCTTTAGGTACATTCTCTTCCAGTGCTAGAATATCTTTCTTGATAGCCAGGAACACCCATTGTCTAAACCACTAGCAGAGTCTTTTGTCAGTTCATCATCATAATCAGTAATGCCTTCCTTATCCTCTATGTAACATGATTTATCTTTATTTTTCTTGTACTTATACTTGTTCTGATATCCAGGGTTAGGCTTAAAAGATCTTCTAACTCTTTTTTCAAATCTTGAATTCCTTTCAAGACATCTACATGCAAAATGACAAATCTTATTACATGCAAAACACTTAAAAGGTGTTTTTCCTTCATACTTACTCCCTATGAGTCCTTTAGGTACTCTTCTAGCAAATAGTGCTTCAAGTTACTCAAATTATTCATCTTCTCTCTTCATATCATCCAATTCATTTTCATATAAATCTTTCCAACCTTGCTTACTGGTTGTTGATGTAGATGCATGAAAAGTAGGTTCAATCTTCACAACTCTAGAAGGTCCAAATTCTTCAAGCTCAAAAGCAGATAGTTTCCCAACCAAGGTATCTTTGTTGACCGATGTATTAGCCATTATTCTCAACTCATTAATAGTAGTAGCCTTCATCTTGTAAGTCAGTGGTAGGGCTCTCATAACTTTAGAAATAATTCCATCTTCACTTAGAGTTCCACCACAGCATTGAATTCCCATAACAATCTCATTTACCCTTTCCATGAACGTAGTAATCATTTCATCTTCTTCCATCTTTAGGTTTTTATATCTCACCTAGTAACCATCAAGTTTAGAAATCTTCACTATAGGGTTACCTTCATTAAGAGTCTCCAACTTATCCCATTTAGCCTTTCCAGATGATTTGTTGGTTAATATCATTATTTTTTGATCAGAAAGTGAACACAAGAGGGCTTCTCTTTCTCTACAATCATTATCAAGCTCCTTATCTAGGTGTGTTGGAGGAGGATTTCCAAATGCCAGATTATAAGGTGTGACACCATTCTGTGTGATCTCCCAAATCTCCTTGCCAAGACATCTCAGATGAGTCTCCATCTGAATCTTCCATATTGTGTAGTTTGTTCCATCAAGCCTAGGAATATCTCTCTAAAAAATAGCTCCAAATGAACTGGGTGAACTTGAACTATTAGTCACCATAGGATCTTCCTCAAGCAGTTAAGATTTCTGCAGAGAGGACCAAAGCTCTGACACCAATTGTTAGACAGTTCAAATAACTAGAAGACAACTAAGAGGGGAGCGGGGTGAATCAGTTGTCACAGATTACCGGAATCATAAGACATTAAAACTTTAATACTGGAAACCAAAACATTAATACCAGAATCCTTAAACCAAATAGTGGAATATCAGTTAAACCAATCTAGCATAAACAGTAATCATAAAATAAATACCATCCACATCACACCAAGATTTATACATGGAAAACTCGGTAAAGGGAAAAACCATGGTGGGAAGCCTACACACAGTCAGATAATACTTCTACAATAAGTATGTGAATTACAATTGAGGGCCCTACACTTGCAGGAAGACCAATAGCCTAGAGCACACTGCACATCACAAAAGGAGTCTCACTGACTACATACAAATTCAGACTACAATCTGGAGAAGTGTTGAACTACAAAAGATAACATCTCCTATGCCTGAGTACAGTTCTAGTTAAGCTCAATACCGAAGGACTAAATCCTCTTACATAAACCCAATTCGATCTCCAATGATTGAAAAAATCCTTTTCCTGAATGATATTACATTATTTGCACATTACATATCCATTTTCCATTCCTATATCTCTACCATATGATCTACAATGAGATCTTACATCATATATAAAAACCCTCAACCATAAACAATCAGGTTGACCACCACACAATAAACCAATTACATAATTACAAAACATGTTGACCTTATACCAAACAAATATTATCCAACACATAAGACATCCTGGAAACACATCGAGAGGTCCAATCCACATGCTACAACAATGATCTCCATGCATCAAGTATTGAACATGATCACCAACAATGTCTAGAAACTCCACCAGAAGCTACACCAACACCACTTATGCAATTCATCAAAGATCTTCATCAAAAGCTCTGCCGGTGAAACCCTCCCCGGAACTAGAAACCAAGATTCTAAGCAAATAGGATAGCATTTGATCACCAAACCAAAACCAACTTACTGAATATGAACATGAGTATCATGAATAATCCAATTCCATAACCAAATCATACCGGAGCCTACCGAATCATGTCAAATTTAAACCAACCAGAAACTACTCAACCTACCAGGACCAGAAGGGTGCCAAGAAAAGCATCCAAACATCTAGTGTTGGTATCAATGACAAAACATCAATGCAACACATAATAAATTCCACCAAACAACCAAGAAAATTGAGGGCCCTGAACTTGCAGGAAGGCCAACAACCTAGATCACACTGCTCATTACAAAAGGAGCCTCACTGACTACATAAAAATCTAGACTACAATCTGGAAGAAAGAGTGAACTACAATGATAGCATCTCCTATGCCTGAGTACAATTCTGGTTAAGAAAATTACCAGAGGACTTAATCCTCTTGCATAAACCCAACTCAATCACCAATGATCAACCAAATTCTCTGCATGAATGATTATTATATTATTTTCTCCAATATCATCCTATCATAGCCTACAATGAGATCTTACATCATATATATACAAACCCTCGACCATAAACAATAAGGTCAGCTACTAGATGATAAATCCTACTACATAAGTACAAAACATGTCTTCCTGAGACCAAAAAAATAATATCCAACCCATAAGCCATCCCAAAAACCCATCGAGAAGACCAACCAACATGTTACATTAAGCTGGTGCAAAACCTAGATACAACTGGACCCAATTTAGGTCCACAAACTCTAAAGCAATGATCCCAATCAGCTAAGTCTCGAACATGATCAACATCAACATCCTGAATCTCTACTAGAAGTTGCACCAATACCACTTATGCATAATATCAAAAGATCTTCAACAAATCTTTGCCGGTGAAACCCTCACCAAATCAACAAACCAGGCTTACTAGCATATAAGATAGCATCCGATCACCAAATCAAAATCAACTGATTGAACATGAATCTGAGTAGTATGAATAGAAGATCTAAGCCAATTCCATAAGTCAAAGCATACTAGAGTATACCAGATCATCATGATCTTACTAGCCAAGAACCAAACAACCTACCAGGACCAAAAGGATACCGGTAAAGCAGCCAAAGCAGCTAGTGTTGACATCAATGACAAAACAACAATGCAAAACATAATCAATTCCTCCAAATGGCCAATAGAATAATGGGGATATATGATTGTGTAGACTTTAGAAAATTGAATAGAGCCTCAAAGAAGTATACTTATCCATTACCATCTCTAGATGAGGTGTTGCAAGTTGTTAATGGTTTCCAAATGATGTCTTTTTTAGATGGATTTCCAAGGTATAATCAAGTTATGGTCGAAAAGTAGGATAGGCTAAAGACTGCATTCACTACTAAATGGGGAACATTTTCTTATGGGGAACATTTTCTTATAGGAGAATGCATTTCAGACTTATCAACATAAGGGCAACGTTTCAGTGATCTATGGATATTCTTTTCTAGGATTTAATAGGGAAGTACATCATATTATATATGGATGATCTTATAGTCTTTTTAAAGAATAGGGCAAAACACATACAAGATTTGAGAAAAGTTATAAAGAAATGTTAATAATATGGCGTATCATTGAATCCCAATAAATGTATGTTTGGAGTAACTGAAGAAAAGTTGTTTGGACACATAATTTTAGAGGCAAGGATATCCATCAATCCTGATAGGGTCAGTGCCCTGATGAAGTTACAACCTCCAAATAGTAAGAAAGAACTAAAATAATATTTTGGGAAGATCAATTTTTTTCTACAAATTTATAACAATTCCTTCCTTCTGAGAATATCCTTTACAAACCAATCTAGCTTTATTCCTCACAACTTGTCCATCTTCATTTAATTTAACCCTGAAAACCCATTTAGTTCCAATAACATTCTTATTTTTAGGTCTAGGAACTAAAATCCATGTGTTATTCAAGTTTATATTTGATCTAATTCTTCTTCCATAGCCTTCATCCAACACTCATCTTTACATGCTTCAATTACTGATACTGGTTCAACTTGAGAAATTAAACATACCTCATTAGCTCGCAATCTTCTTCTTGTCATCACTCCATTGTTCTTATCCCTAATGATCTGATCTTCTAAATGATTCAACCTTACATACTTAGGAGTCTTCTGAATATTTGTTCCTCTTTCCTATTCTTCGCTTATTGTTGAATTTTTTGATACTGCTAGAGTAACTAGTTCAACATTCTATTCTGGTAAAGGTGTTATCGTTTCAGTCTTGATAATTTCCACTGCTGATTCTTCCTCATAAATTCTAATTTGACTTCTATTCAGTTCATCCACCTTGACTTTAGTGCTCTCCACAAATCACTGCAATCTCTGGTTCTGATTAATTAAAAATAGGTTTTTGGTAGGAATCTGAACCTTGATTACATAGTAGGAAAAATAAAAAAGCATTAAAGTGACTAGAAATAACAGTGCCTCAACACCCATACAAAGATGAGATCCTAGAAAAACAAAAAGGGATCACAGTCAAAGAGAACAACACAAGACAACCAAAGGACAACACAAATACATCACCGAGACAGCACAAAGACAACACCAAGACAGCTAGATATTTCTTATAAGTTCTTCGGCATGAACCACCATCTACTTCATATTGACCGTAGAGTTCTTCATATCATCGAGCTCTTTTTCCTTGATGCCCACCTGTTTTTGGGTGTTGGTCCTTGTTCTCTTTTCATGACCTGTCTTCTCTATCTGTTCCTTCTCATCTTCCTTTCCTTTGATCTGAAATTTGTTTACCAGCATGTTAACATGATGAATAGTGGCCTTAAGGATCTGGAAATTTTGCTCAGCAATCTTCTTCACAGTTAACTCCATCTTATCTACTCTATTGACTAGGTCGTTCAAAAGACCTTTATCATCTCTGATTTCTTCCAGCTCCTTCACCTTCTTTTCTATTTCTAGAATTTTATTGACCATTGCCTCAATAGCTTCAGCCTTATTAATAGCCACCATTAATTCTTTGAAGTTCTCAGAGAGAGGCTTCTCACCTATGGTTTCCCTTTTGATCATATTGAGATCAGTCGCCAATTTCTTTCGCCATTTTGCTTATGACCTCACATAAACCCTTGATACTATCATTACCTATGGCTCCTTGGGAGACATTTTAATTGCCCCTATTGTTCTCCTGATCTTCATTCTACATTCTTTGTGTGTTTAGGTTCTCCCTGTACTCAGCTTCCTGCATTTCATCTTCCTCCTTACCCTTGTTCTTGTCCATTTTTTCAACCTCAGAGTCCTCATCAGAAGAAATAATAATCTTCCTTTTCACCTTATTTATCCCCTTACTGGTCTTCTTACTCATTTGGGTTTGCTTACCCATTCCCTTTCTCTTCTTACTCATTATGATTTTATCATCAAAAGACTCCTCCTCAAAGTCCGAGAGGTCAAAATCCACAACAGTTCCCTTGCTCTTTCCCTTGGTCTTCCCCATGTTGCTAAAATCTTTAAACTCACCCTCACTTTCAGAATAAAGATTGAACCCACTATCTTCACTTTCAGTTTCATCATCCTTAATTTGTTTTCCTTTGCTAATGGGTTTCTCAATAATTTTCCCTTTCAACATCTTATAAACTAAAACCATTAAACCCTAGTGCAGGGCATGATCTCTTTGAGAATCCTTCTACATTTCATGAATAGTATGATCCATAGAGCATGCAAGATGGTACAACAAGCTAACCTTATCACCATGGTGGAAGTGGTTGAGCAACACTAAGTGATTCCCATAGGCCCTTGTAAATATCCCATCCAGAGTAATGTAGTTGATAGTAGAAAATAACACAAACCTCCATGGCCTACAAATGTGCATAGGGGAATAGAAGGGATTATCAGCCTTAACCAATTTCCTTCTTTCTCCATATGTGACAGGAAACCTATCTGTGGCCTTGTTAGACACACTTCGATCTATATAAAATTTCATACCATCTTTCACCATACCCGTAGCTTCTGCAATGACATCCTCATCCACTTGCATCATCTGGGTGCCAACAAGAATCTTACCACTCTTCCAATTTTTTATGAAGTGCTTCATGACAGTAGGGTCTTTGCCACAAAGCCTTTCCATAAAAACATTCAAACCTCCATCTTGAAGAGTCTCTCATACTCCTTTGTTTTTCTTCCAATCTGAGCAAGAGGTCGGTTCAAACCTCTTTTTATTGCCCCCCATTTTATCCTTGAATTCCCAGTTCTTCCTTATCGCAACTTTGTTATTTTCTCTATGAAAAACCTAACAATTTTTTTATTGTTATGCCAAGCCACCCAGAATTCATGCCAAATAAATATGATATGACAGATAAAACAAGCCTCACCCCCGTTATGATCAATCCTATACAAGTGAGAATAAATCATTAGAGATTATTATTAGTTAAGACACGTTGTTTCATCTGGATCCGATCCAGTTCAATCAATGACTTCACCTCACACTTGAGATTACTCTCACCATAAAGGGTAATAATTTTGTCAGAGCTACAAGCCAGGTTGGCAACCCAGTCAGCATATTTGTTAGCTTCTCTATATGCATGTGTAAAAATACATATTTCAAAGGTTTTACTTATATCCTTAGCAGTTTCAATGGCATTGTGTATAGACCAAGAAGGAGGGAAAACATTATTCAAGCAGTTAATAATGTTCAGAGAATCTCCTTTAACCCACATGACTTTTGTGCAATTTGATTCTTTAGCAAGAACCAACCCCTAATAAGCAGCAATGGCCTCTGCAACATGATTGGTCTGGTGACCTATCATTAGAATAACATCTATATGCTTTGTTGTCATCATTAGAATAACAGGCAATGGCCTCTGCAATCTCTTGTTATAACATCTATATGCTTTTCTCTCATTAGAATAACCAATAAATATTCCTTCATCACATCTAGGATCAAATTTTCTAATGAAATCATCTTTCTTGAAATAATATTTACTACCAAAGATTCTGAAGTACTTAAGGTGTATTACCAAACCATAACTCATAAGGTGTCTTACCGGTTTCTCCTTTGATATGAACTATGTTGAATGTATAAACCATTGTGCTCACTTCTTCTCTCTAGTAGATATGAGGTAGATTAGCTTCCATCATCATGGTTCTAGCAACATCCAAGATAGTTATGTTCTTTCTTTCCACAACTCCATTCTGTTGAGGTGTCTGAGGAACAAAAAAATGTCTCTGTATGCCATGCTTCTCACAAAAGTTACTAAACTCACTGGATGTGAATTATCCACCATGATCTGACCTTAAGCACTTACTCTTCAAAGTTGTCTCAGTTTCAACCTTATCTTTAAATATTTTAAGCTTTTCAAAAGACTCAAATTTCTCCCTTAGAAAAGTAACCCACATCATTCTAGAATAATCATCAATGATTAGCATAAAATATATATCACCTTGAAATTTTTTAATTCTAGTAGGACCACAAAAATTAGTATGAATAAGATCAAGAACATCATTAGATTTGTCTTGTATACTCTTAAAAGATGTTCTGACCTATTTTCCCATTTGACATTCTTTACATACCAGATTATAGGGCTTCACAATCTTAGGTATATCTCTAGCTGCCTTAGTTGAACAGATCTTTACCATGCAATCACAATTCACATGACATAGCCTTTTATGTCAAATCCAACTCTCATCAATTTGTGCAATCAAACATCTCTTCTCACCAGAATTCAAATGAAATATATTACCTTTTTTTTGAGTATTGGTTCCAATCTCCAATCTAGATCTATTAATGATTTTGCATTTTCCATCCTTGAACTGTAATTGAAATCCCTTATCCACCAATTGTCCTACTCTTAAGAGATTATTGCTTAAATCTTGAATATAATAAACATTATCAGTGTTGTTCTTACCATCTAATTATATAGTTCCTCTTCCTTTGATCATGCATGCTTTGTCATCTCCAAATCTAACTAGACCGCCATCAAATTATGGCAAAGATAAAAACTTCCTTTTATTTCTAGTCATATAATGTGAACATCCACTGTCAATTACCCATTCATCCTTATCTTCAATTTTAGCAGCAAGGGCCTTCTCTATAGGTACATTCTCTTCCAGTATCAGATCATCTTTCTTAATAGCTAGGAACACCCATTCCTTTCCATTGTCGGGAGCACTAGAATAGTCTTGTGCTAGTTCATCACAGAATCACTCACACCTTCCTCATCCACAAAGTACCATGATTTATCTATGTTTTTCCTGTACTTATGCATGTTTTGATATCTAGGGTTAGGATTAAAAGATCTTCTAGCTCTTTCTTCAAATCTTGAATTCCTTTCAGGACATCTAGATGCAAAATGACCTATCTTATTACATGCAAAACACTTAAAAGGTGATTTTCCTTCATACTTACCTCCTACCAGTCCTTTAGGTACTCTTCTAGAAAATAAGGCTTCAAATTTATCAAACTCTTCATCTTCCCTTTTCATATCATCCAATTCCTTTGCATACAAAGCTTTCCAATCTTGCTTGCCAGTTGATGATGTAAATGCATGAAAAGCAGGTTCAAACTTCACAACTCCAGAAGGTCCAAATTCTTCAAGCTCAAAAATAGATAATTTCCCAACCAAGGTATCCCTATTGAAAGAGGTATCAGCCATTGTTCTCAATTCATTAATTGTAGTAGCCGTCATCTTCTAAGCCGGTGGTAAATCTCTCAAAACTTTAGAAACTATTTCATCTTCACTCAGAGATCCACCACGACATTCAATTCCCATAATAATTTCATTTACCCTTTCCATAAATGCAATAATCCTTTCATCTTCTTCCATATTCAAATTTTCATATCTCACCTGGTAACCATCAAGTTTAGCAATCTTAATAGTAGGTTCACATTCATTAAGAGTCTCCAACTTGTCCCATATAGCATTTTTTGATGATTTGTCAGTCAATCCCATTATATGCTAATCAGGAAGTGCACACAAGAGAGCTTCTCTAGATCTACAATCATTCTCAAGCTCCTTATCCAATTTTTCTGGAGGAGGATTACCAGATGCCAGATTAAAAGGAGTTATTCCTTTCTCTGTGATTTCACAAATTTCCTTACCAAGACATCTCTAATGAGTCTCTATCTGAATCTTCCATACTCTGTAATTTGTTCCATCAAGCCTAGGAATTTATCTCCGAAAGAAAGCTGTAGATGAACTAGATGAAGTTGAACTGTTAGTCACCATAGGATCTTCCTTAACTATTAAGCTTCTGTAGAGAGGACTAATCCTCTGATACTAATTGTTAGACAATTCAAATAACCGAAAGACAACTGAGAGGGGGGGTGAATCAGTTGTCACCAGATTACCAGAAGCTCAAGCAATTAAAACTTTAATACCAGAACACATAAGATCAATACCAGAATACATAAACTAATTACTGAAATAGAAGATATACCAATTAAGCACAAGCAACAATTAAAGACTAGATACCAACCACATGTAATGCCCCGCCAGAAACCCTAAAGGAAAACAATACAACTAGGCAACTAAAAGGATGTAATAATTTTTTTTTTTTAAAGATTAAGTGCATAATCATATCATAGCACGTTTAACAACACAATGGAAGTCTAACGTATTATTTCCTAAGGGTTACCAATGAAGACTAATTCGTAGATTATATTAATACTACGATTAATCCAATTGTTCAACTAATTAGGAAAATTAAATGCTTAAGATAAAATCTACACATACATCTAAATTCCTTAATGAAAGAATCAAAGTACTCCAATGCATTCCCTTTTACAATATCCATAAATACATGGTTTCCAATAATACCACGGATTACAAAGTTACAATATCAAGATTACATAAAAGTTTGATACAATGACCACTAGGTCTCAACTGAACAATGATCATGAACATGAGCTGTTACATGAACCGCGAACCTAGAAACACCAGCGAAGCCCTTCCTTGCCTGAAGATACATTCTAGAACATCTGATGAGAAGTTGCACTACCACCCAACCATGTGATCCCGAAATGGAACCACCCCACCGTGCTAGGAGATAGTAGAAAACCCTCAAGTAAGCAAAGTAAGATAAGTACGAAAGAACTACATGACTTCGCAAACATCCATGTGACTCAACTCACAAACACTAGTGACTTTAAGGAGAGAGTCTCATCGCATAGCTTAAGATGGATACCATGGTACAACCTCCATAGGTCCCAACCCCCATTCTGGGTTATCCTAGTACCCTCTCCTGAACCTTCAGTTCCAACTAAGTCTCATGTAGACCCTACCAATCCTTCCGTGAAGACAAGGTGGTAAGTTTACCATTCCAGCCCTACTCGTAACATTATGAGCCCTGTACTAGCACTCACATATGCAAAAGGTACATTATCTTAATTAATATTCATGTCACCCATCCCAAATCAATTATTAGGTTATCACTTTTTAACTGAATTTCAATGGGTTATCCTGTCATCCACTTCAGGCATGACCCCCGCTCGAAAGCCACTCTCTCTCATAGGGCACTACAGGAAAGGTCTCTCTCTGAGAACTCTATGGCGAAACAGATAGCCATACCTAATCCTGACAAATTACAGGTGAAGGATACACAATCACTAAGCCAAGATTGACCATTTGGAAAAAACACACAATGGCTCACATCAATAAGGTTATACAATAACACCTGACCAAGGAGATATAATAACATAGGACACAATGACAACTCAACCAGAATTGCAATAGAATTTAAACTTGACTGCAAACACCATTTACACAAGATCCTAATATAGGCAATCTTTCCTTAAAACAGTCAAATGCATAAATAGCTTGCAATTTAAGATTTCCAGAAAATAAGAATTACAACTATATTAATACAAATAAATCAATGTTATCATTTGTTGAGAAAAGAGGTAAATGAACCAGGACACATGGGAATATACAGAGCTTAGGCGATATAGACTTATAATTTTAAACCATAAGAAATGGATTGCACGTTAATGATTTCCTTTCATTATTTCCAAAAGATTAATAACACATATTTAGTAACAACTAACATATGCAGAATCATATATGAAATTGTTCATTATATATAAAGCTTCTAATTTCACACTTCCTTATTTCAAATAATAACAAAAATTAAAAGAGATTCCGACCTCTTTGTAAGCTTTAACTAGTTGAGAGACCTCTGGTGCACTTCCTCCAAATAGATCTACGCCTTCCTTGAACGCTTGCAAATCTATCTCCAATTTATCCTATCACTCTATTCTTAAAACAATTATCTTCCCTCTTTCTTCGATACTATAAGAGTATCTTCTCTATTCTCTCTCCTATTCTCTTCTTTCCTTCCAGAGTGTCTCATTTCTCCTTGCTTCAGAAAATCCCCCATCTTCCTATCTTCCATCTCTATTTATCCTAGTTTTTCCTACGATCTCTCCCCATTCAGAGGCTCGGTGATTGTCATTGATTTGGAGTCTATTACTTGAGTCTTTGTTTAACTCTTCTCTCATTTCCATGTCCAACAGAGATGGCCATTCTTAATACAAATTCTATTGTTCTCATGCATGATTTATCTATGCATTAGTTTCCTATTGTTGACTATCCTAGAATCATGGCACCACGTGCCTGTTATCTCATTACTTGCTGCAGCTATAGCCACCGATTGAGGTCTAATTCTAATGTGGATATACTAGTCGATTCTATTTCTATGTGGAATAAAGAGTTATCTATAGTTTAAGGTGTACTTCTTCTCTCATCACCGTGGATACTATAGAAGATTACTCACTCCATGGAGAGGTTGGCAAAGTGAAAGGTAATCACAAACACTTAAGTGTTTGTCTTTAGTGAGTTCCTTGTTTAAGCTACCAAGTCGATGGCCACGTTTCCATGTTGATACTACTCTTAGTTCTACATTTAGTTGATAGCCTTTGCATAGTTAAATGCCATAATCTCCATGATAAAACCTCTAAATTTTTGCATCTAACTAATGGTCTATTCCTATGTGCTAGGTTTGCATTAACCGATAGTTTATGCCTAGGTCTGAGTTAACCGATAGTCTAATCGGCCACCCAAATTGCCATGCAGCATAGTCACTATCTTATAACAACTAAACCGGCCACCTTTCTAATAAAATATATATAACATGCGACTATATTATAATTTGCAAAGTAAATATTAAACTTAAACATTTAAATAAATAATATAATATCATAATTTATGTAATGCGAATATTCATAAATACATTTTATGAATAATCATGTTTGTAGCATAAGACGATGATTGCATAAACTTAATTTAATTATTCTCCTCAAAATATATATGTATTTATGTGATTGATAGAATCAAAGTTATTAACTACCATGTATATCTAACTTGCATCAATATAAAAATAAAACGATCATTAAAATCCAATCATTCAACTTATAAATAATCATATTAAAAATAATCAATATAATTAAACGTTGAGCCATATTTACCTACTATATACATGTATATGATCGAGTCCTAGTATATATACATAAAATATGTACAAATATTGTTTAATTTTGAAAACCAAACATTAGTTATAGTTTCGGTGATTCACATATTTCTACACAAAAGACATTAAATCATAGTCACTTTTTAATTCACATTATTAACAGTTTTTCACTAAAATTTTAAAAAATAAAATTTCTAATATCATGCAGCTTGCAACTTAATTTAATAATTTCTTTTAATTAATTAAATTTATAATCTCAATGCATAAAATACATAATTCCCCAAACATACCAATAATGAGATAACTTCATAAATTTATTTAATTAATTAAAACCACTAAACACACAAACTGCACAAACCTCAAGCAAATACTCATAAAAGATCAAACAACAAAATACGAAGGCCGAACAAACTGATAGGATGACCAACTGATGACACTCACATGAGTGTAACTAAATAAAATAGGGTCAACTACTATATCCTCCACTTCCATCAAAAAATATAAGGCATGCTCAGACCTGTGAAGCCAGGTGGAGACGATACCCCGTACCTACCCGGTACTTGTACCTGCAATATCCTGCATCACCGAACCACACATGCATATATACAATATATAAAACATAGCATACACACCGATGAAGGAGAATCATGGCATTCCCTATCTCACCAAAATAAGTGAAGGAAAATCATCCCCTTGCATCCAATACACTCGCAGACACACAACCTATAATTCCACATTGCATAGATAAAGTAAAGTGTCAGTACATAGCAATAATCCATAAAATGCCATAAATCACAAGTACTGAAATACTGCAAATAAATTATGCATCCCATATCCAGATAAAGCATGAAATAATGTCATATAAGTCTAAATAACAAATCATGGTAATGTATCCATTGAAAACAACAAATAATAAAATATGAGTCCAAACAAGTAGGAGTAGTACATTCTCCCCCCCAAAACTAGGCTTACTCCTAGAAGCCTAAAAAAAATAAGAATACAACTCTCTCATCTTTGCTGCATCCTCCCAAGTTGCTGAGGTCTCATCATTTGGTTCCCATAGGACCCTTACCTGGTCAATGGTGCAACCCTTGAAGATCAAATCCTAAAGCTAAAGAATGCGCATGGGCTCCATGGAAAGCTGCCCATCCTCGACCTATAAAGAGTTCCAATCAAGAACATGTGTCACATCAGGATGATAAGGTCGAAGAACTAAAACATGAAAGACATCATGGATGTGGGATAGACTCAGTGGCAAGGCAAGATGGTAGGCAACAGGTCCTATCCTCTCAAGGATCTCAAAAGGGCTAACAAACCGAGGCGCCAACTTAGAACCCTTTCCATAACAGATTGGACTCTTCCGCAAACGCACTCTCAAAAACACATGGTCACCAATAGTAAACTGATGATCTATCCTATGAGCATTTGCATACTTCTTCTGCCTATCATGTGCCTCTACCAAATGCTCACGAATTCTCTCAACCTACTGCTCCATCTCTCGAACAATATCCGGTCCTATAAGAACCCTATCCTCTAGTCGATCCCAACTCAAAGGAGTGCGGAAAGGATGAACATATAATGCCTGAAAGGGGGACATACCTATTGAGCTATGATATCCATTGGTATAAGCAAGCTCCACTAGATAGATATAATCCTTCCAACATGACTGCTGGTCCATAACATACATGCGAAGCATGTCCTCCAAAACCTGATTCACTCTCTCTATCTGACCATTTGTCTCTAGGTGATAAGCTAAAATAAATTTCAACTGAGTCCCCAAAGTATGCTGAAGTGAGGTCCACAATGCTGAGGTAAAGACAAGATCTCTATTAGAGATGATCTACCTTGGAATCCCATGCAATCTAACTACGTCTTCCAAGAAGACTCGTGCCACCACTGCTGCCATATAGGAAGCTCAAATAGGAACAAAATGAGCAACCTTAGTCAGTTTGTCAACTATGACCATGATGGCATCATTACAACGTGAAGAGATAGGCAAACCAACAATTAAATCCATGGAAATGATATCCCATTTCCAATCCGGTATCAAATTAGGCTGTAAAAGCCCTGTTGGGTGTTGATGCTTTGCCTTCACTCACTGGCACTCTAAACACTTTGACACAAAATCAGAAAAGTCACATTTCATGCCAGCCCAATGATAAATTTGTCTAAGATCTGCGTGCATCTTCTTGACACCCGGATGTGCCGAATAAGGTGCATGATGGGCCTCAGTCATGATCAAGACATGAAGACCCTCCAAAGAAGGTACATAGATCTGTCCATGGTGACAAAGAAGTCCATTTGTCTCAAGATTATATCTAGAAAATCTACCCTCTAAAGGCCTTCTGAACTCTATCACGACTCTAACATCCTGATACCAAGTATCCTGAGGAAGAACTCTGAGAATCCTCTCTCTCAAGTCTACTCCAAGGGACAATGTTGAAACTTCATGCCGCCTATGACTCAAAGCATCTGCCACTACATTCTCTTTCCCCTAAATATAACAAACCTCAAAATCATTCTCATAGAGGAATTCCATCCATCTCTATTGTCTAGCATTCAAGTTTGGCTATGTGAAAATATACTGCAGACTGTGGTGATCACTATGTAGTTCAAACCGACGCCCCAATAGAAAATGTCACCATCTAACCAAAGCATGAACTACAGCTGCCAACTCTAAATCATGAACTAGATAGTTCAACTCGTGGTTCTTGAGTTTGTGAGACTCACAAGCAACCACACGTCCATCTTGCATAAGCACTGCACCTATACCTTCCAAAGAGGCATCTGTGCATACCATAAAATCTCTAGATGGATTAGGTTTTGCCAAAATCGGAGCACTGACAAGGAGTTCCTTGAAGGTATGAAAAGATGACACACACTGTTTTGACCAAACAAACTTCTTCCCTTTCCTCTGAAGAGAAATGATCGAGTGTCCTATCTGGGAAAAGCCCTAAACAAAGCGACGGTAATATCTAGCCAAACCCATAAAACTCTGAACTTCTACAATGTTGGTTGGCACTGGCCAATCAACAATGGCTTGGATCTTTGAAGGATCCACAGATACACCTTCTCCTAAAACTATATGACCAAGATAGTTCACCTTAGACTAGAAAAAGTCACACTTTGCCAAATTAGCATAAAGTTGATTCTCCCTCAAGCACTGCAATACGTGATGTAAGTGACCTTCATGTTCTTCCATAGTTCTAGAATAAATCAATATGTCATCCAAGAACACAAGGACAAAATGATCAAGGTAGGTGCAAAAAACCCCATTCATGAGGCTCAATAAAAATGAAGGCGCGTTCATCAACCCAAATGGCACCACTGTGAACTCATAGTGACCATAACGAGTACAAAATGTTGTCTTATGAATATCTGCATCTTAAATGCGCCACTGATGATATACAGATTTCAGGTCAATCTTAGAGAACACCTTGGCTCCCTTTACCTGATCGAAAAGATAATCTATACAAGGCAATGGATATCAATTCCAGATGGTTACCTTATTCAGCTATCGGTAATCAATGCATAACCGAAGAGAACCATCCTTCTTCTTAATGAAGATAACAGGCACACCCCAAGGAGAAACACTAGGACAAATGAATCCCTTGGCCAACAATTCCTCTAGCTGCAACTTCAACTCACTCAACTTCTGAGTAGTCATCCGATATGGAGCTCTTGAAATAGGTTCTGCACCAAGAACCAAATCAATGTGAAAGTCTATGTCTTGCTTCAGAGGCATGCCAGGAATATCCAATGGAAACACATCAGCATACTCTCGAAGAATAGGGTGACTATCAAGAGTGATTTCTCGACTCTCTGACTCATCCACGTTCTCAAGAGTAACTGCAAAAAGTTGACACCCTCTACGAATGCACCAATTAAGTTGCATAGTAGAGATCATACGTAAGGATATTGGTCTCTGAACTCCAATAATCTCCACTTTCTTACCAAGGTCATCTAAACACTCCACTGTCTTCTTGTGATAGTCTACATGAGCACTGTGAGAAGATAGCCAATCCATCCCCAACACAACTCCATAAGAACCCAAAGGAATGACTTGAAGGTCAACTAAAGTAACTATGGTTCCTAGATTCAACTCACAACTGGGAACAAAGGCATCTACAGAAACACAGACAACTATAGCCAACTCTACTTACCACCTATCCACCTGCTTAGAAGACACAAGTCCGCACCATTTTATAATAGACAAAGAAATGAAGGAATCCAAAGCACCGAAATCAAAAAGTATAGAGATAGGGATTCCAAGCAACATACTTGCTACCTCCATAACTATACCCTGATGATCAGCTTAGCGGTTATCCACCGCTGCAAACACTTTGTGGGACCTCCCTGCATCTCCCACTGTAGGATCTGATGCTACTGACCTCTAACTACCTATGTTGTGGAAATACTAAGGGCACTGCGCAGCTCTGTGACCAAACTGCCCACAAGAGAAGCAAGCTCCTCTATTACCTATCAGTCCACTAGACTGTTGAAAACTTCCCTGGCTAGGGGTGTGAGATGCACTTTGCGAGGATTGGCCTATAGGGCCCTGTTCGCCCCTCTACCAGTTCTTGTTCTTCTTATACTAAGCATTGCCACCCTTCTAGCCCTAGAATTATTTCAGTTTTCACGGTTGTTGTTGTTTTAGTCAACCCTTAGCGGGTGCCTAAGGAGTCCTAAATGGTGCAGCTGATTGGGACTGATTACCATGAGCTCTATTCCCACTAGAAGGTGCACTCCCTATCTACACACTCATCTAACCACCAAGTGCATGGCTAAGGTTTAGCTCTACCAATCTGGCCTTTGCCACGACTATCTCCATTGAAGTTGGCTCAAACACCCTAACACCTCCACTAATGCGGTCATTCAAACCCCTCAGGAAGTGTTGTACAAGCATAGCCTCATCATTACCAATCCCAACATACTACTTGAGCTCATAGAACCTGTGCTCATACTGGCCTACTATCATAACATACTAAAATAGAGCATGGAACTCATCTGCCCAAGTCTGCCTCCACTAGGGTGAGAGAAACCATGCCCTGAATCTCTCCAGAAATAGCTCCCATGTCATAGTGTTAATGTACACACTGATCTTCTCCTCCTCAAGTCTCCACCAGATTGAAGCAAAGTTTTTGAGACACATAATAGCACATCTTGCCTTTGTGTTGCTACTATATGGCAACATAGCGAAACACCAATCGAGACCGATAAGCCAAGTCTCTGCCTCAAGATCGATACCCATACCATCAAAGAAAGGAGGGTTGGACCTCATTAAGTCCTTTATGTGACCCAAAGAAGTTGGATCTCTGTTAACTTTAATCTCCCTCCTCCTGGGTGATCTCTCTCTCTCTCTCTCTCTCTCTCTCTCTCTCTCTCTTCTGGAACTGGCTGATCAACCTCAAGCCTGGGGCCTAATCTAGCAAGAACCTCCTGAAACATCTGTCTCAGCTCTTCCCTTTTGGGAACCTCTTCTTCTCCATGTTGTGAATCCTGTTGAACAGACTGTTCCAGGTCAACATTCACATGAGCAGGTGGTGGTGAAGGACTATGATGATCAAAACCACAGCCTCGTCCTCCACCTCTGCCTCCACCTCTGCCTCTATTGTGACCACCCATACGACCACCTCCCCTAGTTCTCCTAGCCCTAACCTAGCACTACAAAAGAGAAAACGGTTCAGATCTATGGCAAGGACAAACAAGGGAAACACAAACATTAAGACCTAAGCAAAAAGGTCAAGCTGAATAGGCACACTACAAACCCAGAGTACCCAGTGTTGAAACTTATGCTCTGATACCAAATGTAATGACCCACCAGAAACCCTAAAGGAAAATAATACAACGAGGTAACTAAAAGGGCATAATAATTTTTGGTTTTTTAAAGATTAAATGCATAATCCTATCATAGCATGTTTAACAACACAATGAAAGTCTAACGTATGATTTCCTAATGGTTACCAATGAAGATTAATTCGTACATTATATTAATATCATAGTTAATCCAATTGTTCATCTAATTAGGAAAATTAAATGCTTAAGATAAAATCTACACATACATGTAAATTCCTTAATGAAAGAATCAAAGTACTCCAATGCATTCCCTTTTACAATATCCATAAATACATGGTTTCCAATAATACCACGGATTACAAAGTTACAATATCAAGGTTACATAAAAGTTTGATACAATGACCACCAGGTCTCAACTGAACAATGATCATGAACATGAGCTGGTACATGAACCATGAACCCATAAACACCAATGAAGCCCTTCCTCACCTAGAGATACATTCCAGAACATCTGATGGGAAGTGGCACTACCACCCGACCATGTGATCCCGAAATAGAACCACCCCACCATGCTAGGAGATAGTAGAAAACCCTCAAGCAAGCAAAGTAAGATAAGTATGAAAGAACTACAAGACTCTGCAAACATCCATGTGACTCAACTCACAAACACTAGTGACTCTAATGAGAGAGTGTCATCGCATAGCTTAAGATGGATACCATGGTACAGCCTCCATAGGTCCCGACCCCCATTCTGGGTTATCCTGGTAACCTCTCTCGAACCTTCGGTTCCATGGCTCAAAGAGGAATAAAATGGTTACAAACCCATTTGAGAAAAATGAAACACAGAACTTGGAAAATCAGGTCTACGATTCTCAATTTAAACAAATAAAAAAAAAATTTCTAGACTCAATCAAAAATTTGTTAGATTTTTTTATTGGGTCCAACAAATTTTCTATTTTATTTATTATATATATACATGTGTATGTATGTATGTATGTATGTATGTATGTATATGTATATGTATATGTATATGCATATGTATATGTATATGTGTATGTATATGTATATGTATAGAGTTGTGTATTTGTATTTTACCCGATGATCAAATTAGTCATTTATTTAGTCATTTATAACTATGTTGCAAAAAATGACTAGAATTTGGTCATTTTTACTTCTCGTGACTAAAATTTTTAGTCACCTGATCATTTATTTGCCATATTTCTACTAGTGAACCTTTAGAAAGGCTCATTGTCTTACAAGATTCGAACAACAATCTGGATTACATGAACTGATGAAATAGCATCTCCTAATGCCTAATTACAGTTTCGGTTAATCACATATATTGAAACTCTACTCTTTCCAATTATTAACACTCTTTCTTATTCTTTCTTAGTTCTCCTCTATTATTGAAAAGATCAATTCAATGTTCACCACATAGATACATCTCACAAATGATTATTACATATATTTGAAATCATCAACCTATATTTTTGTTGGCAAGAGACATTGTATAAGTATAGATAAGTGTATGGGAGTTCTCATTGATGGAAACCTAGCTCAGAGATTCCATCCAGATTGTATAGATTCATCCTATCATAAGTATTAAGTCAAGTTTTGCTTGTCTAAAAGGCAGAACAGTATTTCATAGTATGAGAGTATCTTGAGTAGATATTCACTTTGGTTGAACATTTTCTTTGTGGTGCTACAGCTAGCTTGTTGGATATCTGGAGTAGCTTATTCCATAATCTTAGCATCTGGTGTTGTCTTTCATACATTATTGAAGATCCGGTATTCGACATTTCAAGAAGAACAGTGTTATTTGGCTGACTAGTGATGTAACACATTGTGAGGAATTATTGGAATTCTTTTGGAGATGGATTTTGTGTTCCAGGTTGCTTGGTTGACATGTGGGAAGTGTGTAGTCAATTTGTCTTGGTGCGCATATCCATTTGTGATCAGATTTCGTCGACACATCTTACATGTTTTATATTTTGTAGGTGTTCTTGAAGCTAGCTTCTTGGTGAGATTAATTTATGTTGCTGATATATATAAAATATTGGAAAGTCCATTTTGCATATTAGAGACTGTGCGAGTGTTGTGTATGTGTGCAGTTCCATGTGCGCAATTGAAGGTTTTTTTCTTTGGATTAAAGAAGATCAACATAACATAGTAATGAGTCTCAAAGCAGTGAGATAGTTGTATTTTGTGCTTAAATCAAAACTATCTCCGGAATTTATAGATGCTAATTTATAGTTCAATCTTGTTGTTACGTTTTATAATTCCTTTGTAAGGTAGTGAGCCTTTCAGGTTGTAGCCCTTAATGTAATTTGAGTAGTGAGCTCTAAAAAGTGTACCTAAATGCATGTACATTCCTATATAAAATTTTCACATACTTCTAACAGAGTATTATCTTACCGTAGGTAGGATTCTGACTGTGGTTTTCCCCTTGACCAAGTTTTCCACATATAAAATGTTGGTGTTATGGTGGTATTTTTGTGTGTGTTTTTATTATTCTTATCTCTCTTATTTATTTGCATTAAATGGTTTAAAGAATTGGTTAAGAAAGTTAAAGTTTCATAACACTGATTCACCACCCCCCCCCTATCAATGTTCATTGTTTCCAACAATTGGTATCAGAGCCTAGTTCCTTGGAGGAAGCCTAACAACTTGAGGAGGATCCAAGAAGGAGAATCAATGTTTTTTGGTAGTCTTAGAAAGTAGTTGGTTGTTGCTCTGAAGATCTTGATCATTCACAAAATCAGAACCGACAAGTGAAAGAAAATCTCAAAGATGCCGAAGAATACATTGAAACATTGAAAGATCAGTTGAACAAGTCAAGGGAAAAGAGAAAGGATCTTATTGATCAGCTTAAGCAGAAAGAAAGTCAAAGAATTGATGAATAAGTCTTGAAGGAGAATATGAAAGAATGTGATAGACTTGCTAAAGCCAATACAGTCTAGAAGAATGAAATGGAAACCACTGTGATAAGATTGACAAAAGAGATTGAAGAAAGGAAGAATAATGAGGATAAGCTTGCTTAGTCCCTGAAAGACAAATTTGAAGAATGTTGTAGACTCAAGAGTGAGAATGGACAACTGAATCTTGACTTGCAAGATGCAAGACAACATGACGAACATCTTGAAAGGCAAATCATTCTTTTTAGATATGATCATGATATTACAAATGAGTACAAGGATAAGTTCAGGGTCATCTCGACCAATCTTGATGAGATGCTTTCTAGTCAAAAGAATACTAATGATACAGAAGGTCTTGGATTTGAGAAAGGTGAAAGCTCCAAGTCAACACAATAGGAAAACAACTCAAGAAAGCCTCTGGTAAGACAACCTAATGCTCACAAATTCAATGGTAACTATTTTGTTTGTAATAAATTTGGTCATATGGCTAGTCAATACAAAAACAGAATGAACAATAATGGTCCATCTTTTATCGATCAACATTTCAAGTGAAATAAGTATGGTCATAAGGAAAATGTATGTAGAAGTGGGATGAATAACTTTCAGGATAGGAGATATGTTAAATGCTATGCTTGTGGAAGATTTGGATATATTGCTAATCAATGTAGATCAAGGAAAAATCAAGGAAATGTCAAACTTAATCAAAGGAACGATGTTGTTTGCTATAATTACAACAAATCCAGTCACATTGCTAAGTTTTGTAGAAGCAAGAGTGCAAACAAGAAGGCTCTAGAAGATAAGAATAAGAATGCAAAGTCTGATGAGAAGGGTCAAGCAAAATTTTAAGAGATCAGAGAGAAAATGAAGAAGACATGGGTGAGAAAGAGTAACTCAGATGCATGAAATGGATCCGTACTGAATTTAGGCACTACAAATTCCTCTGGGAATTAGATTATAGGCTCTAACTTAAGGGGAGTTTTGAGACCAATCCAATTCTCCTTGTTAGATGTTGGTTCTGGATGATTGAAAGTATGTTGGAAGCTATGATTTGTCAATGCAGATATTTAATGATGTATTTCGGAAATATTTGAACCAAACTGAAGGTTCACAGAAGAAAATTCTGTGAATGCAGGGTATCCAGAAGTGTTAGGGCTAAGAGAATTTATTATACCTAAAGGCTAGGTATGTGGTGGATAAAAAGTGACCCATCCTCACATTTCTCACTTTACATTCAAAGAGAGAAAGAAGTAGAGTGTGGTCAAGGTGATTCTTTGAGATTCTGAAGAAAAAAAGGGGATTTGTCGAATAGATCTTGCATCCGGTTGAAGATTGAAAAGGTATTTCTCTAAACTAAGAACTTTTTCAGTTTGAAACCTAAATTTTTGGATATGGCATCAACTGGTGTTGCGACCCCACTTGTAGTGTATGTAAATTAATGAAATCAACCAAACTTCAAGAAACACCCCTAAAATTCAATGGAAGACAATCCAAATAGGACATTTTCATCGGTCCCATATGGATTTTTACATGTGGGGGACATTAGGGTTTACTGTCACTATAATATTGAAGAACTAGGGAATGCCCAAATGTTGAAACTATACATAGATCATATGATTGATGGAATGGGAATCTTAAAACCAGAATTCAAAGCACTTGAGGAAAAGGGTTTCGCACAATTTGTGAATTTTCTAGTTTTTGATAAACCTGAGTGGGTTAGATATATCTTGAGCATAATGCATGATGAGCTCATGTGGCTTGACAAACCACACAAGATCGCGAAGATAGAAATCAAGGCGGTGACTTCTCTGAATTTGACTGGTGAATTAACTTATCTAAGAACTATGAAAAGCCAGACAGTAACAGATGTAATACCCTAAAATGGTCATCTAAACCATAGGCCCCTAATCTCGACTACATCACCAAGGTCCTAACCAAAGGCAAATTCAATCAATCATGAGCACCCAATTAATTAATTCTCAATCATCAATGTCACATGGCAAATAAATCATTCCATATTAATTAAATAATTATTTAATTAATTAATCATTCCAAGAAAATTATTTTAATGAATTATCCTATTTATCCAATTAAATATCCTAGCATATTTAACTAATAAATCAATTTTCCATTAAATCATTAAAAAGGGAATTAATGGGAAAAAAGGAATTAATTTAAAAAAGAATTAAAATTGAGAAAATAAATCAAAATGGAATTAAATTGAAAAATCTCAGAAAAGCAATTAAATCAATTGAATATCAAAATTGAACAAAATATGAGATAAATTAGTTTTTCTGATTTTACCTTAAAATTAGTTCAATTTCTTTTAAAGCTGAGAAAAGAAGCTAATCACATCAATTCACCTGGATTGTGCTTCCTCTTGGAGAATCTTTATCGCTCATCATTGATCAATCTTGACCATTGGTCTCTCTCCAGATTTTCTATAAATTCAGGCCCTCATCTCTCATAAAAAAAACCTGGAGATTATTGTTATTATGTTGTTTTTCTCTAGGCTTATTGAGATTTGTGCATTGAATATATTACATATTAGTTATTGCATATTTAATATTCATTCATATTGCTTAAAATCATGTTAGATTAATCACACATATCTAGCTTAATCTTGCATCCATTTAGCTCAATTTCATACTCATATAGATTAAATCCTTCATTTAGGTGTCATCTAGTCACTGGTTTTGCATATAAAAATCTGAGAGAAAAAATAAACTCACATCTACTAGAAGACAATAGGTCTCCTTGTAATGGTTTCATTATTCACTAATTATTTATTTACTAACCATGCATCTAATGACTTAATTGAAGTGTTGTGTATTGAGATACAGATACAGATATAGATACAAATCCACTTTTCACACACACATTTTTGGTGCCCACTATGGGGCTCAAGAATTCAATTTTTGGCCTTGCATATCTTTATTTTATTTTTTAGGTTTTTTGTCTGTACAGCCTCTGCAAAAGGTCGTACAAGTTTTTTGCATTACAGGACGAGTTCTGATATTTATCGTTCAGATCTATAGGAACCATCGTACAAGTTTCTTATTTATTGTCTTCTTTTGGGGTTTACTCATTCAGCTCAGTGAGAATACTATGTTGGAATCCAAGAACACTAAGAGGGGGGGGGGGGGGGGGGGGGTTGAATCAGTGTTTTACCAGAATGATCAATTTTAACCTTATTAAAACATGCATATACCAATCGGTATACCAATACATACAGAATTGAAAGAAGTAAAGCAATCAATAAGACAATCACATAAATGAACACCATAACACACATGATTATATGTGGAAAACATCAAAGAGGAAAAACCATAATGGGATTTGTGATCCACAATATCAATTCATTGGCCATATGAAGAGATATTATAAAATATAGGGGCCTGCACTTGCGGGAAGGCTTATAACCTATAGCACATTGCTCAATCACAAAAGGAGCCTCACTGACTACATACAAATCTAGACTACAATCTGGAGAAATGATTGAACTGCAAAGATATCATCTTCTATTCCTGAATAGAGTTTCGGTTAAGATATGTTTGTTACGGTCTGAAACCCTAAACCCTTTACTGGAATACCCCTTACATAAATATTGTCACATACATGATCTCTCTGATATATTTCACATCCATACCCTATTCATCACATATCAAAATGATCTAACCAATTGACCTATATACTCTTTACAATTCATTATGCCTTATGTCAGCTTACAAAGATATTCACAATATGAACATACATGTTGGTTAGTTAATATAAATATATGAATATCAAAAACAATTGTTGATGTTGGATCCAAAAGATGTCGGCCTCCAATACAAATAACATGATTCTAAACCATGTCAGCTTGCATTGTTGGTAACCTAAGAATTCCTTCCAACATGTCAGTTCTAGTGTCGGTGTCAGTGAAGTGCCTGTCGGTACACAACTAACCCAAAACATGAAGCCGAAATAAACTGCCATGTTGCCATCAAAGATAACATAGTGAAAATAACCAATTGAGTCTCAATTGCCAACAATCTCCCCCTTTGGCATTGATGGCAACACTCATGTGAAAAATGGTCATGGTTTCATCTATCGGTTTCATCCTAAACCTGCTCCCCTTGAGTTGAATATTCATCTAAACAAAAATACTCCATATCTCCCTCTAATGTATACAACTCCCTTTTCTTTTCTTTTTTACATCTATATCACTTCCCCTTTGACATCAATGACATCAAAATTCCAAAAAGAATACCAAAAATAAAATACTGGGATGAAGAATGAAAGATACTCTATAATGAATATCACAAAAATACCTTATCAGAGCTGAATATGTTTGAAAATTTCTGGATAGGCCTTGTCCAAAATCTCTAGATAAGTATCACAACCATATTTGAAAATGTTAGAAATAGATACAAGTCCATTTAGCATATGGGCAAATGTCTCTTTCTCATTTAACTCTATCGGTTTGGGATTACCAACCATATCTATACACTCCTTCTTATGTACACTAAGTGAATCCAATCAGAGACTCACCAAACCTCTGATACTTCTAGCTCTTCATATGATTTTGTCTTTTTATTTCTCAAGAGCAGAAACCTGGGCTTCCAAAACCAAAATCTGACCATCAATGGATGTAGTCATTGAATTCAATCCATCAAAACAATTGGCTATACCTACAATTTTCTCCTGAGTTTCCTTAATCTTCTTATCCAAATTAATTGTAAGACAATCTGTGTTACAAAATACTCTATAAATGTACATTGCTTTAAAGAATTATCTATCAATTTCAACTTTTCATTAATTTCCCTCCTTTCAGACTCAATCATTTGATCAAATGTATCTCTCTTTGCCTGTGTGAATCTCTCCAGTGCTTGATGGTTTGAAATGTACTTCAAGGACTATAAATCCTTTGAAATATGTTCAGTGATTATCTTAAGCTTGCTAGATGGGCTCGCTTCATTGCCAAACTTGCACTCTGGGACTAGTCTATGCAAAACAGTGATAGACTGATCAATAATATATTTATCCATAGATCCCTCCTTCATCATTTTTTGTGCAGCCATCATCATGAGTTTAGTAGAATTCATCTCGGTTATGCTTTTCTTTTCAACCTACAAGGTGTCAATTGACAACATTGATGGACTCGGTACCGATTCCCTATTGGATTCTCATTTCTTCTCCTCTGATGATTTATCGGTGGCTTTGCCATTTGGTGCAGTCTCAGTAACCGTCGGTTCCTCCCTAGGAATTGTAACCTCATCATGTACATCAATATCTGGAGGACTGTTGTCCTCAACATTAGTATCATGTATATTATCAACCTTTACACTCTGTGTATTTGTCGGTATCTCAGCATTTTTCTGTACATTTGTATCTACCGGGGGCTTAATTTCCACTATCTTAAATGTTTTTCAAAATTGAGGGTGAATTACCCATAATGAAGTATCTGTCTTAGATTCTGGTGAAGTGTAAAAACCATGGTTCTCTTCAAAGAACTTAACCCATGCCTTGTGGGTCCTCTTGATTATCTCATTTACTCTTCATAACATAAGACTGATTATTCTATGTTTGTTGTTAAAGATTTTCCTATCTACCACCTCAAGTGTCTTATCCATCTCCTCTAGAATAATAGAAACACAAACAAATAACAACTCTTGTATCTTTATATGCTTGTCTTCTTGCATTGTTGATAGTCTTCTAGCATCTAACATATCATACAATTGTGTTAGTATTTGGTTTTCAATTTCTATCAAGGCTTTCTTATAAATATCCAAATATAACAAAATTGCTTCCTCTACTTCTCTTTGTTCATCATTTTCTAAACATTCATAATAAAATTGTGCATTCTTTAACATACCATCTTTAGTAATCTCATCAACTCACTCTACACAAGTCTTTGGTGGAATGATAGTTACATTACCAGATTCAATTGCCAGATCAATGTCATCCTTCTTCTTCCTTCTTCCAGTATTGGATGGGGCTGAAGGTGATTATTTTGGTGCTTTCTTCTGGGTCGGTACCCTCATAGTAACTTTCCTAACCAGTTGCTTCTTGGCCTCTACCTTGGTTTCTTCAATGTTCTTCCTTATTACCCTTTTGAATGCCAGGGGTGTGTAATCTTTAGATGTAGATTCTGCTACAATAGGCTCAATGAATATTTCTGGTTCTTTTCTCTTCCTATCTTTCTCCAGGACAACATCAATCAATTCTTTGATTTCCTATGAAACCTTTTCAAAAAACTTACTTGCCTTTCCTTCCTACTTCTCTATCTTCTTCTGATTGAACTCATTTTCAACCTCTTGTGTCTTATGCTTAGTAGTGCCAAAGGTTTTTAAAGTTTCATCTATCGATGCATCAATTAGCATCTGTGCATAAGTATCAAGAATATGAGCATCAACTTCGTAACCCATCTCCTCATTCCAGATCTCCCGGGGTTTGACCACTTCCATGAGTGTTTCATCTTTTTTAACCATGAAGCATATGTCGGTTGAGTATTTCTCAACAATGTGATTTGAAACCCTCATCCTAGAATTCATAGCCTTTTGAAATACTTTAAAATATCCCCATAGTTTTCCATCTCTTTGATTACCCAATGAAGCAATTGACTATTTCAGTTGCCTCCCTACCAGGATATCAAATGCGAATTCTCTTCCCAAAACTGGGAGTCTAATTGATGAAAAATAACATTAAACAGACAATTAGGTTACCATACCAGAAAGTTCCCTTCTTTCCTCCTTTAATATTTCCTATGTTAATCAATAGTTCATCTAATATCCAACCACATATATCCATCTTCTCATTCTCTCATCATTTTATAAGCTACAAAAATGCAAGAGCTAGAAACAGAATTTAGTCGGTTTGATTGTGTTACCTTCTAATCGATGATCATGCATCTAAATCTGATGTATGTATCAATGGTAGTATTGATTCTTATTGACCGTCTGTCTGATGTTGCGCTGGTAATCTTATTAACCTGATCATTTGAAATTTTCTTCTTCGGATGTTGTCCAACTTGTGGTAAACTGGTGATTGCCCTGATGGCCTCCTTTGTAATCTTATAAGGTCTATCTAATGAGATAAAATCTCCATGCACTCTTCTCATAACATACCTAACAATTTCATCTTCGAATTCCTGAATATCAAGAACGCTGGTAAACTCTAGATCAACAATATTCTGGTATTTAGGTTTAATCTTTCCAGAGTCTCCCATTAACTCATTCATGTACATGCTCTTGATATCACTAGTTCCCAAATCCTCCATATGATAGTGGATACAAGCTCTTACATCTTTGACATACATAACTCCTTCTGGGACATGGGAAAAGCACCAACCAAATCGTCCAGGGTAGCCACATGCATATATCGCTTGAAGATTGGCCTAGGACGGTCCTTGACCACAACTACAGTCAGATTTGCAACAAAGATAGGAACAAATGTTGATCCCACTTCCATGATTGAATATAAATACCTTTGAATCGATGTTGGTGAAAAACCCTAAAAACCTCTTCCAATCGCTAGTGAAATCGCTCATCAAGATATCGGATGGCACTGAATCACCCTTAATCGCTCTGAATCTCTCTTAATGCAAGGTGATAAAAAATGAAGTAGATTCAACCTTTTATCCTCCAAGAAAAAACCTAATCTATCATTGACATCAATGACTTCTGGTGAAAGATACCGGATCTTGAACAAACATTTCCATATCAGATAAGCATCTCCAATATGTATAATATCTTCCTGAACCTCTTCTCGGGGAATATGCAGTATCTTCATGAATTTTGCCTACCCCTAAGGCATCTGCCTTAGTTACTAGTTGAGCTTCCTATTGGTGTAGGAACAACCTCCTCTGTCAGATAAGTAACTAAAGCCTTACCATCTACAGATTGTTCTTCAAACTTGCTGACCCATCTCTAGGTATGATCTTGTCAGATTTCATTAACCTTCTCTTTTCCTTTCTCATTTGATCCTCCATTACCAACCAGTGGATTTATGCTTCTACAGAATTTAGCAATATGTCCAACTTCATTACTTGCATAACATGTAACATTGTTCTTTTGAATTACTTTTCTAAAACTGGTATAATTGGTTGACCTGCACTGATTAGCCATATGTCCAAATTTTCCACACGCATAATATTTTACATTCATTCTATAATCTTTTGTCTTATGCCCATACATATTACATTTAAAACATTGACTGGGAGCAGAATCAGGGTTCTGATTTGCTCTGTTTCTACATTGCCTAGCCATGTGACCAAATCTATTACAAACAAAACATCTACCATTAAATTTATAAGCATTAAACTACCTTACCGGTGCCTTATGGTTTTGATCTTCATTTGCAATACTGGAACTCTATCCTTTCTCAAATCCAAGTCCACTGGAATCTCCATTATGCCTTTGTCTCTTCAATAACTCATCTAGATGTGTTGAACTAATCTTGAATTTTTCTTTATACTCACTTGCAATAGTCAAATCATCTCTCAAAATTGTCATTTGTCTCTCAAGCTCTTGTTCATTACTCTGGGATTGTGTTTAATCGGTTCTCAACATATCAATCTCATGAACCAACCTACCTCATTCTTCAAATTTGTTCTTCAGAGATACAACAAGATTTTCTTCCTTTTTCTTTCGGTCTTCAATCTCCTTAGACATTCTCATAGTTATAGCTTTCATTTCATTTCTCATGACCGTGTTCTCCTAACTCAGCTTCTGACATTGTTCCTTAAGTGCATCTTTCTCTTCATCATCCTGATTTTATAAAAGTTCCTTCCTCCTAGCTTGAACAAATGATAGCCTCTCCTGTAGGATAATAATGAATTCCTTAACAGAATTCAATTCATCTTGTAGCTTTAAGTTCTTCATCCTTTTAGCATCATAATCTTCAAGTACCATCTCAAGTTGCTTTTCCAAACCCATATCCATGGATTCCGGATTCAGGATTCAGGATCTCCCTTAAGCTGTTAAAATTCCTCTAAGGCACAAGGCTCTGATACCAATTGTTGGGATCCAAGAACATAGAGAGGGGGGGTGAATCGGTGTTCTACCAGAATGATCAATTTTAACCTTATTAAAACATGCATACAACCTAGAGCACACTTCTCAATCACAAAAGGAGCCTCACTGACTACATACAAATCCAGACTACAATCCAGAGAAATGATTGAATTGCAAAGATAGCATCTTCTATGCCTAAATACAGTTTTGGTTAAGATTTGTCTATTCTAGTATGAAACCCTAAACCCTTTACTGGAATGCCCTTGACATAAATATCCTCACATACATGATCTCTCAGATATATTTCACATTACATAACATCCATATTCGCATCCATACCCTATTCATCACATATCAAAATGATCTAACCAACTGACCTATATACCCTTTACAATTCATCATGCCTTATGTTGGCTTGCAAAGATATTTACAATATGAACATACATGTCGGCTAGATAACATAAATACATGAATATCAAAAATAATTGTCGATGTCGGATCCAAAAGATGCTAGCCTCCAATACTGATAACTTGATTCTAAACCATGTTAGCCTGCATTACCGATAACCTAAGAATTCCTTCCAACCTATCAATGCCCGTGTCGGTGCCGATGCCAGTGCTAGTGTTGGTGCCAGTGACGTGCCTGTCGGTACACAACTAACCCAAAATATGAAGCTGAAATAAACTACAATGTTGCCATCAATGACAACATAGTGAAACCAACCAATTGAGTGTCAATTGCCAACATACTTGTTCTTCTCTGTGAATATTGTCATATGAATTTATGAGTTGCTCATTCTATAATTAGTATCCTTTTAGGGTTTTCTAAACTTGGCTTTGAATTTCAATGACACTAACCCTGAATTGTCTTCTGTCTGCTTGAGATTTTGACAACCTAACTCTTTCTCTACAGATCGCTTTTCGAAGAATTTATCAAATCAAACTCACGCATGTCAAAGAATAAAAAACAACATGACTACTGATGTGTTTGTTTCGCAGGTTGCCTAAGGAGAATCGACCAAATATCATGTATTCTTTAATTCATTTTTAGGCACTTAAATTGCTATTTGGTTGATGAAAAATCTATCTTTTGTGCTTGAAGAAAAGTCTAAGAGGTAGGAGAGTATGCTCTTGTCTACACACACAATCAAAAATCTAGACCCTTGAAGTTATTTCTAAGTTTGATATTTGTGTACCTTTAAGTGGGCCTGTCACAGTCGGAAAAATTAATCACCTTGTGAGAACAACCCAAGTGAGTATAGCTAAACCCAAACATTCCAACTCACTATAATAAATAGGCCTTTCGACGTTAAAGAAGATCAATTTTGCATGGACATATGCTGATATGCCAGGTCTGGATCCTGACCTCATAATACATCATCTTTCTATCGCTCCCGAAGTTAAACCTGTTAAGAAAATATTCTAAAAAATGCATCCTCATGTTTTTTATTAAGAAAAAATAGGTTTTATGGGACCCGAAACCCTATTACAATTCGAAAGATAAGCATTAAAGAGATGAAACAAAATAGCTGCAAACACCAGCACAAAAACCAGCAACAAAGAAAAAGATAGCAAGAAGCCAACAAGAAGTTGGCTCCAAACCCAGCATTACAAATTACTTTAAAACTTTAATAGATTCCTCAGCATTTTGAACCAAGAGAATCATCACCTTGGCCACTTCCCTCAGGTCATTTTTTTACTCTCTCAGCTAGCTATCTTTTGTATTGATCTCCATCCCAATAGTGTTCTACCTTGTTCGGCACCTGGGAGTCTGGTGGGTGGTGCTGGAAGTTGGAATATCATCAATAACAACAAGATTCTTTTCCTGATTTTTCCTTTCGAGATGATCCACCAAAGCATTCATGTTCTGTGATGAGACTTTGAGGACCTTGAGACTATGGTTCATGAAGTTTTTTAGAGCCTTCTCGATACGGTCGACCCTGGAGTTGATATTGTCTTTATCCTCTTCAATCTATTTTTTCAAGGTTCTTATAACATCCTCCAGGTGTTTCAAATCCCCTTTGATCAAATCCTTTTCCAGCCAATCCTCCATCTCGATTTCCTCATCAGCTTCACTGGTTTCCGTCTCATCATTCTTTTTCCCATCGTCCTTAATCAACTTATTAGTCTTGTTGTCCAACTCCCTCTATTTACTTTGCATGCTGGTAATGTTGTCAACAACCCATTTCTGGAAGTTGAAGGTCTCCAGAGCACAGTTACGGGTGGTATTCAGGATGGTGTTCGCAAAATCCCTACCCTGTTCCATACCCATAGAGTTAGCATTGTCATCCTCCTTAGAATTTAGAGCCACATTCCTGTTGTTCGATCCCATAGGGTTAGAGTGAGGGTTTTCAAAGTTACCCCCATCATCCTCTTCACCAATGTTCTCATCCTTTTCATACTCCATATCATTTTTAGATTCCTTACCCTTTTCCTCCTCCACATCACAGTGCACCTCCGTGTCCACATTATCTGTGTCAGCTTTCCATTTTTTGTGGGTAGAAGCACTAGGCTATTCTGAATCCGAATCTTAATCTTTGCCGCTCTCAGAGATATGTGCATTCATGATCAGAGGGTCATCATTGGTTGCCCTAGTCTTGTCCTTCAGATGTTCATAAATGAGCAATATAAGCCCCTGATGGGCTATAGGGTAGGATTTTGGCTTTTTAGCATGGTCGGCAAGACTCTCATTTAGAGAAGATGCTAAATAAAAAGGCAGGGAAATTTTGGCCCCATGACGGAAGTGATTCAAAATAGCAAAGTGATAGTTATAAATTTTTGTAAATCTATTGTCAACAATTAAATACTCCATTAAAACCCTTAAAACTTTTTGCCAAAAGGGCTTTTCCTGCTATGGAATGTAATAGGAAATGTTGCCTTTCTTCACAAGCTGTCACTTCTCATCCTCCGATTTCAGGAAGATTTTGAATGCTTCAGCTGCATACTTTTGATCCCTGTAAAATTTAGTGCCCTCCGTCTACAGACCCGTGACCTCGGTGACCAGGTTCTCATCAATTTGCCATATCTCCGTGAACAGGGTAACTCTGTTGTTACTCCAGCCTCTGGGAAAACCATGAGAGATAGAATTTCTGCTTCCGTGAAGCTTTTCCATATAGTTAGTAAAGCCATATCTATGAAGTCTTCTCTAGACTTTTCTTTCGCTCTTCCAATTTTCACGTCCTGGGGGTTCGTTCCTATTTAAATTACCACCCATTTTGAGCTCTAGGTAGAAGTACCAGCAGCCATAATTCACAGTCCGCAGATGAAACCCCAAATGCTTGTAAATTCTAGAGTTACTGAATAGAGACTCTTTTGATGTTTTGAAACTTATGTTTATGGCTGCACAAACCTGGCAATTATGATTATAATATTTCTCACACATATGATCATGGAAATGATGCCAAAAAGCACTCATTAACTGGCAGTTCATCCACCCCCAAAATCTATCTTTGGAAATCGTTCCCCAAAAAACAATCATGATATTAACTAGACCCATTGATACGATCAAAATATAATTGCTCTTTAACCTCCCTTTTACAATGAGTTTCTCCAATATAATTAACATCATTCTGTAACTTGACCCCTTCATTAGCTAAGAGGTCTGCCATCTTATTCCCTTCTCTTAGAGTATGAGTTATGCTAACACTAACATAGTTATTTAACAAATATTTTGCACTTTTAACTAAGTTAGTAATATTTCAAGAAATAGAGCTTGTACCTTTGAGGGCTTGGATGATGTTTAAGGAGTCCCCTTCGAGCCAAATTTTTTTGAAGTTGAATCCCTGAGCAAGCTGGAGGATTTTTAGCATGGCCAAAGCTTTAGCCACATGATTATTTTGGACCCCAAAAGGAGAAGCAAAAGCTACAATGCAGACTCCTTGAGCATTTCTGATAACTCCTCCACCACTAGACTTCCTAGGGTTGCCCTTAGCCACCCCATCAAAATTCACCTTTATCCAATCATGATCAGGAAAGTGCCAAACAATATTATTCTCCTATTCTTGTTGTCATTTCTACAGATTTTATGTATTAGGTTCCATTCAGTGAGGATATATTTTTCCATATCATTCATATCAGTAATAAACCATTGCTTATTGTTCTTGTGAGGAATATTCATGTTCTCTTTTATGGCCTTGCAGATTTTTTCAAAAACCACCTGAAAGCTACACTTAGCTTCCCTAAATATTCTATTATTTCTTTCTTTCCAAATGCCCCAGCAAATCATGGGGAGGGTCATGGACCAAAGGTTCTTGATAAGCTGGCATTTAGTGGGGAAATTCCATTGCTAGATAATATCCTTGATACTCCTGTTCATAACCCAGCTAACTTTCCATTTTTCCCACATTTTACACCAAATTTCCCAAGTAAAGGTGTAATGGAAAAAGAGATGATCAATTGATTCTTCCTCTTTCTGGCATAGCTCACATCTATTAGGGAATTTACAACCTCTTCCGACCAAATTATCAAGAGTAAGGATACTATTGTGAGAAGCAATCCAAAAGAAAATATTGACTTTAGGGATCAGGATGTTGTTCCAAACTTTACTCCAAACGGGATTACTAGTCTGAGAAAAAGTGTTTTTGTAGGTTGAAGCAACCATAAATTCACCTGTAGGATTACTTTTCCAGTGAAAAACATCATCATAGTCTTTGTTAAGGGAAAAGGATAGCAACTCCTTCTGGAGTAAGGAAAAACTAGAATGAATAACATCAAGCCTCACCCATTTGTCCTCCTTCCAGTAGTCACACACCATAATCCCAAACCTCCTTTTACATTCCTCAATAACTTGACTGATGTCTTGATCATAAAGAGCTTCATTCTTCATCCAAGGGTCCTCCCAAAACCTTATTTTGTCACCTTTTCCAAGGACCCATCCAGCTCCAGCTTTGGCCACTTTTATAGATTTGATAATACTATTCCAAATGAAGGATCCAATAGGAATATCTTCAGAGTCAAGGACCCCTTGGATAGGCTAATTTTGAATATATTTATTAAACCATATTTGATTCCAATCTTTCTTGGTATCCTAAGCTCTCCATAACTGTTTAGCTAGAAGAGCTTTGTTAAAAGTTTTTAGAGCTTTAATCCCCAAACCTCCTTTGTTCTTTGGTCTATAAACTTTGTCCCAAGCAACCAAGGATATCCTCTTTTTTTCTTAACCTCCTGACCATAAAAATCTCTTCTGGATTCTTTCCAATGCTTCAACAAATTTAGCCGAGATACCAAATAAACTGAGGGCATAAACAGGGAGGTTCTGGAGAGTAGCTTGAAGGAGCTGCAATTTTCCTACCTAAGATAAAATAGAACCTTTCCATCCAGCAAGTTTTTTGCTGAATTTATCAATGATCATATTTCAAAAGGAGTTTGGGGGAGTTAAACACAAGGGAAGACCCAAAATAGGTGGAAGGGAGCATGTCCACCTTGCAACCAATAATTTTAGCAATTTTCTGTTGTCTTAAAACCGGAGTATTCATGAAATATATAGCCGATTTGTTCCAATTGACTTACTGACCAGTAGCCAAAGCATAGGAATTAAGAGCATATTTGAAGGCTTCAGCTTCCCTAATAGAAGAATATCCCATTAGGATAGTATCATCAACAAACTATTGATGAGAGCAAAAAACATTAGCAAAGGAAGGTTGAAGACCTTTGATTGTTTTACTCAATTTTAGGTTGTGAATCAATCTACTCATGCTCTCTACCAAAATAGTGAAGAGAAGAGGAGATATAGGATCTCCTTGTCTAATCCCCCTTGACGTTTTAAAGAATTTTGTAGGACATCCATTAATCAAAATAGAGAACAAAGGAGTGGTGATCATCTCTCTGATAATTTTGGTTATCTTTTCATCAAATCTAAAAGCCTCCATGATTCTAAAAAGAACATGCCACTCCACTCTATCATAAGCCTTTGCCAGATCCAACTTTATCAAGAAACCTTCTTTTTTAGCAGAATTGAGGGAATGAATATTCTCATGCACTAGAATGATAGAGTCCAAAATCTGCCTACCAGTAACAAAACCTTTCTGCTCCTCAAAGATGATGAAGGGGATAATAGCCAAAATTCTACTGGTCAAAACTTTAGATATGATCTTATAGAAAGAGTTACATAGACTTATTGGCCTAAATTTTCCCATAGAGTTCGCCCCAACAACCTTAGGGATTAGGGAAATAAATGTGGAGTTGAGTTCCTTAAGGATTCTTCTAGCTCCAAAAAATTATTTGACCGCATTAACCGTGTCTTCTCCCACAATATGCCAGAATTCCTAGAAGAAAAACATAGGGAAACCATCAGGACCCGGGGCTTTATCCCCTTGAAACGAAAAAGCTTTTTTAATTTCTCCAGTAGATGGGATAGCAGATAGGGCCTTATTCTAAATAGGATTAATGATCTTAGGAATGATATTAAGCAAATTGTGTTGGTGGGTATGGTCAATGTCCTTGCTACTAGTGAGGAGTTGATTGAAGAACCTGGCAGCTTCATCCCTAATTTCCTGCTTATTAAGAAGAGTTTTGTCCTCTACAATAAGTTTAGAAATTCGGTTCACTGTTTTGTGGTTTAAAGAGGTCATATGGAAAAATTTAGTGTTTCTATCCCCAGCCTCCAGCCAGATCACCCTAGATCTCTGCCTCCAATAGATTTCTTCCCTAGAAATAATGTTGTGGAGTTTGACTAGAACATCATCTTCCATGGCTTTGGAATACTTTATATAGCCATCTTTCTGAATTGAATTTTGGATCTGTTCCAACTCCTCCTTTATCTTTTTCTTAGAATCAAAAATATCACCAAAGACCTTCTTGTTCCATATCTTAATGTTGATGGATATTTTAAAGTTTTTTGGCAACTTTATACATGGCAGTTCCATTTACATCAATATTCCACCAGTTAGCAATAGTTTTTTCAAGATTAGGGTGGGAAATACACATCTTTCCGAACCTAAAAGGGAAGCTCTGATTTTTCTTAAAATTCTCAGCAACAAAAGAGATGGGATAAAGGTCTGAACCAATTCTATTAATAACAAAAAGGGAGCATCTATGCGAAAAAATCCAATCATTAGTGACAAGGGATCTATCAAGTCTTACCTAAATGAGATCTTCACCATCCCTTCGGTTAGACCATGTGTAGGATGCCCCATTAAGATCCATATCAATCAGAGTATTGATATTAATAAAGTCCATCAAGTCAGATCTGATGTCTGGTTGAGCATGAATACCCCCATATTTATCAATGTCTTGCAGAGGAGTATTGAAATCTCCCATCACAATCCAACTGTTCAAAGGGAAAGATTTTCTTTTTAGTTGAATTTTATCCCAAAATTTGCTTCTAGCAGATTTGGAGTTAGGGGCATAGATATTAGTAATAACACATTCCTTTCCATCAAAGATGCATTTAGCTTTCAGGGATAAAATATTGCCATCAACATCAATCATTTCTCTAGAGATGGTTTTCTTGTTCCAGAAAATTGCAACCCCTCCAGATGCTCCATTCGAGCTGCTACCACAAACTCCTCCACTTTTAAAGAAGTTTAATTTCTCCACTTTCTCTTTACTCATTTTGGTTTCCTGTACCAGGATAATATCTGGATTTTGATCTTGAATGAGGTTCCATAATATATCCTATTTATTGAGACCATTTAGGCCTCTGATGTTCCAAGATATAACCTTCATTTGGAAGCCTGAGGGCAAGATTCCTTTAGAGTTCGCTGCCTCCCATCAGCTATAATTTGCTTGCTCTCCTGGTCCCTATGCCATTTCATAGTTTTACATCCCTGTGGGGATCTTGAAGCACCAAAATCAGCCTTAGACCTAGTTCTAGTTTTCACCCCATTAAGGCCTCCTACCTTCTTAGTTTTTATTTTCTTTCCATTTCCTGTTATGTTTTCTTCTTGTTCCACTCTAGTCTCATCTTGCATATTACTCCATAGTTCTCCTCTTTTCTGGGATGATGTAGGCATTTCAACTCCAATATTCTGGAATAACACATTTAAATTTACCTGAGGCGATCCAAATTTGTTGCTCCTTCCAAGTTTAATTTCATGTTGTTCAAATTCATCTAGGCACTGTTCATCATTTTTTGATATAGAATCTTGAAAGACCTCATGATGAGAGTCAATGATATTCTCAATCTTCCCATCTTCAAGTGTCTCTTCATTGATTTCATTCTCCTTCTCTTGTGTCTGTAGGGCCTCAAAGCTATTGACTATTTTGATCTCAAACTCCCTGATTTCATTCTTTTTATTCTCCTTCATAGGGGGATTCTTAGGAAGGTCAATTCTATCTCCTTCTGATGGTTCTGGTATATTGACAGAGCTTCTACTTATTCCTTCTAGCTTGTTACCTTCTTTGTTATTATTCTTTTCTTTCCAGACCTGTTTGTGGGTATTTGTTATCACTAGTTTTTTAGGGTTGCTGGGACAAGCCTTAGCCCAGTGACCAGCTTTTTTGCAAGAAAAGCACACAAAGGGGAGTGATTCGAACTCTATTGACTATTCCCATAATCCAAGTTTGGAGCTGATATCAATAGTGCTAGCAAGGTCCATATTCTGCGAAATGTTGACACAGATATGCGCATAAACCAATCTCTTGCAAGTTGTTGTTATTGGATCTATCGCAACAAGCTCCCCAAAGGAGTTGGAGATTCCTGAGAAAACATCCTCCACCCAGTATTCCATCAGCAAACCTAGCAGCCTTACCCAAACCGGAGCAGTTTCAAAGAAAGAGTCATTGAGTTCCATGTTAGGAGACCATTTTCTCACAGATAAAGAAGATTTACCAAACATCCAGGGACCACCACTTAATGCAGCTTCCATATCTTCCCCACAAGAGAATGAGAATACAAAAAATCCTCTAGGCAAGACAAAGACATCAACCTGACCTTTCATTCTCCATTTTCTCTTAATAAAAGACCTTACATCCTCAATATTAGGTCGAGGTCCAACAAACTTCCCCACTAGAGAAAAAGCCATTAAAGAGATGCTATGATCGATAACTAAATCAGGAATCTCAATAGCAAGTTTACCCATTTTATTATCTGATATATCTTTCACAAAGGGGAAAGACGATTTACCAGTCGGTTTTCTAGATGCTTTCCTTGAAAAAAGACTACTCCAAGGTTTGGAAACTTGCCCCTCCTTGATATTTTCTGAGTCAACTTTCACCGTCTTAGGGCTCGATTGTTGGGAATCTTTCAACTATTTGCAGTCAGGGAGAGGGTCTCGTAGCCGTGGGTCCCCATCCTGTCTCCCATCCTCATCATCCATTGCTTGTCCTTGAGCTGCAGTGGATTTAGAACCAGAGGATCCAGCCTCATTGTTCCCTCCATTTCCTAATTTCAAATTTCCACATGCAAACGTTGTTCCCTCCATAGTTGGTTCTCTCTAAAATTGTATGGTTTGAACCAAGGATGTAAGCTCTATAGGAAAGAAGCCCCACCATTTCTCCAAGGCTCTCCCCATGGACAAACATGCTCCATTGTCAACACGATAGAGACGAACCCATGGGGTTTGAACCTAGGTTGTAGGCACTACAGGCAAGAAGCCCCACCATTTCACCAAAGGGTCATCCCCAATATTGTATGGTTTGAACCAAGGATGTAGGCTCTATAGGAAATAAGCCCCACCATTTCTCCAAGGTTCTCCCCATGGACAAACATGCTCCATTGTCAACACGGTAGAGACAAACCCACGAGGTTTGAACCTAGGTTGTAGGCACTACAGGAAAGAAACCCCACCATTTTACCAAATGGTCATCCCCTAAATGCATCCTCATGTTGCATTACTTGTTAAGGCCGAGTTAGAAAAATTACTAAAATATGGATTCATCAAAGCAATTGATTACGATGAGTGGATATCTAATATTGTACCTGTTTCCAAACCTGACAAATCCATATGTGTTTGTACAAATTTTAAATATTTAAACAAAGCTTCTCCAAAAGATGATTTTCCACTGCCCAACGTAGACATGATAGTGGACATGACTGGTGGTTATGAAATGTACTCTCTAATGGATGGTTTTTTTGGACACAATTATATCAAAATTGCACCTGAGGATCGAGAGAAAACAATGTTCACTTGTGCATGGGGAACTTTTTGCAGGAATGTAATGCCCTTCGACTTAAAGAATGCAGGCGCAACTTATCAAAGAGTTGTAACAACAATTTTTCTTGATATGATGCACAAAAAAATATAGGACTATGTCGATGATACTCTACTCAAATCTATGAAAAGATCAATGCATCTATCATAATTGGGTCCAATCTTAGACAGGATGGAAAAATTTAAACTCAGATTAGGTCCCAAGAAATGTGCATTTGGAGTCACATCTGGCAAGCTCTTAGGATACATTGTTTCAGGGAAAGGAATTGAAGTAGACCTAGAAAAAGTTAAGGCTATCATGGACATGCCACCTCTAAAGAATGTCAGTCAAATGGGGACTCTACAAGGGCAACTCCAATCCATAAGACATTTCATCTCACAACTTGCAGATAAATCTCAACCATTCACAAAATCTTTACGGAAAGGAGTTACCTACAACTGGGATGAAGACTGTGAACAACATCTAAAGTAAATCAAGGTATATCTTTCTAATTCACCTATATTAATGCCACCAATTCAAAACAAACCCTTAATACTCTACATATCAGCTACTAATACATCATTGGGGGCACTCTTGGCTCAACAAGATGGGAATAAAAAGGAAAGAGCTATATATTATATCAGTCAAACATTGGTATCCTATGAGATGAACTATACTATTATTGAAAAAGTTTGTCTGGCATTGGCCTTCACATCACAAAAATTAAGGCATTACATGCTAGAACATTCTATCAAACTGGTGGCTAAGATAAATCCGCTCAAATATCTTTTGAGCAAGGTAATGCTTACAAGGAGATTGGCTAAGAGGGTTATGATTCTAACAAAATTTGACATTGAATATATAGAATCCAAAGCTATCAAAGGACAGGTCATTGCAAATCAACTTGTTGATGCTCCGCTTGAACACAATCAACCTTTGCACATAGAAATTTTGGATGAATCCACCATGCACCTTACTCAGCGATCCTGGAAAATATTCTTTGATGGGTATTTTCCTCAACAAGGCTCTGGTGCTAGAATCATTTTTATCACTCCTCAAAGACATTCAATCCCAAAGGCTTACAATATCCTCTTTCCTTGCACAAACAATATTGCAAAATATGAAGCTTTGGTAAATGGAATCAAGGTAACTATTGAATGGAAGGTTGTTGAGCTACACATCTATGGTGACTCTCAGCTAATAATCAGCTAGATCAATGATATATATCAAACTCAAGATGAAAAACTAATTCCCTACAAAATATTGATTGATGACTTTAAGAAATACTTTACTTTTGTATCATTTCAACAGATTCCTAGATCAACAAATAGAGAACCAACTGCTATGAATACATTGACATCTATACCATAGCTAAAAGAGTTTGAGTAGCGCTATGAATTCCTGGTGGAAGAGCTTCATTATCCTGTTTATGATTCCCCGGGGTCCCAGATGGTTTGTTCTACCATTGGACATGACTTGTCTCGCTATAGTCATATCTACTCTTACTTACTTGACCAAATTATCCTTAATCACCTTATCCGTAATGAGAAAAGAAATTTGATCTGAAATGCTTCACGGTATGTTATCATTGCTAATGATTTGTACAGGCAAGGTTTGGATAGTACTTTGCTTAGGTGTCTAGAGCCTGAAGAGTCCCAACATGCATTATCTAAAGTCCATGAAGGTATTTGTGGATCTCACTCAAACGGTCTAACTTTAGCTCAAAAAATGCTAAGGGTTGGATACTATTGGCCAGATATGGAAAAAGATGCTATTAAATTTGCTAAAACTTGTGAGAAATGTAAGCCACATGGGCATCTCATACATGCTCCAACCAAAGGGCTAATACCTTTTATCACATATTGGCCTTTTTAGCAATGGGTGTTTGATCTCATCGGCCAAATCTATCCTGCATCCTCTAATGGACACAAGTTTATCATAACTGCTACTAAATACTTCACCAAGTGGGTTGAAGAGGTTCCTCTAATCAAAGCAATTGGCAAATAGGTAGCTATTTTTATCCTTAACTATATCATCTGCTAATATGGAATACCTTCTTTGATTGTGGCTGACAATGGAGGACAATTCAAAAACAAGGATCTAGATGAGCTCTGTGAAAATTTCAAAATCAAATAGCATTGGTCTTCTATATATTATTGTCAAGGTAAGGGCTAGGCTGAAGCATCTAACAAAAATTTCTTGACTATCTTACATAGAATGATCAACAAATCTAGAAAGGATTGGCATTTGCAGCTCAATCCAGCATTGTGGGCTTATCGAACAAGCATCAATACACCTATAGGAGATACACCTTTTACTTTGGTATATGGAGCTTAAGCAGTCTTTCCTATAGAGGTGGAAATCCCTTCTTTGAGAGTTTCTCTGCAAGCTCTTGTCACTGATGAAGATCACAAAATATCTAGATTGCAAGAACTCGAATTGCTAGATGAATGTTGACAAGTGGCATTTGATCATCTACGAGCTTATCAAAAGAACATGTCTAGAGGTTATAACAAGAAATTTTGACACAGATAATTTTAGGTTGGTGACCTTGTTTTAAGAGAGAATCCTAAAAATCAACAGTTTCAAGAACAAAAGGGGAAGTTTGAACCCAATTGGCTGGGTCCCTACATTGTTATTGCAGCCTTTGGCTCTTGTGCTTATCAACTCTCAACATCGGAAGGAGACAAGCTCTGTGAACTGATCAACACCATCCACTTGAAGAAATTTTGCACCTAGCATTCTCTACTCTAGCAATCTGTACAACTAAAATGTCCTGAAGAAATTCTTAAAAATCAGAAAAAGTCATGAAGAAATTCTAAAAATCGGAAAAAGTCCTGAAGAGATTCTAAAAATTGGAAAAAGTCTTGAAGAAATTCTAAAAATAAAAAAAATACCTTGGTGAAAACTTGGTAAATGAGCACCTTGGTAAATAGGCGCCTCTTGTACTCAAGCACTTCATCTATCAATGCAAAATTTGGCATTTCCTGATTTATTTCCCTCTTTTTGCTTGTCTATATCCTTCAGTTTCTTTTGTGACACCTTTGCTCTTCTTGGAACCCTCATGGCTTGAAACCAATCAACATTTTAGTCTTAGGGTACTCAACTGGTCAATTCAAAGGTCCTAAGCAGTTCAACTAGTTCATCTTTCTGTCAGTAGTACCAGGTCATCCAATCTAAGTAAGTCACCTATCTCCTATCCACTACTGAGTTTTACCACTGAAAACTATTTGTGCTATGATTGAAATTTTCTTTGAATGTTGTTTTTTAACTTGTTTTTCGATTATTATTCCCTCTGAGTAACTTGAGGAAGTCTATCTTGACTAAGAGGTGCAAGGACTGGGGGCCTAATACTTTTTTTTGATTTTTGCTTGTGGGGATGATTTCGATGATCTGAAAACATCTCATAAGTTGGGTGTCTGTGATAAGTTCCTTCACATCAAGGTGAAATCACCACACATACCTCGACTCCGTTTATTTGTATGCTACCGGGAGGTTGGAATAATTTCCTTGCCTATTTTGAGTAATTTTCTTTATTATGCAATCCAAATGCATGCTTAATCTGTCCTAGGATATGAATGATACAAGGGTCATTGCGGACAAGATAATTGATATTGCATATAACAAGGAACTCTGCTTTGTCTAGTGTGTTTGCATGGAGGTAACATTCAGATCATCTTATCTCTTTATGTCTTGATGCTTATGATGACATAAGGTCATGACATTCAGGTCATCCTTGATCTTCGTCCTTTGATGCTTATGTCTATTTCCAACATTGTAAAATGGTCAGTGATGATAAAAAGCAAATTAAAATCATGTGACTCGGTCTTAGTTTGCATATGTGTCCTACTTTGCACTCATACTATTGCATGAAAAATAAAAAATAAACATTTACATTCTGATCTTATCATTGTTATCATTTATTGCATATGAAAAAGAAACAAAAACATTCATATTCATCTGCATTACACACATACATACTGAAAAGAAATCCATTCATATAGAACAAAAACATATAGAAAGACATCTCATAAATCATCTCATATCAATAACACAAGTGCAATACAATCAAATCATGGCCACATGTGTATATCTCATCAAATATCAATGTCAAAGGGTACAAATTATATCAACTATCATATACATTGTCTATCAGAGTAAGAAATATATCGAGTATGAAAATGGGGTACAAAATCTAGGAGACATCTAAAAATCTAACTCTTCGCCTCTCCGTCATCGCTTGGAGGAGTAGGTGGTGGCTGTCAAATAGGGGCATCATCCTATTAAGGTGCCCTTTCTCCCTTTGACCATGCCATATACTGCAAATAAGGCACAACCGACCTATCTGAATTAGTCCATGTACCTACGCTGGTGTGTCCTCCCCACCCTCATCAATCTGAGGTGCTTTCTCTCCTAGGTCTATGAACCATGGGAATAGATGTCTCAAAGAATCATCTATGTACTCTGAGGTCACCCCCGCATCAACAATATCCTCTAGGTAATCCTAGCACTATGACTGGAGGCCTATCATCTCTTGTACAGGTGAAGCGTATGATAACTTCAGACCCCATCCCTTCCTCTCCTCATCCCTGAACTGAGCATAAGTAGTAAACTCCTAAGATATAGCCTATACTCACTCATGTTGCCTCATCACCCAGCTAACAACAAACTGCTCATTCACCATCTGTGATCTCCCAATGAGTGGATGTGTCATGAACATCAATCTCTGCTCACACCTCTAGTCATCTCACTCCTCTAACCCCTTTTATAGCCTCTAGAGAACTGCAATCAAATCATCCAGTTGAGGTCTCCAGAAACCTATCTTGCCTAGGTGGGGCTGCGTCAGGTAACCTAAATATTAGCACATAATGGGCTAATGTTCCAATCTCGAATTATCCACCACTAGCCTACACATTGCGATATTCTCCCATGCCCATATCTATAAAACAAGAACTCCTACAACCATGCTCTTCATATCTAGATATGTGATCTTGTGCATCTCATGGTACATGTGTGTCAGCAAGCAAGATCCCCAACCTAATCTACTAGGTTGAACCACTAGAATCTCCAAAATTCTACCCTAGCCACACAAGAATCCCTTCTGACGTTAGTCTGGCATAACAAAAAATCCTATCAACCCAACCAACACACAAGAAATGGGAAATCTCCCTCCATGTCTGCTCATCAGGTCATCCCACGAAATGTATTGGACTATCAAACTATCATTCTGGAAGACCCTGCATAATGTTGTGATCCCCACCTGTGGAGATCAATCATAATCTAGTCTACACACTAAAAAAAAAATCCTCATAATCCTATATACATTCTCGGGTGTAATAGTCATCTCCCCGGTAGGCAGCTGAAACTTGTTATGCTCTGAGTTAAATCTCTCCACTAATGCACTCAGTGATCTAGGATTCACATGAATATTTGGCATTTGCAATAAGTTTCCAAAACAACATGCCTCAATATAAGCCCTCTGAGCATCTAAGAGTTGTCTAACTAATCTCATGGTTGATGGATAGGTATACCAAAACTGTATGTCTGACAAGCTAACCTGCAAAATTGAATGAACACTCATTAGTACACAATACAAATTGAGTTAGAAAATTGTAAAAAAGTGCCCATGAATCCAACTACTCCATCACGGAAATCAAAATTTCAAGTTTCAATGCTAAAAAGGTTCAATGTTTTTCAAACGAGTAAACATAGAGGGGCAAAAAATCATACAAGTAAAGCCCATGAATAGTATGAGTAAACTCTATGATACTGCTACTACTACACTGATGCATAGAAAAACACCTACCTAACTCCAATAACCATGTCTCTACCTCTATGCCACTGCCTAAACCATCAAAGGTAGGAGGATGAGTCTTATTCAGATCTTTGATGTGACTAGCTGCAAGCGCCTCCTGATCCACCTTCATTCTCCTCCTAGGAGAATGTGAACATTCTCTCTCCCGATGCTTCGAATGACTAGATCCCTCCTAGTGGTTCTCCTCCTGTCATAGTCCTAGGCGACCAAGAAGCTCCTGAAGTAGGTTCACCAACTATGGAATCAGATCATCTCTAGGCTACTCCTGCTCCTATTCCTCATGGTGTGACTCTTCAGAAACCTCAGGGTGAGGGTTCCTACAAGTACCCATTTAACTAGCATGACGATAATCTCTACCCCTAATAGGCATCTTGTCTAAGCAAAAGCAAAGGAAGCTATAAGCTAACATCTAAGGGAACTCTAACAAGAGAATAAATAGTAGGGATAAAACCACTGGGCTACCCCATGCCAAATGCTAAAATGCACAATGGGCTCAATCGAAACCAGAGTACCTAGTGTTGAACATGGGCTCTGATACCAAGTTGTAATGCCCACCAAAATACCCTAAAGAAACTAAACAACAATATACAAATGAAGATTTAAAAAAATTAATTAACATCTAATAATAGGTAATGCAACATATAAAATCTCCATCTATTTATGTTCATTAACCAATTATTCAATATGAACATACATCATTGCTCATTTCATCAAATAATGCATGCAGAAATAGCACAACATCAATAATCTTTCTCTAGGGTACTTTAACATCATTACTTAATTCATTTCCACAATAACATACTACACACATGATAGGTATATTTCACCTTCATTAATGCATCATATTCTAATTCTTTAACCATGAGATATGCAGCCTACAGCATTAATTATTCCTCATGATATGCATAATTTCCTTTCTACCAATGCACCTATGTGAATCATTCCTATTTACTAGATCCAATCAACATCTTTTAACATATTCACTTATTAATCTACAAATATCCCTCCTTCAAGATTATTTAACATTCTAACTAGCCTCTAATCATTCCATAAATTTATACAACTAATCCATAATGAAATTCCATTCTATTCCAACTATAATCCACTTATTTCCATGATTCATAAGATCACACCTCTACAATAGTATAAATACAATATACCTAAATTCCAATTTCCAACAACAATTCATTTTACAAATAGGAATACATTAAATACATCATGAGCATAGCTCTTTCTACTACAAGATTCCATCTACTATATACAAGAATGTTACTTTACAGGCATTCTATCTTATCCATTACATAAATCTACTACAAGGTACATCCATAGTACATCATTAAGAAGAATCCACATCCATGCAAGAAGAATCCAAGAGAACATCCCAATGGCTAAAAGCACCAACCTCTCGACCATGTAGAACCAAAGGAGCCACCCCCTGTGCTAGGAGATGACACAAAGTCCCAACACACACTCTAAACCTAAGCTGGCACCTATAACCAAGGAGACTAACCACACAAGGACTCTCAAGCAAGAACTCACACATATAATAAGAATGACTCCCAGAGGCACAAAACTCATCAAGACATAAATGAATCCAATAAGCATAATCATAAATCATAAAGGGGAAACACATGTAGGAGTGGAGCGTCATCACATGCCATCCTCATAACATAATAACATAATAACACAAGGCACTAGCCTGATGGACATGTGGAGCCATCTCAACCTATGAGAGACTAAGGGAGATTATATTACCATCTTCATGACCTTCTCATGCTTATCCTAAAACACCCTCCCTGGGACTAAGTCATGAGGCAAAAATCAATTTATCATCTTATTAATTAATCTAACTACCTAACCCATCAATTATTAGGTTATCACTTATTTACAAATCACGAAAAACTCCAATGTGCCTTGGTGGTCTAGACTTCATGCATCCTTACAAGTAACCTCATGCAAGCCTATCTCTCGTTACCCCGGTCATCACAAGGAAGCCCACTCCTCCTAACATGGCCCAACAATAAATCACAAGAGGCTCTACCAATGTAATTACATGAAAATAATACTCAATGCAACCAACAACTCCCACACATACTCTTACAACATAAACAAGGCTACAACAACATCGATATAGCAAAATGAGCCTCTTGGCTAGCAATAAACAAAGGCATATCAAGCCATCAAATGCTCCCATGAAATAAAAGATAACATCACAGCAAGGCATACTCACTTGTTGGTCCAAAATAGCATAGTAATAATCTCAATCATCCATGGCCTATCCACATGGAAGAGAGTCTAATATATTCACAATGCATAGAGAAACAAATATACCCAAAACTATCCAAATGCATCAAAACTGATCAAACCCAAAACTGGGAAATATTAACAGACCTCAAATAAAGCCTCTAGTACAAAAATCAATTTGGAAAAATACCTCAAAATGACCAAAACTGAGAAAATACAAAACACAGATAGGTTAGCCCTTTTGCCCTGCAGGACAACACTTTTACCAAAAAGAACAATGCTTATGCATTCTAGAATCACGCATATGCATCTTAAAACAACGCTTATGTTTCTAGATTCATGTTTATGCTTTCTGTGACAATGCTTATGTTGCGTAGAGAATTAGAAATGCAATACAGAATAGTGCAAATGCAATACAAAACAACACTTTTGCAATACAGAACAATGCTTTTGCACAATAAGACAACGCTTTTGCACAAAACTTATGGTAAACTTAGAAAAATTTTGGGTAAAATAATAAAATCCGGACTTTACAAAAGGGCTCGAAAAACATATGAAAAGAGACGCCCAGAAACAAGGAATACATAGGTATAAAGACAATAAAATATCTCAAACTATAGACCAAGATTTAATCAAATATCTTCATGGCATAAAGAGACACAACTTCTGCAAAAATCATAGAAAATCAAATGAAGACACTCCCAAACAATCACAACTGAGGACTCACAAAGGGAAAACCAATCTACTCTTATATAGACAAGGATTAACCAAGGATCTTCACAACCATTTTCATAGAGCCATGAAATGCCATACACAGGAAAACTAAAAAACATATTTTCCAACAACTATACAAAACCCAAATAATATAAAGTTCCTCCCCAAATATTAACCTTCAATAATATTAAAAACTATAGAATAAATAATACTTCAACCCAGACCCAAAACATTGTAGACATAATGCATACACAGAGAAGCCATTGAAAACAAAATGCAAAGTGAGAACTCCAACCTACAACTTTGAAGTAATGGATTGAAGCTGAAGAAGAACTCCAATAAGCCAAACCAAATCCAATCCAAGCTCCAGCTAAAACCAAGAAGAAAGCTTGCTGGAGAATTTTCCAGAGAAGAGCCAACCAACCTGAAAAACCTCACGGGGATGAGAATAAAAAGGAACAATAATCCAAAAACCCTAGCCTCAATCTCAGCCAATCAAAATATTCCATTTTGGAGTATATTTTACCAACCCACCATATAATATAATTTATTCACCCATTTTGAATTTAACCAATAAGAGTGAAGGGTAGGTAAAGTAAATAAAATATACTTATCCAGCTAAGTGGGATTGTTTTTATTTCTTTATTTAATTTAATGTGTTCATACCCCACTTAGGAATAAAAGTCAAACTATTCAATAAATATAAGTTGTAAATAAATAATTCAAATGTGGATTAAAATCAAATAACCCAAAAGCCAATAAAATAAATTAAAGAACCAAATAAATGTAAGATATCAAATAAATATCAAACCATAGAAGGTCAAATAAATAATTAAACATTAAATTACCATTAAAGATTAAATCACAAATATTAAATAAATATTACACAACAATAAGGCTTATCAAATATTGGTCTCCTGGCGATCGAGAGCTCTGCAATTTTTCGCGGGTTATGGAGGACAACCATCGATTAAGTTCATGGGTAGATGTGGCCTGGCAGGATCTGCCACATACCCCGCAGTGGGTTTTTACTAGAGGCCGTTGGGAAGACAAAGCTTGGCACATTAGCAAAGCTGGGCAGAAGGGGTGGTTTCGGCCTGTTTCTCGATACTTTCAAGTTTTTTTTGGAAGCCAGGGTAACTCTTCTCGATGGTAGTTTTCTAAACCTAATTCTACTCGTGGCATGTATTCTCATGGCAAGGAGTTCCACCATCAACCCATTTCAAAACTAAAATGGGGACATATTCAGGGTGTGAAATGAACATTTGCACAGGTTGTGGATTCGGAAAATGGGGTTAATCTGCCAAGTGCTTTACATTCAGCAAAATAAGTGGAGAAAAATGTACTCTCAAACCCTAAGGTAGCCTCTCCAGATAAGGAAAAGGTAGGTACTCCCTTGGAACCCATTTCGCCATCTCCAGCTTGGGTGTTGATTCCCTATATTGATTTGTCAGGATCTTATGTTGATAAGAAAGCACATTGCCTGCATTTGAATGCTATCTTGGGGGAAATCTGGGGGGATCAATTGGGTTTGTCTAAGCTTCACAATAAATTAAAAAAATGGTGGGAAGATATGCACTATTTTCAGTTATTATTAGCAAATACCTTCATTATTGTTTTTGATTCACCTCTAGTTTGCGCTAGGGTATTGGGTTTTGTACATCACTGGTTTGGAAAGCATTTATTTTCTATTTCGGCTTGGAAACCATTTTTTATGCCTACTTGGTATAAAAAGAAATTAATCCCTTATTGGTATGGTTTACCAAAGGTTCCTTTTGAATTTATGGACCCTGATGTTCTGCAACAAATTGGTAATTCTTTTGGCACTTTTCTCACATCCAAAATGGATTTTTCGAAGAGGGAGGTTCTACTAAAAATTTGTGTTTTGATTAAAATTGGAAATGTACATCCCCGTACATGCAATATCAAGTCTCGGGATGGGCTATGGAATCAAAATATTCAGAGTTTGGACTCTAAACTTCTTCAATCCCCTCTTCTTTTAGATGCTCCGTTATTTATGGATTTTAAGAAGCATTGTCTGATAGATGAGTCTGTTCCTAAGTCTTCTCCTGCATTGTTGTCTGTGGGTCAGTCGGGTGTGAATAATCTAAGTCATACCCAGAATAACCCTATGGAAAGGGTATCTCATCAGCCCCCTATTCAGCCAAGCAGTATTGTTTCACCAAATTCTTACATGGGGGGTCTTGAGTCTTTGTTACATCCTCAGAAAGTTGTTTTCAATTTTGATCTAGGTTTACCTTCTGCTTTGAATTCTTCTGATTGTGGGTTACATTCGAATCATAAGAAAGCTAATGTTCTGGCTTCTAACTCAAAGTCTTTGGATCCTCCTAAGATGGATATACTTAACGAATCTATCTTTCAGGTTCTTGTTGTAGAAGCACCAGATGATTCAGCTTTAATTACTGAAATTCAGAACCTTGCTTCTTTTCCTTTTCATCAAGGTCAAGTTAATTTAGATAAGGAGGTGAATTTGGATTTTAATAAGATGCCTAAAGTAATTATGCCCGACATAGAATTGGTTCAACAAGTAAATGATCTTTTTTATTAAACATGACCCTTAGTTGGAAGGGGAAGTCACGGATAGGGTTATCTGGGCAATTGATAATGACTTAGGAGGGATTAACTCATCCCTTCTTATTAATATAACAACTAACCCTTTTGAGATTCTAGCCTGTAAGGATTTGGGATCTGTCAATCTAGTTGTTTTAGCTTCCCCAAAATCTGTTAAGAACTTGCCAATTGTCCAAACTTCTTTGGTCTTAACTCCATCTATCGGTTCTCCTAGGCATGGTAGACCCCCTAAAAGGCTCAGAATCAACTGGAAATGAATGCAGGGATACATAAGACTTTGTCCCTCTCTCCTGGTATTGGTCAGGGGAGAAAGACTATTTCTTTAGGTAGACCAAAAAATTCTAGTTCGACTCTATTGATGGGGAAAAAGAAAAAGGGGAAGCACCCGATGACTAGTCCTCCTGTGACTAAGTCAGGGGCTGTAAAGAGAAATTTATAGTGTCGCTTTGGAGATAGCAAAAAAGCTTTGGACATTGAGAAGAGGGGAGCTTCAGCCTCCCCTCGAGGACAATGAAGATTATTTCTTGGAATGTTAGGGGCTTAAATACCCCTAGCAAGAAACGCTTGATTAAATCCCAGATGGATTTAATTAAGTGTGATATTTTTATGTTGTAGCAGACTAAATTTTCAAAGGTTTCTACTGATGTGATCTTTTCATCTTGGAAAAGGTGGAATTTTGTTTCTTGCTTAGCCTGTGCAGCTTCAAGAGGTTTAGCATTATTATGGAAAAATTACAATATTGATGTGAAGTTAGTAACATCGGCTGCAAATTGGATGTAGTTTTTGGTTATTAGTAAGATCTCTAAGGTTAAGGTTTGGTTATTCAATGTTTATGCTCCCTCTGGGATCCAAGAGAAAAGTAAGTTATGGTGTGATTTGAAAAGGATTGCTTCCCCCTTGAAGCAGGGGTCTTTAGTCATTTTTGGGGAGATTTTAATGCAATCATAGATTCAACTGAGAAAAGTGGAGGAATTTTACCGAATAAGAGAAATTTGGAAGACTTTGGGAATTTTATCTTTGATATGGGTCTTTTTTATTGTAAATCTCAAAATGGGATTTTTACTTGGACTAATATGAGAAGGGGCTTTTCTCAAATAGCAGAAAGACTAGACCATTTCTTGCTTTCAGAAAATTGGTTAGAGTCAGATTTTGAGTTTTTCTCCTCTATTCTGCCTCTGTCAGGTTCTGACCATTTTTCGATTTCCTTAACCATTTTGGAGGTTAAAGCTTCTTTTAAATTTGAACCCATGTGGTTCAGGGATTATTCCTTCTTACCCCTCCTTAGGAAATGGTGGGACACTACTCCTTTCTGTCCAGGGTCTCGTATGTTTCAGATTGTCAAGAAGCTCAGCTTCTTGAAGTTTAATATTAGAGAGTGTAATTCTTCGCATTTCAAAAACATTTTTCATGAGAAACAGAGAATTAAAGTTATGATTGAATGTCTAAATAGGCATGTGCTTGATCATGGTATGGTCCACATGTCTTTGATGAATTAAAATCTTTAAAATCAGAACTTGAGGAAGTATTAGCTACGGAAGAAACATATTGGAGGCAAAAATCTAGAGAAGTTTGGCTCTCAGATGGGGATAGAAATACAAAGTTCTTTCACTCTTCCACTAAGCTAAAAAAAAGAAGATATAGGATTTCTTGTATAGAGGATCCCAGTGGCAAATTGCTTACTGAATCAGAGGACATTGCTTTAGAGGCAGTTAACTTTTTTAAATTATTGTTATCCTCAGAGGGTGGTTATTTTTTGAATGATTTTATTTATGGCATTCCCTCTTTAGTGTCCCCTGAGGATAATAGGATGTTGATGTCTCCTTTTTCATTGGAAGAAGTCAAATGTGCAGATTTTGGCATGAATCCAGATAAGGCCCTGGGGTCAGATGGGTTTACCCCTTTATTTTTCAGAAGTTTTGGGACTTTGTGGGTAATGATGTCCTTTTGGATCTTGAAGAGGATAGAAGAAATAGGTCAATTTTAAAAGAACTTAATACTACGTTGATTGCTATTATCCCTAAAAAAGAGGTTACTAAGACTTTTGCTGATTTTCGTCCTATTGCTTTATGCAACACTTTGTATAAATTTTTTACTAAGGCAATTTCCCTTTGGTTGGAAAAAATCCTTCCCAAAATTATCTCTTTAGAGCAAGTTGGCTTTGTGCCCTGTAGGGAAACAATGGAGGGAGCTATTGTGGCTCATGAGGTGTTGCATTCTATCTCCATTCAGAAGTTCTCGGCCATGATACTTAAATTAGACATGATGAAGGCTTATGATAGGGTTGATTGGGGGGCTTTAGGTCTTGTTCTTGTGAAGTTAGGGTTTTCTAAGGCTTGGGTCAAATGGATCAATGCTTGCATCTCTTCTACAAGATTCTCAATTCTAATTAATGGTTCCCCTTGTGGGTTTTTCCCTTCTTATAGAGGGTTGAGGCAGGGGGATCCTCTGTCCCCTTTTCTATTTATACTTTTAGCTGAGTCCTTTAGTTGGGCTATTAAGGTTGCGAAATTGAAAGGACTTTGGAAGGGGGTTGGAATCCCAGGGGTTCCAGTTTCTATCTTACATTGTTTATTTACGGATGATACTTTGTTATTCGGTTAGGCTTCTTTGAGGGAGGCAACTACTATAAATGGAATTATTCAAAAGTATGCAACTTTCTCAGGACAAAAAGTTATTATTGAGAAGTCAAAAATATTCTTCTTCAATACATCACAGTTAATTCAGCATAGATTGCAGTCCTTTTGGGGTTTTGTACCTAGTAACCTCCCACGTATGTACCTCGGTATACCTTTCTTTATTAAACAAGACAAACTAACCTTTTGGGATAAGCTTATTTCTATTATTTCAAAGAGAATATTCTCTTGGATTCACAAATGGTTAAGCCTGGCTGGGAAAATTATTCTTATTAAATTTGTGTTGAATGCAGTTCCCATTTACCTTATGTTAGTGTTAAAATCCCCAAAATCTGTGATTGTGAGATTGCAGAACACTCTTAGGTCCTTTCTTTGGAGTAGTAATACAGATGGAAGGAAAAAACTCTCCCTTCTAGCCTAGGATAGAGTCTTTTTGCCTAAGGATCTTGAGGGTAGAAGTATTAGGAACTTGGAAAATCAGAATCTGGCCCTTGGAGCTAAGTTGTTTTGGAAGTTGTATGAGCATTTTGATTCTTTTTGGGCACAAATTATGTTTGCAAAGTACTTAAATAATGGTCCTAGAGAGTACATTTTTTAAATTTCAAATTTACCTTCAGGTTTGGTAATGTGGAATTTTATTTGCAAATGTAGAAATGTTATCTTGCCACATCTCTCTTGGATTGTTCATAATGGGAAGAAGGTTAGATTTTGGGATGAGGTGTGGAATGGTCACACTCCACTACGAAATATAAGGGATTGGTCCCCTCTGATATTTATCCTTTCTTCCCTTTGGGGGGTCTTTGTGGCAGACTACTTCGAGATAGTATATAGTGGAAATCTTAAGATGGCTAAGTGGAAACCCATTGATTTTTTGGATGTTGATCAAGATCTTAAAATGCATTTTGCAAAGGTTTTAGGTGAAAGAATGATATTCATATCTGATTCCAAAGATGAACTTGTTTGGACAAAAAATATCTCTGGTAAATATATGGTCAAAGATGGATATAATTCCCTTATGTCTGTGAAAGATTTATCTTCTTGGCCACATAAAATTCTTTGGCATTCAGCCTATTTGCCAAAAGCTGGGGCTTTTGCCTAGTTAGCAGTTCAGGACAGGGTCCTTATAGGCATGTGCTTGGATAGGCTTGGTATCACTGTTGTTTTTCATTGTGTGTTATGCAATAAAAAATTGGAATCATCCTCCCATCTTTTCCTTCACTATGATTTTTCATATCAATGTTGGCAATGGTTGTTTGATAAATTGAATTTGACTTTTGTTATAGGGAAATATCTTATATCTCACTTTAGATCCTGGCCATTACTATTTGCCTCATCTTTCTATGCTTGCCTTTGGATTGTCTCTCCATCTATTTTAATTTGGAATATTTGGTTAGAACAAAATAATAGGATCTTTAAAAAAATAAGTTCTTCTCTTGAAGAGATCTTGTTGAAAATTGAATCTTCCATTTCGGAAGTTGCCTTGTCTCATATCTACAAGAACCTAGAGAATCTTACCTCTTTCTCGCATTGGGATAGTAGGGTGTCTAGGGTTTGGAAGTTGTTATCTATCATGCCTTCTCATGGGTCAATTTTGAAAAACAATGATACCATTTTAAACTTAATTTTGATGGTGCTTCTCGCGGGAATCCTAGCTTGGTAGGGGTAGGTGTGGTGATTTTTGATCATCATACAAACTTTGTTCGGGCTAGGTGCCATGCCATTGGGCATACGAATAATAATTTTGTAGAGTTTAATGCCTTGTCTCTAGGCTTGGACATGGCTATATCCCTGGGAATTAAGGATCTTGTAATTGAAGGGGATTTGATGGTGATCATACAGAGTGTTATAAAGAAGAAATCTAATTGTTGGCAATTACAATATGTTCTGGATCTAATTTTACAACAATTAGAGTTTTTTTATTCCTTCTTGATTTCTCATTGTTACAAAGAAATAAATAGAATTACGGATTTCTTGGAAAATTTAGCTATAGACAGTAATGCCAATTTGCGTAATGTAAAAATGGAAGAGATTCCTGCTTCGGTTCTAGAATATATGCACTAAGCCTTGGGGTTCCTCCTTTTATATGGACATTTTGAAATTTTCCTGCCCTTCTTCCTTTGGAGGCAGTCATGTTTGTTGGATTTGTTCAGGTGGCAAGTATGCTTTGTAGGTAAGAAATTCTTTTAAGCTATAAAGTATGGTTACGATCTGGCATAGGTAGCAAGGGTGGTTACCTTTCATGGTTTAAGGGTGGTTACCTTTCATGGTTTAAGGGTGGCGGTCTGTCAGAGAGCATGCTTGGACATGGTCTTTTCACTTTGATTTTGCACAAGTGCTTTATGTGCTTGGATTTCTTTATGTTGTACAAAGAGGATGATTATGTGTAGCAATCTGTCATGGTATTCATGATGTGATCATGTTTGGGTAAGCATTTTATTAAGTTGTATTGGATGGGATCTTTTGTATTGCTTTTCTGCCGCCTCCACCATGAGAAGTTTTTGGATATTTATTTTTCATTTATGTTGTTATCTCTCACGAGTTTTAATCTTTCTCATTGCCTTTACTTGTAATCATGAAGTGGTATGGTTCTTCTTGCTCACATTTTTGGTGGCTGTTGTCTTTAAAAGCCGATAGATTTTCTAAACCCTGCAATAGGCTTTGTCTTATTCTTTATGGGATTTACATATGTCAAGTGCCTCTGCTCTTTCATGATACAAGGTTATTGTCAAATACTAGCTTGAGGCATCCAATGAGGATTTAGGAAACAGCTCTAAGATGCTTGGTAAAGTGTTTCATTTTTTTCTCCTTAGGTGGATTTTGAGGTACGTAGGTTGGTGGGAAGTCTCTGGTTGCAGTCCAGTTCTAATTTTTTTGGCTCTGAGATTTTGTCTCGATTTCTCACTGTTTGCCATCACATTTTTCTTGATGAGGGTTTACTCCAACTCTTGGTTTCTGTGTTCATTCCTCCCTCGATATGCACTTGGGAGCTTGTTAGGTCTACACTAGATAGTTATCATTTTGAGTTGGGCTCTTTTTATTATGGGGGCTTTCTTCCTCGTTCTGATCTTTTAGACAATGGGAGGTGTGGGGAATTATTGTTTGAATTGAGAATGGGTTTAATATGTGATAGATTGAGGGATACTCTAAGATCATTTGAAATCTTACTTGATTGGGTTCCTTCTCAGTTTGTGGATAAGGCATTGGTTGTGCTTATGGGTTTACATTCGCTGCTCTCTTTTGGATTTTTGGCTTCAACACCTCCATTGCTAGAATTCCCTTTGCAAATTTTCCCTCCTTCGAGCAAGGACAAGGAGCCTCCTGTGGAGAGCTCAAGCTCTTGGTTTCTGACTTAATTACTCTATGCAGGTATCTTTTGGTTAATATCTTTTTGATGTAGGTTTTTAATTGTTGAACTGTTTGAATTTTTGCAAGCTTGAGAGGCTTTGTTGCGACCTGGTTATTTGCTATGAGTCTACAAATCAAATTTCATGGTTCTCTCTCATTTTTGGCTAATGTCTGGACATTTGATATGTATATCTATAAAGCTATGTAATGGGTGGGTGTTTACAATTTGATTTTGTAATTGGGACAGTCGGGTTATTTAATTTTTTGCATTTTTGGGCCATGACCGAAAGTTTTCTTGCGGGTTCTTTCCTACCAATATGCCCTTTGAACACGTTGTAAACAAAAAGATTCAATATTAATAAAATATAGTTTAGTGGCATATCCACTTTTATCAAAAAATTAAAATAAACGTTAATTAACAAATAAATAAAAATACCAAAATTAAATATTCAAAATATTCAAAATTAAATGCATTAAAAAAAGCATTACCAAGTATAAAACTACACATCAAGAGCCACATAATTACTCTAACATACACAAGTAAATCAACCGGCATAAACTGAACTCACAATACCAAAAGACCAAGCTTACTAACTGACATGGTGAATTATGCCAAGACGCTGACTACTCACAGTGAACAACTTAGACCTAGAGTATGTGAGGGAGCTCATGCCATCTCTAAACCACATAAGCCATTGGAACTAAAGACACACATAGACCTATTAAGCTAGGTGGAGTCGATGTCTGGTACCTACAAAATCCTGCAACCACAAAATGACAATACCACATATACATATATAGAACAAGCAAGTGATAGAGAATCACGATGACACATCCCGCTCACAATGAGTGATGTGAAATCATCTCTATCACGAAGACAGTCAAACACATCTCATAAACATCTCATCATATGTAATCATGAAGTAGGGTTAGCGTAATCATAATCATCATCAAAACCATGATAAATCTAATCTATCAATAATCCATCACATAGTGAGCATATAAAATCCATCGAGTACATATATCATCAAATCACATGATCAATCATGATAGTACCAACATCCATATAGATAATCAAAATAGCATATGTCCAATAGTGTCTAACATCAATCATAAGTCATTGAAGCACATGACTAATCATCATCCAAATCATCAAAATATAGTCTAGATAAGTCTATCAAGCATAATATAAAAGTCAACTCTAGTCAAAATAAGTCAAATCAAGGGTGGGCACTACAGTTGGTCTCTCTCTAGATTTTCTATAAATTCAGGATCTCATCTCTCATAAAAAAAACCTAAAGATTATTGTTATTATGTTGTTTTTTCTCTAGGCTTATTGAGATTTGTGCATTGAAGATATTACATATTAGTTATTGCATATTTAATGTTCATTCATATTGCTTAAAATCATGTTAGATTAATCACACATATCTAGCTTAATATTGCATCTATTTAGCTCAATTTCATACTCATATAGATTAAATCCTTCATTTAGGTGTCGTCTAGTCACTGGTGTTGCATATAAAAATCTGAGAGAAAAACCAAACTCACATCTACTAGAAGGCAATAGGTCGCTTTGTAATGGTTTCATTATTCACTGATTATTGATTTACTAAGCATGCATCCAATGACTTAATTGAAGTGTTGTGTATTCGGATACACATACAGATACAAATCACTTTTCACATACACAACAAAAGCAACCGGTTCACAATTTGACAAAATGGCAATGACAATCAATGACAATCGAATATGATATCAAATTTGCATCAATGGTGATAGGATACAAAGTCTATCAATCTAGCTAGGATAGTTTGGTATCCAATATGGCCATCTATGCTATCTAACAAATCTTGAAGGAGGATAAGATGTTTGACCTGTGTGAGGTTCTCTAGAGTGAGCTTTTGAGCAATCTGAAGAAAATCAAGTAAGACAAGAAACATGTGCTCAAATTTGGCACTTTTATTATCTATCTATACTTCTTTATGAAAGAGATTCTGAGAGTAGGAAATGTTAAATGGGCCTATGACAAGCTGGTGGTTGTGCAGATAAAAGAGACAATTCAGGGTCGAGGAGATTTACAAGCACATAAAGGCATACTTTTGGGATACTTCAAGACCTTTCAAAGAATGATTCAAAGCAGAGAAAGGATTCCTAAAGAGATAGTTGAGAATTTTCAAGATACTATCTGCTTTATGGTAGACACTAACCAATTCCTTATGAAAGTTATAGAGCCAAGGAATTCATGGAATGCTCATGGGGTATAAAGTCAAAGGTCATGTACTTGAGGCATATGATCAATACCTATTGAGAAAATCAGTGGACAAGTCTGAGGAGAGATTTGACACATATACAGAAAAGATCTTGAGTCTGTATTCTCAGTTCAAGAAACCTGAGATACAAAAGAAGGTAAGGAAGGAGGTGGAGCACCTAGCCGAGACCATGGGGATCACCAAGGATGTAGTCCAAAGATCCAGAGAGAAGAACATCTTGAAGGATGAAGATATGGTCAAGTCCAAGGTAGTCTAACCAAAAACCCCTCATCCTAAGCCAAGGCAGACAAGGAGTTTTGCACCCTCCTCCAGTTCTCAGAAGGCATCCAATTCTCATAAGTCTCGAGCCCAGCCATATGGTGCAATACTAAAGAGGAAGAAAGAGAAACCACATAGAGTTTATGTGATAGCCCATGTAGAAGAAGAGGAAACAAAATCTGATGAAGCCGTAAAAGAAGTAAAGAAAAGTACTAAAACTACCAAGGTTGTCAAGAAGAAACCATTTTGTGAGGGGCAGCCTAGTAAGAAGGAAAGAGATGAAGCAGAACAATTAGGAATAGCACTCAATAAAGTAAAGGAAGCAACAACTAGACAAGGTAATCTCAAACTACTTTCCCAATTTTATGATCTATTGGATGACAAAGGGAAAAGATCATTGGAAGAGGCCATAGTTGTATACTTGAATAAATATAAGAGGGCTCTCATTGAGATTGTGTCAAAAGTTCCCAAAAGCTTATACGATCTCTTAGATTTAAGGACAGAGATAGCTAGATTAGAGGAAGAGAGGATAAGGGATTATGTGTTAGTGCAAATTTTCTCGGTAATTGTTAAAGTGAAAATAGATAGAATTCTTAATGAGAACGAAGAAAAGTCCAAGAGAAAATCAAGGGTGAACAAATTAATGATTGGGAAAAATGAAGAAGTCCACAAGGAGACTGAAATTTTTTTGAGGGAAATTCTTTCAAAGTATCAATATGAGGTGATTCCTGAGAAATATTAGGAAGATGAAAATTCTAATTCGGTAATCCTATGAATGCCATCCCTAGGATATGAGCCAAAAGTTGTTGAACCAGGAGAAAAGATAGCCCAACATCTTGGCGTAGATGCTCAGGAAAATGTAGAATTTGAGGATACTGTAGTTGTGGAGGCAAATGTAAGTCAGAAGGAAATTGATACAGTTGAGGAAACTAAGAACCCTCCGGTGGTACCTATTGAACCTAAGACGGAAGCAGAGAAGGTAGTGGAAGCAAAGAAGGGAGAAGAGGAAATAGAAAGAAAGGTTGAGCAAATTTTAGTGGCAAGAGACACTATGGGATCCAAGAAGGGGAAGCAAATCATGAGTGACACAAACTTCACCCAAGGCCCCATGAACCTTGACTCTCTATCTGTTGTCCAAGCACTCAAATTGGCTGCACTTTCTAAAGCCAAAGCAAGTGAAGACTTATTGAAATCTCACATAAAGAATAGTGAGGTGATATCATTGGCAATGAGTGTTATTGAGAAAAAATTTCCATCTTTCAAACAAGACTCATCTGACACACCCTCTAGTAAGCTAAAGAGTTTTCTTGAATCAGATCATTCTCACTTTGAATCATTAGAGAAATTTGTTGAGGCAAAGGTTCTAGGAAATTTTAATGCTATGAGGATCAAGACAGTTCTGAAAATGATTCAAGGAGATAGAAAAAGTTTGATCACCTATGTTAAAGGAATTCAAGATGCATTGGTTGAAGGAGGAAGAGTATAAAATTCATGCCTCTTATTTCTTAAGTTCACTACTAATGTTGACAATAAGATAAAGGAGTGTGAAGCACACTAACCAACCTTTCCCAATCTTCTAATCCTCGGTCTTTTTTTGCAAGCAGTAGAGAAAATCAGCTACTATCTCTACTTGATTAAACGAAGAGTCTGAGTCAAGAGAAGGATAAGATTGTAGGAAGAGTGGGAGAGATAAAGAATCTAATCACTCCCTGGTTATACACTTTACTAAGTAGTTTGAAGGATTCTCATAATGTATTAAATAAAAGTGCTCCTACAAATCTTAGGGCAGCATAGATGCATGCATATCTATTCAACATCCTCATATATATTTTGGAAAATCTAAGGAAGGGATGGGATGACCATTTAGAATCATTGAAGAACATTTTTGTAGATATCTTCAAATTTTTGTAAGTGTTGAGAAAATTTTGATATGCAGATATTGACCTTTGTCATTGATGTCAAAGGGGGAGATATGGAAGTGAAAAATGGTGTACAGTCTCAAGGGGAGTCTATAGAAGTATTTATTTTTGCAAGTTTTCAGTATATGACATTTTTGGTTTCACACTTAGTCATTTTTCACTAGATTTTACCATCAATGCCAAAGAGAGAGATTTTTAGAAAGAGACATTGCATAAGTATAGATAAGTGTATGGGAGTTGTCATTGATGGCAACCCAACTCAGTGATTCCATCCGGATTGTATAGATTCATCCTACCGGGAGTATGAAGTCAAATTTTGCTTAAGTCTAAAAGGTGAAACACAATATTTGACAGTATGAGAGTATCTCGAGTAGAAATTCACTTTGGTTGCACATTTTGATTTGTGGTGCTATAGGTAGTTGGTTGGATATCTAGAGTAGCTTATTCCATAATCTTAGCCTCCGATGTCTTTCATGCATGATTGAAGATCTAGTATTTAGCATTTCAGGAAGAACAATGCTATTTAGCTGACTAGTGTTATTTGGCTGACTACTGATGTAACATATTGTGCGGAATTATTGGAATGATTTTGGTGATTTATTTTGTGTTTGAGGTTTCTTAGTCAACATACGGGAAGCGTGTAGTCAATTTTTTTTTGTCCACATATGCATTGGTGATTTGATTTCACCGACACATCTTACGTATTTCATATTTTGCAAGTGATCTTGAGCACGACTTGTTGGTGAGCTAAATACATTGTTGCGGATATATATAAAATATTGGAAAGTCCATTTTGTGTATTTTTAGGTCAGCCTATGTCTCAAAATAAATTTAGGGTCTCCTACATAAAGCCTTCATGTCCTCATTTGAAGGATCTAAGATCTAGAGATTGAAGGAGACTCTTCTGAAGTGAAAGTGCAAGTTATATGAACTCTACAATAGAAAATCAATCATTCATCAAATCTACATCAAACATTTTCAACATCCATTAGGAGCTTTAAATAAATTAAAGAATAATAGGAGATCACTGACTGTTGATTGGCTTGTACCTCTCACTTAGGGTTTGGTGTGGTTTCATGTTATTTTCATGTCTTTGCATGAGCTTCAATTTCAAATTTACATTCATGCTTTATATCTCTTAGTTCATTTATGATTTGAAGCATTTGCATTTAAATTTACATTTACAAGCATTTAGGGTTTTTCTCTCCAAAGTGTAGGGTAGAACTCTAGATTCTTTATCACTCTCATTTAGGATCTTGCATACACACATGATTATTACACACACATTTTCAATACATTATCGGCTATTTGTGGAGGTGGAAACCACCAAAATAAGGGTTTTGACTAAGGCAAAACCCTATATAGCCACGTAGATACCCTTTTTCACTTTGTGGGTGCAGGTAAAGGAATTTGGCACACACACATTTTTTAGGACTAATAAAAGACACAGATATAGTCACAGTGCCATAATTTAATCTCATATTATAGAGACCAAAGTGTGGCGCCCTAGGATAGGACCAGGGCGTGGTGACTTGGTCCCTAGGGTTTTGCAGATTTTTGTGCTAGATCTGTATCTCAAGCCCTCAGGACCCCATATCTAGAGCTTTAGCTTCCTATCAACATAGGGACCAAGGTGCCCATCACCCTGGTTTTGCCCAATCTGCATCAAATTTAAGCAGTAGGTGCACCATTGAGTTCATTTTTTAGTCCTGCTTTTAGTATATTAGTTTCAATTTAGACAGAATCTACATTTTTAGTGTATGTGCGCTTCGTTTCTCATCTCCTAGAATAGTTGATTGTGACATCATATTTTTCATATCTACTCTTCATTATAGCAAAAGAATAGAAACCCTAAGAGATATTGCTTGACTTTCTCTTCTCTACAAGACGTAGTCAAAGTGAGATAGCTCCCTAAGCTCTTTCATATTCCACTCTATGTACATGAGAGTTGGATTAGGTCTTAGTTACTTGGTTCCATTTTTATGCTCCACATTTTGGTGAACCCGATGTGAATCCAACCTTATTTAAATTTGCATATCCTAGTTAGATCTAGTTAGTGCATCTTTCTTTTCATTCAAAAAAAAGAGAGTACATTGTATGCATTGTGCATTTTAAGTTTTGTATGCATTATCCATTTCAAAAATGTTGGATCTTTATTTCCAAGACTTTCATTCCTTTTATAATGCATTTTCTTATGATGATTATGAGTTTAGTAAAGAAGAACTAGATGAGGCTCTTGATGAGTTTCTATACCCTAAACCATCTAAACCTACATTTTGCTAAAAGCTAATCAACCTTGTTACTATGGCATTTTGTAGTCATGAGAAAGATAAGTTGAATGGTTCTTCTCATGAATAAATTCCTATAAACTCATCCTCTAAATCTAGTAACATGGTGGTTTATAGCAATCCCCTTTATGAGGACCTATCTCCTTTTGAATCTAGAGACAAGCCACTTAATAGATATGCTCATGCTATGTTGGATGATGCTATTAATGATTTTATGTCTTTGCCAACCTCTTCAAACAAAGAAGATACATCTAAAAGATTGATAAACATGATAAATGTGAATGAACATAGCAAACCTCTTTTTGTGGTTAAAGGTGCTTTCCCTTATTCAACATCACAACCACTTAACAAGCCTCTCCTTATAGTTCAAGGTGGCTATAGTAATGATCTTTTTTGCACTCCTAATAAACCTGTTATCACTATGAAAGGGGGATATCCCATTAAGAGTCCTTATGAGTATGCTAAACAAATAACTAGAGAGAGTTATCATTCGGTTGCTCATACCTATAACACAAGAAACAATAGGCAACCTAATCCTCTTCTAGTTATTCCAACTTCACTTCCTAATCCTCAACCCATTCCTCTTCAAACACCTCATATCTCACAAGCTCTTGGTAAGGAGTATGATCTCATTGAACAACTCAAGGGGACTCCTGCCAAGATATCCCTTTGGGATCAGATTCAAACCTCCTCAACATATCATGGAATGTTACAAGATGCCTTAAAAACTTTAAATGTCCCACCAACAGTGACACCCAATAATATGGCTTCCTTGATTGACTCCATGACAACACCTAAAGCTCAAATTGTGTTCACCCAAGATAAGTTACCTACTCGTGAAGTTAAACAACAATATGATCCTCTTATGATTATTGTTCTTATCAATGGAAATGATATAAGATGAACCCTTGTGGATAATGGCTCTAGCCTTAATGTTTGTAGTGTTAACTTGTTGCATAAGATTAATGTGGACACTTCTCTCATAAAACCTGATTCTCTTACTATCTGTGGCTTTGATAATGTGGCTATATCAACATCAGGCATCATAACGTTGCTTTTTCAAGTAGGACCGGTTACCTTATCTACACCTATTCATGTCATGTCCAATAATTTGACCTACAATATGTTGTTAGGAAGACCTTGGATTCATAACACACAAGTTGTCCCATCTACTTTGCATAGGCAAGTCAAGTTCATTTATAACAACAAGATGTATACCTTGTTTATCGATACCAATCTCCCAGATTGTTTACAAACATTTGCTTCTAAGTCTTCCTCTACTAGTTCCTCTCCAACTACTTTTGAAGTCCCTTCCAGCATGCCTTCTCCTCCTAGCACTTCCTTTTCTTCCAATACTCATATTCCTCCTAGTAATCCTAAGTGTCCTGAAAAGGATTATTCTCAATCCAAATCCCCTCTCGTTGATGTATTTTTCCCTGAAAAGGTACTCTTGGATGATGATTGGGGATCTTTAGAATTTAACCCTACCTATGTAGGAGAATATAAAATCCCTTTGAGAGAATCTAAGGTCGAAGAGTAGAAGGATGAGGATGAACCTAAAAAGCAGCCCACTTTGTCCAAACTATTGAGCAACAACTTTGTGACTGCATCTAATTCTATACGTTCACCTATTTCCACTCCAATTGATTTTGACATTCAAACTCATGAAAATCCTCCTTCCCTTACTAAAATGGCTAACCTATATGTTCCTAATTTCCATATCTTAGCTAAGAATGGATATAACGACAATGGTTGTAGTTCTCAAGAACAAGGGATCAAAGTTCCTCTAGAAAGTAACTTTCATGAGACATCTTTTGGACTTGGATACAATCCCCTCAAACTTACCAAAGCCTCCACGAGACCATCTATTAGTGTTAATGGCATTTCCTTCTCTTCTAAACCTGTTTCATTAAAGCATCCTAAGTATATTAATTCTGATTCTAGTGTCCTTTCTTTGTATATTTTTTAAACTAATGATTCCTTAACTAAGTTTCTAGGAGCTTATGATAATTTTCCTCATTACCACCATAACCATGGGTTTCCTTATTGTTTGAATGTGGAAGCATACTTTGGGGAAGATGTCAAATTAGCCAAAAATAACAATGAGATGATTAAGGATGTAGTGCCCCTCCCTAATTCATCATGTCTTTTTGTACATCAAAGGAATATATTGATCTAGCTTAGTCTATTTTATGATAATTTGATGGTATCATGTTATGTACTAAGCCTATCTCATGATTGTATTGGATATGAGGATGGATCTATATTTGATGATTTACATATGTTCATTATTCATGATGGATCATATTGCTTATGGGATTTTGATGACATTATGATTACGCTAACCCTACTCTATGATTATGATGACTGAGTTGATGCTACCGTCTTTGTGAGTTATCTTCTAGTGTCTTCATGATTAGAGATGATGTAATACCACTCATTGTGAGCACGATATGACATTGTGATTCTCTATCACTTGCCTGATCATTTATGATGTATATGTGTTGTATATATGTTGTATTGTGTTTAGTGGTGGATGCTAGATTGCAGGTACCAGACATCAACTCCACATAGTCTCATAGGTCTGAGTTGTCTGTATCCCAATGGCAAGTTGTTGGAGATGGCATGTGTTTTCCTCTCATACTCTAGGCTTAAATTGATACACTTGTCAATTATTGTCTTGGCTTGAGTCGTTGGTCTGCATCGTGCGGTATGTTGTTCAACCTTATGTCAGGTTGCCTTGTGAGTTTGCGATTATTTATTAATTAATAATTAATTAGTTTATATAGTTCCTTTAGTATTAAATTAAATTAATGGATGGCATTAATATTTGATATTAATGTGTTAATTATTATTATTAGATAATTATTATCCATTAATATTTATAGTATGGATTTATATTTTATTGGTTATTTGGAATAGTGGAAATAATTAATCAATTACTACATATAGCCCATTGGTGTAAATTATTAAATAATGGTTAGTATGAATACTATATATATATATACTAGGAATTAATTAATAATTAATTGGTGAAATTATATTATTTGAGTATTTAGGCTTATCGATACATGCATTTATTTATTGATTATTTATTTCATTATTTTATATGTATGTGGGAGATATTTATAGTATTGAGTTTAAATTATATTGCCTAGAGCATTAATATGTAACTTTACATTTAATTATTTGTTTATTGTTTATCTATTTATTTATTTTTGGCTCATCTATTTATTGGTTATTTATTATTTATTTATTTATTTATTGTTTAATTAGTGGATGGGTATTTATGTTTGTCCGTACATTTATTTATTTATTTATCTTCTTTATTGTTTGTTTATTTATTTATTTATTGTTGGGTTATTTATTGTTTGTCTAATTATTTATTGCTTTGGTTATTTATTTATTTATTTGCATTATTATTTTATTTATTTGTTATTATTTATGTACCTACCCCTTGTTATGATTGGCCCCCTTGGGAGTTACGATTGTGAGGATAATATTACATACTTGTTTGTTTATTGTTTTATATTATTTATGGTTTTATATTTAATTGGAGCATTTATTTATATTGTATTTAATCAATTTTATTGGTTTTAATTTATTATTATCGTTTATTATATTACTATAATATATTCTCTTCTTACATAGTAAATAAGTTTCATTATATTTCCTACCTACCATTAATTGTTATTGGTTAAATATGTAAAATATTATATAAGGTGGGGTAGGTAAGATTTATTGGTTTTTAGATTATTTTCATTGCCCGACATTGAGGCTATGTTTTGAATGATTTTCTATTTAAATGGCAACCTGTGCATTTTGTTAGGTTACCATCTGGATAATTTACTTGGCTTGTAGATAATTTTGGTTGAAGGCTTGGAGTATGGATTTTGGTTTTGGATTGTTGCGCTTCTTTTGATTTCTCTTTCCATAACTTCAATTTCTAGGTTGGAGGATCTTACTTTTGAATTTTATTTTTATTTCTTGTCTTCCCCATGTCTGCAAACAAAAGATTGTTTTTCGGGAAATGGGAAAAATATTTGTATAGTTTATAGTTAAAGAATGAAATATTTCATGGGTAAATTTATATTATAAAGTTTTGACTATAGTATTTGGAATTAATATTTGGGAATTTCGCCATTGTCGTGAATGGTCGGCAATGGGATTTTTGGTTCTATGATTTGGCTTCCTGTGTGTGTGGTATTTCATTTGGAATCTGGGTTTTATCTTTGTCTAGTGAATTTCTTATGGCATTGGAGGTTTTGGGAGTGTTATTGGAGCTTATTGTATTCTCATGAATTATTCTGTTGGAAGTTTTATCAGGAAGTCATGGAGCTTCATTTTGTGAAATATTTCATGTTAGTCTATGGTTTTCTATGTAGTTTATTTCATCTTTTTTCTTATGTTTGGGCATCCTTAAAGTTTGATTTCGAGGCTTAGAACTTTTCCTGTGACTTTTATTCTGAATTCGTATCTCTAGTATTTCTGTGTAAATTTTCTGAGAATATCATATGCGCTAAAGTTTATATTCAATGCACTACTTTATATTTCATATGTGTAGTTTCATTGGTTTAATGCACCTTTCTGTTCATCGTATGTGCTACTTTGTGTTTCATATGCGCTAAATGATGCTTCATATGCGTTTCAAGAATTATTGAATGTGTTGTCAAAGTTTGTATATGCGCTGCACAGTTAATCATATGTGCTACTCTGCGTATCATATGTGCTAGTCTATGTAATTTTGGTGTTTTTCTTAGTTTGCTTATATGTGATGAATTTTTCGGATCTGTCCTTGTACTACAGGCTTGTATTGAGGATTTTTTATATTTTTCCTATATTGTGCTCTTTCATATTTGATGTTTTATTCTGATTTTATGCTCTAGTGAGTTGATAAGCCTTGTCATAAAGGTTTTTATGCTTCTCCAACATGTTGATAAGTTATGTTGTGAGGTTTATTTTATTTATTTTTCTCTAGCGAGTTGATAAGCCTTGTTGTTGAGGATTGCTTCGTCTTTATGGCAGATTTTGATTTCCCATCAGATGGCTCTGGATTCATTATCTTGCATTGAGGCTCTTGAATGATATTGTTGGCTATGTCTTCTTATGTGTTGTTAAGGTTTCTTCTAGATGTTTCTTTGAGCCTCCTTGTTGCTATTGTTGTTTTGGGAACATGTTAGGGGGAGTGGGCTTTCATGTGATGACTAGGGTCATGAGAGATAGGCTACTAAGAGGTTCCTTATAAGGATGCTTAGAGTCTAGACCGTCAGGGCACATTGGTTCAGTTTTTCCTTATTGTAATCAACTAATAACATTAATAGTTAATTAGATGGGCTAGGTAATTAGGATTCATCTAATCAAGATAATTAATAGTTGTGAGCCACAAGACTTGATCCTAGGGAGGATGTTTTATGATAAGCTTGGGAAGGCCATTACGATGGAAATTCAATCTCCCTTGTTTCTCTCATAGGTTGAGATGGCTCCACATGTCTATCAGGATTATACCTTTTAGGGTAGCACTTTTATGATTTGCAGGATAGCATGTGATGACCGTCCACCCCTACACGTGTCCTTTGTTTCATTTACACTTAGATCTTGATTGGTTGGTAGGCCTCTCGGAGTTTATATTTGTGTTTGCCTTGTGATTGATGTATGATTATATACTGTTGTAGTGCTTGAGTTTTTGAGTCTCTTTGGTTGTTAGATATCAACTTAGGTCTCAAGTGTGTGTTGGGACCCTGTGTCATCTCCTAACATGGGGGGTGGTTCCCATGGTTCAACATGGTCAGGTGGTTGATGCCTTCTTCCATTGGGCTTTCTTTATTAGATTCTTCATGCATGAATGTGGATTCTTCTATCATGATATCTTATGGATGAATATTGTAGTAGATAGATGTATTTGATCTTATGGCACTTGTTATATATATATCATGTAAATGTTATAAATGCAGTAGAAGAGTAATGCTCTTGATATATTGGATATATGTATGTAATGGTAGATGTTATCTTAGGACTTGATTATGATTGGTGAAAGAAAACATAGAGATTTATTGTAATGTATCTTGTAGCTTGTGGACTAGTAGTGGATTGAAATCATTGTAATGATTTTGTTGTAAATGAATATTCGATATGTGTGTAGTATTTATCAATACATTAAATGAATGTTCTTAATAGAAAATTTGGTATTCCTGGTACGTAGATATCTCTAGAATATGAATGTGAATGGGTGGTTGTTAGGATAAATGGTTAATCTTAAGGAAATGAACTAGATTACATTAGTTGATGTGGGATGCAGTTATGACCCTAGTAGGAGGATAAGTATGGATGTATCTTGGTGTATTTTGTAATAGAATTTTGAAATGGAAAATAATGTTATTGGAATTATGGTTGTGCATTTGGTATTGTGTGTGTGATATTAAGGAATTAGAAATGTGAATAGAACATATTTCTATTAAGTAAATCATGATGGGGGAAGTATATGATCATGTTGTAATTTTAATGTAAAAAGGGAATTAGGAATATTTGGTATTGGTGCTCTAAAATGAACTTAATTGGAATGGATTAGTTAAAATTGTAATGGATTGCATTCCATGATAGGTAGTTAGTAGATGATCTTACTTATGTTGCATGGAAATAATAAGTAGTAATGGATATGTTATGTTTTGGATTAGTAAATGGTCATACATATATGCATAAAAGGAGTAGGTGATTATGGTACTAGGCTGCATTACATAGTAGTAGTGATCATGATAATAATTGCTTGTGATGATTTCATAAGTAATGACATTGAGATACCCTAGGGATATGGTAGTGATGTTATGTTGTGTTTATTCCACTTGCGTAATTTGTTTGTATGTATGTTATATGATCATGAGGAGTAAGTGTATATTGTGTTAATGGATGTTAAATGAATATGAATAGTTAGTTGTATATGTTTCATTAATAGATGTTTTTTTTTAATTATCTCTTTTGTTAGTAGATTTTGGTTTATTTATCTATGGTATTTTGGTGGGGATTACAAAGGAGTTCCCTCAACAAACTAATCTCCTTATAATTGATACCAATGACATAAAGATGGATCCTTGCAATGAAGATAAAATTATAAAGATAGGGAAGTGCCTAACTAATGAAGAACAAAAGGAATATTCTGACTTACTATATATTGAATTCTCTGAAATATTTACTTGGATATACTCTAACATGCCTATTATTTATCCTAAGATTGTCACTCATAATATTGTCCTAATTCTTGATGCTAAACCCGCGAAGCAGAAGATAAGAAAAATGAATCCCAAAATAGCTTTGCTTGTCAAAGCTGAAATTGAGAAATTATTGGATGCAGGATTCATTCACCCTATTGATTACTCTCTTTGGATTTTGAATATTGTCATTGTGGCTAAAACAAATAACAAAATTAGGATGTGTAATAATTTTTGAGATCTCCATAAGGCTTCCTTAAATGATGATTTTTTGCCTCCCAACATCGACATGATAGTAGATTCTACTGTTGCACATGCCTTGTTGTTCTTTATGGATGGATTCTCAAGATATAATAAAATATTCATTAATCCTCAACATCAATTTAAAACTGCTTTCACCACCCCTTGGGGCACGTTTTGTTGGGTCATGATGCCTTTTGGATTGAAAAACATAGGCGCTACCTACCAACGTTCTATGACTTATCTTTCATGATTACATGCATAAGATCTTAGAATATTACATTGATGACATCTTAGCTAAATCCATACTCTGTCTAGACCATGTTAAGATCCTTCGCCCGATCTTTGGAAGAATTTGTTATACAACATGCACTTGAACTCATGAAAGTGTGTTTTTGGTGTCGATAGTAGAAAACTGTTAGGATTCATAGTCTCATATCGTGTTATTGAGGTGGATATGAAAAAGATAGATGATATAGTTAACATGCCACCCCCTAAATATATTTCCCAATTGAGAATTTTGTAAAGAAAGATACAAGATATTTATAGGTTTGTGTCACAACTTGTGAATTGGACCTTCCCTTTCACTCAATTGCTCAAGAAAAATACCACCTTTCATTGGAATGAGGATTGTCACCAAACCTTTCAGGATTTAAAATCTTCTTTGGCCAGCCCTCCTATCTTGTAGCCTACTTATCCCACTAAACTATTTCTTTTATACATAGTTGATTCCTCTCACGCTCTTGCAGCCTTATTGGCACAACATAATAGTGATGGTAAAGAAAGTGTGATTTATTACATAAGCCGCACTCGATTATGAAGTTCAATATGCTGCAATAGAAAGGCAATGTCTTGCTCTTGTTTTTGTGACCCATAAGTTGAGGAATTACCTTTTGAATGCTAAGGTTCATGTTATCATTAAAATTGATCCATTGAAGCAAACATGAAAATTGATTGAAAAAACTATCGACAGATCAAATTTCTCAAAAGAAAGTGCTCACTCAATTCGCTCTGGAACTCTGAAATACTCTAGAGATTCACTCTCTTGAATACTTGATCATTGTGTGAAGAAAATAACTTAACTTCCCCTTTTATCATTGTTAACCCTAATTTTCTATTGTAATAAATACTGTCGGTTAGGCTTGACTGGTTCACATGATTTGCAAGTGGATTATGGTAAACCATTGAAATCTCCTCAGTATTCATCTACAATAAGAATCTTCTGATTACAAACCTAATCTGGGTTATCTACATGATCTTCAATAATTTGCCTACCCTTAAGGTTGAGTGCCTTAGTTATCGGTTGTATCTGCTGCTGGTGTAGGACCTGATGACTCTGCAACTTGTTCCGTCAGTGGTGTATCAGATCTTCTTGCCTATCTCATCTCATGTTGTTTCTTGACGTCTTCCACTTTTTCTTTTCCCGTGTCATCTACGTTTTGTTGGCATTATGTGAACTGGTAAGAGGACATAATGACATTGTATGTTGTCATTGATGTCAATATGTTGTAGATGTGTGAACCGGCATATGTGAGAACTGGTATAACACTGTGAACCGACATTTGTGCCAAAGTGAAGCGGTGTGCTTATTAAAAGGTGAACCAGCACATGGAAGCGTTGAATGACTACCAGTTCATAGTCTCAACTTTAGGGTTTTCACTTGAAGTGCTTCAAATCTGTGTGGCTCAACCGGTGACTTTGTGCGATGAGTTAGCATGAAAACAAAGAACAATATCATGTTGTCACGTAAGCCCTATGTACATGAAGGATTGTGCATGAAGAAGATCTTTCCTATCTACCTCAGAAATATGAGAAGACTGTAAAACGGTGATAACGTGTGATGGGTTATTAGCCGCCATGAAAATGACAGAAAATGAACGATGGAGATTAATGCAGCATCCTCAATGGTGAGGATTGAACCGTTTGAATTCCTTAACCTATTAGGTTTAGGGTTTAGGGTTTATGCTACCGACCTAACTATTTTCTATACGGTCAATGTTGTGACTCTTTCTAGTGTTGTTGCCAAAAGTTGTGTGAGTATCCAAGAGAAGGGATACGTAATTCTTGCCAGACCAAAAGGAGAGAAGCGATACCTATAGAGTGTAAGTGGATATGCATTGGCATTGAGTGTTGTTACCAGATCATTTTAATACTTGTTGATCTCTAACCACCTCAATAGTTGGAAAATCCCTTAACAGGGTAGCTTTAACTGGCTTGCTGAAAATCCTTTAACAAGGTAACTCTAAGCTATTGAGTTTGAAGTCCTTTAGCTATTGAGTTCTTGAAATCCTCTAACAAGGTAACCTTTAACAGGGTTTAACCCTTAATCAGGTATTGTAGCCATCCCTTAACTGGATGATCTCTAACAGGATCAGTTCTTAGAAGAACCTATTGTAATGTCTCTAACCAGACAAGGCTCCTAATAGAGCGGACTTTCAAAGAGTTCAAAAATAGCTTGTGGGTATTCATCCCACCGTGGTTTTTCCCAATTTTCCACATGAAAAATATGTGTGTCATGTATGATGCTTTTATTTTCTGATGCTTTGCTATTGTTTGTTTATCATATGATGGTTCTGTGTATTATGCCTGTCAATAAAACATGTTGAACTAGCTGTTATTATGATCTGATGATAGATCACCTGTTTATGCATAAGGATGAAATTGTAGTGTAGTATCAAGTTGGGTGAAAGGCTAAGTGAGTAACCAATTAATGCTTGTCTCAGACATTCTTAGCTTTACCAATTGCACTCTGTTTTAGACCGGTATCTCTGTCTACCAGTCTTTTGAAGTGTTTGCTATCAAACCAATTTAAGATTGTTGTTTTATTGCTTGTATGGATTCACCCCCCCTCTCAGTACCAGTTTGGTACTATCTGCTCATCATTGAATTATCAATTGGTATCAAACTATCCTCCAAGTCCTCTGAGTTATAAGCTTAACCACTTGAGGTAAAGATCCCAGTCAAATGATGAAGAGGTAAGGTCCAAAGTTTAACAAGGAAAATTTTAGTATTTGGAAAGACAGGATGAAGATATTCATCAGAAGCATGGGTGCTCAACACTGGAGCTATGTTGAGAATGTCTATTTTGCCCCTACCGGTACTCTCATCGATGACCAAAAGAGAGAGATACAAGAAAATGGGCAAGTCATGGAAGCCCTAATTAGTAGTTTATCTAACATTGAGTTTATTGATGTTCAGGACAAGATAAATCCCAAAGAGGTATGGGATGCTCTTGAAAATATCTATGGTGGTGATGAACATGTAAAACAAGCTAAGGAAGATAGCATGATAGGGAAGTTTAAAGATATGTGGATGGTTGAAGATGAGACTATTCAGCAGTATGGAATAAGAACCAAAATAGTTGTTGGTGATATCAAGAGTGCAGGTGGTAAAATAGAAGATTCCACTATGGTAAGGAAAGTCCTAAGATCCCTATTGTTGGTCTATGCAATAAGGGTTGCTATTATTCAAGAGTTGAGATCAATAGACAAGACTAAGGTATCCTTGGACTCCATCATAGCGAAGTTGACAACCTATGAGCTAAATAGTTTTGATGGCAGTGTTCAAAAGACTAAATCATCTTTTAAAGCCTCTACTATACCATCCAGAAAAGGAAAAGAAGCTAGCACTAGTGGTGAACCAAGACAGAGCAGAGAAATGGATGATGGGGAGATTTTGATGGCATTTGAAGCTCTCCTTGCTAGGAAAATTCCTAAAGGAACCGGTAAATACAAAGGTAACCTTCCTTTGAAATACTTTTCTTGCAACCGGATAGGACATATTGATGTAAACTGTCCTAATGATGACAACAAGGACAAACTAGAAAGGTTCAAGAAATTCAAAGGAGGAAACCAGAGAAATTGTTTTGTGGTAGTTGATGAAGGTGTCATAGACGAAGATTCAAAGGATGAAGAAAATGAGTATATTGTGTTTGTTGCTGTTAAAGATGATGTGTCAGACAAGAAGGCTTTTGTCTCCCAGTTTGATAATTCCAATGAGTGGATCATTGACAGTAGCTGCTCTCACCATATGACTAGTGACCGGAGCAAGTTTCTATCCTTGGAGGAGTATGATGGTGGTGTGGTTTGCTTCGGCAATGATACACCATGCATGGTCAAACGAAGAGGGTCCATCTCTCTAAATGGAAAGAATAGTGCTGAAATGGAAAGAATAGTGCTGAAATGGAAAGAATAGTGCTGAATGAAAGTTGCCTTACTCTGGAATTCAAGAATGGAGTTTGCAGAATCAAAGGAAAAGATGTTGAATTGGTGGCCACCAGTGTGTAGACCAAAGGTAACCTATTTCATTTGAATGCAAATATAAGTACATGTCTTATGGCTAAATTTGATGATAGCTACATATGGCATAGGAGACTCTACCATGTAAACTTTGATAACATTGTAAAGGCCAGTAAGATCAAGGTAGTTAGAGGGTTGCCAGTATTAAGAAAACTGGGTAATACCTTGTGCAGAGAGTGTCAATTAGGGAAAATGTCTTCCTCAACCTTTAAAGGTAAATCTTTCACTACTGACAATTTGCTTGATCTTGTGCATACTGATTTGTGTGGTCCTATGAAAACTAGAAGTGTGCAGGGTGATAGGTACTTCATGATTCTCACTGATGACTGCTCAAGAATGATGTGGGTCACATTCTTGAAAGACAAGTCTGAAGCCTTTGTAAATTTTAAAGCTTTTAGAGCATTAGTGGAGGACGAAACCAGTAAAAGGATTAGGTGCCTGAGAACTAATCAAGGAGGGGAATTCACTTCCAGTGAATTCAACAAGTACTGTGAAGAACATGGCATCAAGAGGCAATTGTCTACCCCCCAGACTCCATAGCAAAATGGCCTAGCAGAGAGGAATAACCGGATTGTGGTTGAAGCAACAAGAACCATGTTGATTCAAAGAAAGGTAGCTCACACCTTTTGGATAGAAGCGGTGAACACTGCAGTCTACACAATGAACCGAGTACTCATCGAGAAAGGTAAGGATAAAACTCCTTATGAGTATTGGACTGGTAAAACACTTGTGGTTAGCTACTTTAGAATGTTTGGTAGCAAATGTTACCTCAAGAGAAGTGAACACCAGAGCAAATTTGATGCGAAATGTGATGAGGGAATATTCTTAGGATATTCCACCAAGAGCAAAGCTCTCAAGTGTTTCAATAGCAGCACTCAGAGAATTGTGGAAAGCATCAATGTAAGAGTTGATGAAACCTCTGAGAAAACTGAGGAAACCAGTATTAAGCAAGTGGTAAGTGAACTGGTTGCAACCTTCTAGGAACCAGTTGTTAGTCAACCGAATACCAGTAATAGTGTTCCTACACCGGCAGATGTAGATGCTAATACTGATGGAGATGAGGATGAAGAAGAAAAGCAAGAGGAATCTATCAAGACCATTCCTCGGTATGTCAAGTTGAATCATGATCCTAAGCAGATCATAGGAGATAAGGATGTAGGAATCCTTAAAGAAGAAAAGTCAGAGAAAACTCATGCATGATCTCTGAACTCAAGCCTAAAACATTCAAAGAGGAACATAAGGATGAAGACTGAATCAAGGCAAAGGAAGAGGAACTTGACCAGATAGAGAAAAATGGTACATGGTCCTTGGTACCCAGACCAAAGCACAAAAATGTCATTGGTACCAAATGGGTCTTCAGAAATAAGCTGAATGAGGATGGCACAATGATTAGAAACAAAGCCAGACTGGTGTGCAAAGGATATGCTCAAGAAGAAGGAGAAGAATATGGTGAAACCTTTGCTCCTATAGCTAGACTGGAAGTAGTTCGTATGCTTCTAGCATATGCAGCTTTTAAAGGCTTCAAAGTATATCAAATGGATGTGAAATATACATTCCTTAAAGGTGTACTTGAAGAGGAAGTGTATATAGAGAAACCAAATGGGTTTGCCCTATCTGAAGATAGTGACATGGTGTGTAGGCTACATAAAGTCTTATATGGTCTAAAATAGGCACCTAGAGCATGGTATGAATGCCTGCATTCCCATCTTGTGAAGATTGGATTTGAGAGAACAAGTGAAGATAGCAATATCTACTTGAAGTCTAAAGGAGATCAGATCCTGATCTGTGTGGTATTTCTTGATGACATTATCTTTGGTGGGGATGACAAGATGATTCATGAGTTTGCAGATGAGATGAAGAAAGAGTTTGAGATGTCACTCATAGGGGAGATTAAGTTTTTCATTGGACTGTAGATCCAATAGATGAGAGATAGAATCTATATCACTCAGTCCAAGTATGTCAAAGTGGTGTTGAAGACCTTTGGCATGGAAGACAGCAAACCGGTTGGTACACCGATGGTGACTGGTTGTAAACTATCCAAAGAGGATGACTCAACATTGGTTGATGAGAAGGAATACCAATCAATGATTGGTAAATTGCATTATGTAGTGCATAGCAGACCGACTATTGCACATGCAGTTGGCATTACTGCAAGGTTCTAGAAAAGTCCAAGAGAATCCCACTTGGTTGCAGTCAAGTAGATTCTTAAGTATTTGGAGGGAACTGTTGACTATGGATTATGGTATCCATATAGCAAGTATTTCAACTTCAAAGTGTTCACAGATGCTGATTGGGTTGGTAATGTAGATGACCGAAAGAGCACAACCAGTGGTGCATTCTTCCTTGGTGGTAGACTAGTCTCTTGGATGAGTAAAAAATAGAGTTGTATCTCTCAGTCTATAGCGGAAGCAGAGTATGTTGCAGCTTTCATGAACTGCACTCAGACAATTTAGATGAAGCATGTATTGAATGGCTTCAAAGTCCCTGTATCTGAACCGGTAAGTATATTCTGTGACAATACTAGTGCAATTAATATCTCCAAGAATCCAGTTTTACATTCTAAAACCAAGCACTTTGAGCTTAAGTATCATTTCTTGAGGGAAAAGGTTCAGAACAAAGAGATTGCACTGGAGCATGTGTCCAGTAAGGAGCAGTTAGCAGACATATTCACCAAGCCTCTCCCAAAGACTACAGTTACACACTTAAGAGGTGAATTAGGAGTACTACCCCTTCAGGAGGTGAACTAAAAGCATATGCTCCACATCAGTCTGGTATTGCATAGTCAAATTTATTTTGGATTGATGTGTTGAAGGATGCTACTCCTCAGGGGGAGCAGCATAATGGAACAGGGAAGCTTGTGGCTCCACTTTGGCATTGTTGTCAAAGGGGGAGAAGATGTGAAGCGGAGAAGATATCTGTAGAAATTTGGGGAGAAGAAGTGAAGCGGAGAGATATCTTTGTATATTGCCATCAATGCCAAAGAGGGAGATTGTTGGCATTATGTGAACCGGTATGAGGACATAATGACATTGTATGTTGTCATTGATGTCAATATGTTGCAGAGGTGTGAACCGGCATATGTGAGAACCGGTATAACACTGTGAACCAGCATTTGTGCCAAAGTGAAGCAGTGTGCTTGTTCAAAGGTGAACCGGCATATGGTTATGGGAACCTGCACATGGAAGCGTTGAATGACTACCGGTTCGTAGTTTCAACTTTAGGGTTTTCGGTTGAAGTACTTCAAATCTGTGTGGCTCAACTGGTGACTTTGTGCAATGATTTAGCATGAAAACAAAGAACATGATCATGTTGCCACATAAGCATTATGTACATGAAGGATCGTGCATGAAGAATATCTTGCCTATCTACCTCGGGAATATGAGACGACTGTGAAACAGTGATAACGTGTGATGGGTTATCAGCCGCCATGAAAATGGCAAAAAATGAACGATGGAGATTAATGCAGCATGCTCAATGGTCAGGATTGAACCGTTTGAATTCCTTAACCTATTAGGTTTAGGGTTTAGGGTTTATGCTACCAACCTAACTATTTTCTATAAGGTCAATGTTGTGACTCTTTCTAGGGTTGTTGGCAAAAGTTGTGTGTGAGTTTCCAAGAGAAGGGATACGTGATTCTTGCCAGACCAAAAGGAGAGAAGTGATACCTACAGAGTGTAAGTCCAGAAGGAAAAGAGGAGCTTAAGTGGATCTACATTGGCATTGAGTGTTTTTACCAGATCATTGTAATACATGTTGATCTCTAACCACCTCAATAGTTGGAAAATCCCTTAACAGGGTAGCTTTAACCGACTTGCTGAAAATCCTTTAACAGGATAACTCTAATCTACTGAGTTCGAAGTCCTTTAGCTATTGAGTTCTTGAAATCCTCTAACAAGGTAACCTTTAATAGGGTTTAACCCTTAATCAGGTATTGTAGCCATCCCTTAACCGAGTGATCTCTAATAGGATCGGTTCCTAGCAAAACCTATTATAATGTCTCTAACCGAACAAGGCTCCTAACAAAGCGAACTTTCAAAGAGTTCAAAAATAGTTTGTGGGTATTCATCCCCGCCGTGGTTTTTCCTAGTTGGGTTTCCACGTGAAAAATATGTGTGTCATGTGTGAAGCTTTTATTTTGTGATGCTTTGCTATTGTTTGTTAAGCATATCATGGTTCTGTGTTTTATGCCTATCAATAAAACATGTTGAACTAGCTGTTATTATGATCTGATGATAGATCACCTATTTATGCATAAGGATGAAATGGGTAGTATCAAGTTGGGTGAAAGGCTAAGTGAGTAACCGGTTAATGCTTGTCTCAGACATTCTTCAGGGGCTAGTGGTAGTAAGGCAAAGTGTCAGCTGGGAAGTGGAGTTAGCTTCAGGGGCTAGAGTGTCAGTGGATTCAGAGGTTAGGGGATGTCCGCTCCAGATTGGTAATACCACCACCTTAGTAGACCTTAGAGTTATGCCACTCGGATCTTATGGCATCGTACTTGGCATGGATTGGCTTTACGCCCACAGAGCCAAGATGGATTGTCGCTTGAAAAAGGTCGAGTGTGAGGATGATCATGGTGCTCCCATAGTAATCACTGGGATTCAAAGACCCGTGTCTCTTCGTATGATATCCGCTATGCAGCTTAAGCGGAGCATGCGGAAGGGATGCCAGTTGTTTGCTATCACAATCAGTGACCGAGAGGAAGAAAATGAGAAGGAGCCTTCCATAGATGATCATCCCATCCTTGAGGCATTTGCAGATGTGTTTCCTGATGAGCTACCCGGTATGCCGCCCAGCAGAGAGATTGACTTCCACATAGATTTGGTACCGGGAGCCAAGCCGGTTTCGAGAGCACCTTATAGGATGACCACTCATGAGCTTAATGAGCTCAAGATGCAGCTAGAGGAACTCTTAGAGAAGGGTCACATCTGTCCTAGCGTCTCCCCTTGGGGTGCACCAGTCATCTTCGTGAAGAAGAAGGAAGGATCCCTTCGGTTGTGCATAGATTACAGGCAACTGAATAAAGTAACCATCAAGAACCGCTATCCCTTGCTGAGGATCGATGACTTGTTTGATCAGCTTCAGGGTGCTAAAGTATTTTCCAAAATAGACCTGAAGTCAGGATATCATCAGTTGAGGATTGTGGAAAGTGATATCCACAAGACCGCGTTTCGTACCAGATATGGCCACTACGAGTTCACTGTGGTCCCATTCGGCCTTACGAATGCTCCAGTTGTATTCATGAGTCTCATGAATGGGGTATTCCGCACCTTCCTCAACCGATTTGTGATAGTGTTCCTCGACGACATATTGATCTATTCCCAAAATGAGCAGGAGCATGAGGAGCATTTGAGGCAGGTTTTGCAGTGTTTGAGGGACAACCAGTTGTTCGACAGTTTGTCGAAGTGTGCTTTCTTTAGATCAGAGGTCAAGTACCTAGGGCATGTTATATCCAGTGATGGGATCTCAGTTGACCCATCAAAGATTAGAGCCATCATGGATTGGCCGGCACCTACCAGTGTGACAAAGGTCAGGAGCTTCATGGGTTTGGCAGGGTACTACAGACACTTTGTTGAGGGATTTTCCAGAGTTGCACACCCCATCACATCCCTCCAGTGAAAAGGGAAGAAATTCGAGTGGACAGAGAAGTGTGAGAGGGCTTTTCAGGATCTAAAAAGGGCACTTACTAGTGCACCTATTCTTATTGTTCCAGACCCCACGGCCGACTTCATGGTATGCACAGATGCTTCCTTAGATGGATTGGGAGCAGTTCTTATGCAGGAGGGTAGGGTTATAGCATACGAGTCTAGGAAGCTTAAGACTCATGAGCTTAACTACCCTACGCATGACCTAGAGCTTGCAGCAGTTGTACATGCACTTGTGAGGTGGAGACACTTCCTTTTAGGTCATCACTTCGAGCTTCATTCGGACCATCAGAGTTTGCAATACATCTTCACCCAGCCTAACCTTAATGAACGTCAGAGGAGATGGATGGAGTTCCTTTGTGAGTATGATTTTGATGTTCATTACATCAAAGGAAAGGAGAATGTGGTCGTAGATGCCCTAAGTAGGAGACGACATGAGGTTTACACCATATCAATGAGCACAGATTTGAGAGACCATATTTTGCAACGATTGCCAGAGGATGATTGGTATCTAGAGGTATGTCAGAGGATCTGAACTCAGGAGGCCCTAGAAGGGAAGTTTGTGGACTACTCTTTGGAGTCTGATGGTTTATTATGCCATAGAGGGTGCATCTATGTACCCTCTCCTGGGGGATTGCGAGATTTCATTATCATGGAGGCTCATAGAGCTCCTTATGCAGCGCATCCCGGGTTTAAGAAGATGCATGTTGACTTGAGGCAGTTATATCATTGGCCAAGAATGCAACAGCTTATCGCCGAGTTAGTAGCCCGATGCCTTGAGTGTCAAAGAGTTAAGGTGGAGCACCGCCATCCAGGTGGGTTACTCCAGTCCCATGCTATACCAGAGTGGAACTGGGATACTATATCCATGGACTTCATCATTGGTCTTCCTATGTCATCTTGTCGCCATGATGCTATCTTGGTGACAGTTGACAAATTGACCAAAGTAGCCCACTTCTCACCAGTCTGGACTACCTTCACAGCTCCAGCAGTGGCACAGGTGTTCTTGCGAGACATTGTTAGGCTTCATGGTGTCCCACGCAAGATTATTTCTGATAGAGATTCTCTCTTTACTTCTTCCTTTTGGAAGGCATTACAGGCAGCATTGGGCACCAAGCTCAACTTCAACATAGCCTATCATCCAGAGACAGATGGGCAGACAGAGCGGGTTAACCAGGTGTTAGAGGATATGCTTCGCATGTACGTCATGGATCATCAGACCCGATGGGAGGAGTACCTGCATTTAGTAGAATTTTCCTATAATAATGGGCATCACACTTCTTTGGGGATGCCACCTTTTCAGGCTTTGTACGGCAGACCATGCAGGACACCTTTGAGTTGGGACCGTATTGAGGATAGAGTGGCCATAGGCCCTGAGATGGTCCGTGATATGGAGCAGCAGGTAATCCTGATTAGACAGCACCTTAGAGAGGCACAGGATAGGCAGAAGAAATATGCACATGCAAAGAAGATAGACCGGAGTTACATGGTTGGGGACAAATTTTTCCTGAGAGTGCGACCGCATAAGAGTCCGATCCGCTATGGAAAGGGTTCTAAGCTCGCACCTCGCTTTGTTGGACCTTTTGAGATCCTGGAGAGAATAGGACCAGTTGCTTATCACCTAGCTTTGCCACCTAGCCTGTCACGCATCCACGATGTATTTCATGTGTCAGTTTTGAGAAAATATATCTATGATGAGTCTCATATTTTAGATTAAGATGCCTTGCAAGTGGAGTCGGACGGGTAGCTAGCCTTGGAGCCCATTCGCATTTTGGCTTGCCGGACGTTGGCCCTTCGAGGTCGAGAGCTGGACCAGGTTAGGGTCCAGTGGGATTGCTATGATGAGGTCAAAGCTTCATGGGAGGATATAGCACGTATGAGATCATAGTACCCTCATCTTTTTGATGAACTCCAGGAGGATGTTCATGCCTAGAGGGGGAGGCTGTGAGGCCCTACCCCGATCCATCCTATCTCTTTAGCTATTTTCATTTTGGAACTATTTTAGATGCTAGTTTTGACACACTATGGATAGAGAACTTTACATGGTCCCATGATTTTGGTAACATTGATATATATGGATGCTTCATTTCTATGCCTTGTAGATTATAGAATATTATATGATTCTAGATTAGGGTAATATTGTGATGATGCAGGTTATTATCTAAATTTCAGAATTTGTTATAATGTTAGAAAAATGTTTGCATATCTTATAGATGGATCAAATTTTGAGGATTATAATAAATTGCTTTGATTTGTGATAAATCGTATTTTATAATGACGAGCCTTTGCAGAATGAATGTATTGTATTCTGATTATGTGTTATATATTATATGAGGTTATTTGGGAAGTACTAATGCTTTAATTGAGATGTGCAGGAAATTATCCATGTGACCGTGGAAATATTATGGAGAATCAAGCCTAGGCCAATGTGCGTTAGTAAAACCAGGGGTTGTCTATTTGGAGAGACAACACCCCGTATGTACTGTATTTTATTCGTAAATGTAAAATGTTGCATGAGTGTAAATGGTATTTATTGGATTGTTTAAATTGTGTAAGGGACAATTGCCATGTGTGTATTGTGATGTGGAATTATTTTGTAGTGTCACTTGACACCTATGTAGTATGTTGTGTTGGCAATTTGTCATGTCACCTTTTTGAGAGTTTTATTTTTTGTTAATTGTTATATCTCCTAATTATCCTTGAAGGAACCAAGAAATCTAGGTTAGAGAGCCACAAGGAAGGTCAACTCAGAGTTGACCCGTAGGTTAACTTCAGGTGGACTTTCTGAAGGTCGAATCAACTCCTAGAGTCAATTTTAGAGCTTTTCTATTAGGCCTCATGGGGTACCTATGGGTGAAGGCCAAAATTGGCCATGTGTCTTTCCCTTAGGACTTGTTTAACCACCCAAAAAAGTGGTTTTCCCAAGATGGACGAATTCCATCTATAGGAGTGCCATCCTTGGTAGGATAACCTTCTTGGAGATAGTAATCCCTCTTCCCCATTTTCCATTTCCCTTCTCTAGGTACCTAGGTTAGGGAGGATGTAAGACCTAGGGAAGACCAATCCAATGGGGGATCCCTCACTCTATCCAAGAGGTTGGAAGGAGTGAGAGAGGCCTTCTTAGGCTAAGAATGGAAGCTTAGTGAGCTAATCACCCACTCTCCATCCTTGGAGATTTTTGGGAAAAACTTTGGAGGAAAAACCAGTTTTAGGAATAGAGGAATTTGGGGGCCAAGAAATTGCAGAAAGTTGTGTGGATTGGGCAGCTCATCTCCAACTAAGTCTAACATACCTATTGGCAGATTAAGGTTGGTTGTATCCTCTTTGTTTATGTTGTTTAAATTGTTCCTTCTTTTGAAAGAAATACTTGTGAAAAGAGTTGTGTATATGTAGATTGTTGTAGAAAAAAAAAAAAGAAATGTAAGCTTCATTTTTATGTTTTTTTTTTCTTTTTGTTTATGTGTTCTTGTTTTGGGAGTGTCCAAGATCTCCTACTCTTGGGGGAGTAGGATGATCTTGGGGTGGAAGAAGCATGACAGCCTTGGGTGAGAGGCTCTCCTTAAGGAGAGTGATCTCAAGGGTGTCCTTTGTGACCCTTGTTGCATAGCCTTGTGTATGCATTTGGGGGTCATAAGGGGAGAGAATATGGCTTTGAGCCTTTGGGGGGCATAACGTGTGTGGGATGAATCTGTTGTGTATTTTGTGTTGCCATGAGGTGGCTTGGGTTGTATTTTGGCTGCAGTCTCCCCAATGGTACTTGGTCCACTTCCACCCATAGATTGATCATCACAAAATGTGGTGAAAGTGTAGCTTGGGATGGGAAGATGTATGTTTGAGTAATTGCCCTATTGTTGTGTTGTATGCTTGTTTGTAACCTGTCTAGAACTTGATTCTCCTAGCTCGGGGGTGGCTTCTGGTAAGCCTAGGCTGGGAGGTGAGCATCCCATGGTCACAGTCCTAAATCTTACATGCAGGTGGCTTGGGAAAAAGACTAGGAGTTGCAGTTGGTTTGGTTGCAGATATTTCAGATTCAGATTTCTATTTAAATGCAGTAAAGCAAAGAAAGAAAATGTAACTTTATGATTTGTAGCAAAAAAAAAAAGAAAGAAAGAGAAAGTGCATATGTAAATATAGGGTTTAAGTTGATTCTTCTTTTCTGTTTAAATAAATGTATTCTTTTATTCTCTGTGTAAAGATTAAGAAAAGGGAAGACTGGTTAGATTATTCACCCATTTTTATATATGGGCTATTGTAACTTATTATTCTGGAAGGCAATGTAATTTTTATTTAATTTTTGATGTCTATGATGTTGCTATAGACTACATCTAAATCTGGTCTGTTAACTTGTTTAGTTACTGCAAAATTAAAGAAAAGGAAAAAAAAAAATGCATTAGGTTTCATGATTTACTTGCATAGTTCAAATTACTGTTATTTTATGACTGTTAAAAAAAAAGAGAACTAGTATTTTTATTGCTGTAGAAAGTAGTATGTAAGACTGCTAAATAAGAAGATAAACAAGACCTATTCTTAATGCTGTTAGAAGACTAAGAACAGAATGTTTAATGGCTAAAATCTCAAACCATATAAGGGTTTTCAGCCCTATTATTTCAACATTTATTTATATATATCTATAAATATATAAGTATATATATTGAAAAATATATACCTATATATATATATAAATATATATATAAACTGCTATATGTGCATACCCCTGCAACAACAAAAGAAGAGATGTATTCTGAACTTGTGCATCCCTGTTACAGAATATATAAAAGATTATATACTGCTATGTTAAAAATAATTCAGAATAAACTTCCTAATCCTAACCCTATATATATATATATATATATATATATATATATAAAATATATGTATAGACTTGAAACATGACAATGGAGTTATACAAATACATATATAAAAATATGTATATTGATTTATAAATATATATATATATATATTTACCTAATGATAAATTTAAAAAAAAATAAAAATATATCATTAAAAAACAAAGGGATCGTAGCACTGGCCGAACCAATGTGTGTAAACACAGTGGACAGCTCTCGGGCCGCGCCACTGTGTTTACCCACAGTGGACGGCACGGGAAATGCCGAACCACTGTGTGTAAACACAGTGGATGGCGCTTGGGCTGCGCCACTGTGCTTACCCACAGTGGACGACACGGGAGGTGCCGCCACTGTGTGTAAGCACAGTGGACGGTCCGCGACCGCCACTGTGCTTATACACAGTGGACGACACCGCCGTCACTGTGTATAAACACAGTGGCGTCCGGGAGAGCCCCGCGCCGCCTCCTCCACTCATCCCCCCCCCCCCTCTGCGAAAACCACCGCCTTCCCATGGCTGCCGTGCCCTAATCCGCCTCCGTACCTACACTCATACTAAACAAAAAAAAGTAGTATAATAATCCCTAACCCATTTCGGGTTAGGGTGTAAATTAATAAGAAATTTAAACAAAGGGTAAATAAAAAGAAATGCAACCCTAACCCAATTTCGGGTTAGGGTTGGCATTTTTAAATAAAGGATTTCTTTATTTAAAGGGGAAAAAAAAAATTAAAATTAGAGAGGGGAGTTTATTTAATGGGAATTTTAAACTTTGATTTTAATATATATATTTGGGGTTATTTTAATAATGGAATTATTATATGTCCATTTATTCTTTAGGGGATTAAAATTTTAATATAATAGAATTAAAGGGATTTAAAAATGAAGGGGTTATTATAGTTGGATACACCATACATTAAAACCATTAATTTATTTAATTAATCAATAGATTTTTCCCAATATATTTGGACGTTAGGAAAATTTAAAAGGAGAAATTGTAGAATTAATTTTATGGACCATAAGCCCTTGGTGACCAGTTTGGGCCGAATTTAATTAAATCATCATAATTAAGGGGTTAGAAAAATTAGAATTGGCTTTAGCTTATTGTCGGTCTTAGTGGGCAAATGACCTTATAGAAATTCGAACCCTCATCGGTTGGATTTAAATAATAAATTTTACATGAGCATCAATTAATTATTGGTATTCTCATTATATGAATGGGAATGATTAAACTCACGAAGATAACCAATTAACCTTTGTTTTTAATTAGCGACAACTTGAGTTAGGTAATTGAGCTAGCCAATAATCCATGATACTAATTTAATCTTCACTAAACTAGTCGCTCGTTCGAGTTGGTTAATTAACCCAACCTTAGTAAACTATTTTATTCTCACCCTAGATAAGACAAAACTCTAATAAAGTTAATATTATTATTAGGATATATTGCGAGTTCTTGATATCAAAAAAAAATTTGTTGTTCCATTTTTGTGCCCTAAAGTTTGGGCACGACAACCTCTTTTGTCATTAGCATCTCTTTGATTCTTCAACAATTCATCAAGTTTAGCAAAGCTATCCTTTAACTTGTCCTTGTACTCATTTGCAATAACTAAATCATCTCTCATGATTATAATATATCTTTCAAGTTCTTGTTCCTTGTTCAGGCACTGGATCAACTCAAGTTTCAACATATCATTCTCATGAGTCAATCTATTGTATTCCTCATATCCATCCTTAGACACTTGAGCTAGTTTTTCTTCATTTTTATTTATGTCTTCAGTCTCCTTGAACATCCTCATAGTTAGGGCTTACATCTCATTCTTCAAAACAACTTTCTCCTGAGTAAGTTTTTAACAATGATCCTTCATAGCATCTTCCTCATCATTGCTCTGATTTTGCAATTGATCACAAAGTTCTCTTCTCTTAGCCTTGACAACTGAAATATTTCCTTACAATGAAATGATGTATTCATGGGCTTGCTTCAATTCATTTTTTAGTTTATTGTTCTCCATCTATTCATTATTAAAGTCCTCAAGAGCAAGTCTAAGTTGTTGTTGCAAACTGGTTTCCATTGATTCCAAATTCCAGATATTCCTCAAGTATTTAAACTTCCTCCAAGGAACCAAGCTCTGATACCAATTATCAGAGTCCAAGAACACTGAGAGGGGGGATGAATCAATTTTCTGTTGGTAATGTTAGTTTTGAACTTATTACTTATTAACAAGTTAATAGTAAATAAAATTAGAATGCATACAGAAATTAACACAATGAAAGGCAACACCATAACACTAAGATTTATACGTGGAAAACACTACAAAGGGAAAAACCACGGTGGGGCTGATACCCATAATATCTATATACTTGATCAAGGTATACAAATATTACATAAGAGGGTCTGCACATGCAGAAAGGCCAACCACCTAGAGCTCACTACTCAAACACAAAATATATGAAGTCTCACTGACTTACATAACACTACAAAGTGTTTACAAATGAAAATGAACTTATAAATAGCATCTAACCATGTTGGATAAGTTCTAGTGAATGCTCTGATACTCTATTATTCAATTGATTAAGTTGGGCATGTGAAACTGCACAAAGTCGCTTCCAATCGCATACCAAAACTCATTGAAATATTTGCAATCAAAAGCTTGCATACCATCGAACATATATGACCTATCATTCAAGTGATCGTCTTAAATATCCATCTAACTTATCCATGTCATCTTCAATGAGAAACATACACAATTCATCTATCGGAACATAATAAAAATCAAACGTAAATCCAATGACTATGTTTGCCATCACACATTACTATCAAAACCCATGAAGAGATAATCAGGACCAAAAGGTTTCCTTAGCCAAGTCCTATCCATTACCAGGTTCCATATACATTACCGAGATCTGGACATGTTACTAGGATCATGACTTAGTCGGGTATGAAGTGAATGTCGGTGCCAGTGTAAAACAATGTGAATACCAATACCGGTTAAGTGCACTGTATACCGATTAACCAAACTATGAAACCATTTACCCTGAGATGATGAGTTACCATCAATGACAACCATAATGTCATGAATCTTACCAAATGAGTGTCAATTGCCAATAGTGTCATCAACACAACAATTTGATTCATGCCCCTCCACAAGAACTTAAGTCACAAGTGGCCTCTTCGACCTTTTCAATGTGGGGCTTGGATCTTATTGGAAAAATTTATCCTCTTTCATCCCAAGGGCATACTTTCATTATAACCGCTACAAATTATTTTACGAAGTGGGTAGAAGCAATTCCTCATCAATCCACTACTGCTGAAGTAATTTGTGAATTCATCTTAGATAACATCATTTCTCGATTTGGAATTCCTTCCACTTTGGTATCTAACAATGGGAGTTTATTCAAGAATAAAGATGTGAAGAAATTTCTCGAGAAATACCATATTCAACATCGCTTTTCCAGATCCTATTATCCTCCATCTAATAGCCAAGTTGAGTCCTCTACCAAAATCCTTGAACATGTTCTTCATGACTATAAACAAACATGGAAAGGATCAGCACACACAGTTGACCTATGCCCTTTGGGCCTACCAAACAAGTGTTTGCATAGCTACAACTGCTACCCCCTAGAATATTGTTTAAGGTGCTGATGCTATTATGCCTTTAGAGTTAGAGATCTCCTCGCTAATTTCTCTTAAGGGTATAGTTGATGAAATTTTTTATCAAGAACAATGCCTTCAATAGCTTGAAATGCTTGATGAATGGCACATAAATGCTCTTGGGCATATCCAAGCATATCACAAATCATTGGAGAAAATCTACAAGGATAAGGTTATTCAACTTTCCTTCTCAGTGGGAAACCTCGTGCTTTATGAGAATCAGTGTAATGTGCATGCCTTACCTAAAGAAAGAGGACAATTCAGCCCAAAATGGCTAGGACCATATATCATCGCTGAAGTCTATGGGCAAGGTGCCTAGAAAATAGCACATGTGAAAGGTACACCTCTTAAGGAGCCCATAAATTCTATGCATCTTCTTAGATAGTATGCCTAATCTTTTATTTCCTTTTCTTTTCCTTTCTTCCCTTTTTCCCAAAATTGTATGATATGGTAGCATGTCTTCCGTAAAGTATGTAGTATTAAATTATTAATATTTGATCTATATTGATTCATTCATGACAAACATGTTTTAAATTCTTGGTTGTCTTGAATTCATTATTTAAAGATTTAGGAATCTACATTTCTATGTGTTATTTTATCATTATATTTTCTTCATGCGTTTGGAGTTAGGATACATCATGTTGTGTTTAATTAAACCCTTTATTAAATAACATTAGTCCTTAATTTAAACACATTTCTTTACATCATCAATGTTGTATTTAATTAAATACATAGTTATTTAATTAGATCACACATGTATCAATTTAATCATGAGGTATTGAGAAATCAATCACATGAGAATTAGATTAGACATACATATACATTTCCAAAATTGTTACTACTACATACAAAATGTGGTCTTTTCTATATCAACACTATCTACGGTTCATGGCTACCCAATCCCTCAGGTCCCTATCATGGTGGTCCCATGGGTGTATAATAGGATGAGGACCGTGAGTGACTCCTCGAAGAGCTCCTCCGATCTCGATCCATGACTATGCCTCGATACATGGTTGACTCTACCCGGGACTCTACTAGCTCACGATGTAGTCGCTCCCCCTCTTCTTGTTCGATCTCTACCTCTATTCTAACTGAATCGAATAGACCCTCATGTACTTGGTACTCATCTAAGGTCTATGCATGATCTATGAATACTGAGATATGCATGAAATAGTGACAATGTTAGATAGGGTCTACTGGATAAGGGACCACCACTCATGTACTTCAAATATACAAGAGCAAATAAAAATCAAATCAGATATAAATCATAATTAAAATCCAAAGAAAACTCAATTACATGTGTTGCGACCATATCTAATCTAGAGCCGCTACCCTCTCCATGCTCGTAGTGTCTCTATACTCCAGTAGGTGGTGTTGTAGGATATGATCAGTGTAAGCTCGAGGTGGATCTCCTAATATCGGCTCCCTCTCCTTTAGCTGACACTTTTGGTGGATCTAGGACTATGGTGTCATCCCTAGAGTGATGGGGAATCTCTTCCTCCTCTTCCTCTTCCTCTTCTCTCTTCTCCTCCTCCTCCCCTTCCTCCTCCTTCTCTGCCTCTCCCCCTTCCTCTAGATCATTGTCCTCATCATCCCCACTTGATCTCCCTCCCCACCGATATCTCCATCAACTCCTTCATCATCATCATCACATCTCTAACATGTTGTTCTCCCTCCTCCTCTCCTCTCTCATCCTCATGATTTGTTGTGTCTCCATCACTCAGGTCCTTAGATGTCTTATGATCCTTTCTAGTGGAGCTAGTTGATTGCCTCCATGGACAAGGATTACCCATCAGATAGTCTAAAGGAAAAATGGCTCTCAGGTAAGTCTTGACCCACCATGTGATGTACATACGGTGAGCTCCCACATCATCATTAAAGGAGCCCATGACATCTAGATTAGAATCATTTGATTCTTTCATTTCAATCTCATCACTGCAAGGCCTAGGAACTGCTCCCAATCTCATAATAACTTAAGAATGGCGTATATAGATTGGCACATCTAATGGAATGCCCTGGTCTATGCCAAACTATCGCTTGAACCATTTGAAATAGAATGGGACTACAATATGGTTGTAGTGCCCCTCGATGTAGCAGTTCCTCTGCATAAGGAAAACTTGACTGTGTTGGCCTGACCATGTGGTCATGCATTGGTATGGCCTCCAGTGATGACATCTAATCTCAATCTATTAATCACAATCATCCAATGCAACAAGTCACCATTCTACTATGGTCTAGTGAGCCCATATGCATATACTCTAGGGTCATCTAAGCCAATATCAACTGGTACTCATGCTGGCCTAGTGTATGTGATAAGCTCGAGCATCCAAACCTATAGAAGTGTGTATGTCATCAAACTACATCCCTCTTCGTATACATAATCTCCTAAGTCATGGTAGAGATGGGCTAACTTGCTATGTCCCTAGGAGAACATTCTCCATCATTCATCCAGTGGTCGAATATCATAAGTGATACCCCCATGCATGTTACTACCTTGTCCATCAAGGCATATGGCTAGCCCAACTATGGCTATAATGAGTCTCCTCATGAGTAGAATGGTGTCCATAGGATTGTAGTAAGTAGTTAATCATAATTCATCCTCTAGTCTCATTGGGCATTACCCACCCAATGTTGTAAATCTATTCTCTCATAAAAGAAGATGGTGTACAAAATTTCTGATATCTCACCATGCATCCTTTAATGGGAAGCCACAGTATGTGGTACACGTCCTTAATCATAACCATCATCTCTCCCATCGGTAGGAAAAATGTGGAGGTGTCTATGTCCCATCTCTCCATGAGTGCCATAAGAATCACTAGATAGAACTTTGTGGATGGCATGTTGCATATGTACCATAACCCTACTACCTTAAGAAACTCTCTATCATCCTAAGACAATTGGGGAATCTGACTCTATAGATTAAAATATGTATGTCTGATAGTGTGCTCTCACATATAGGGTAGTTTCTACAAAAATCAAACAATCGATATCATTCTCTCAAGTTCTGAGAGTTCTACCTCTGACTTATGACATGAAGGCTACTGCTATCAATGAACTCCAGACAATGTCAAGTACCCATGTGACCAAAGATACATTACTTGGGAGATTCGCTGCATTTGAACTAGAAGAACTTGGAGATCAGAGTGTTGCTAAAACTGAGACTGCATTTAAAGCATCTGCCTTCGGTAAGAAGAAGATAGATTGGAAGGAGACATATGCTAAGGATATGGAGGAAATTGAGAGAGAAGAAAGAGAACTTGAAGAGCTGGAAGCCCTAATTGCTAGAAGAATTCCTAAAGGAAGGGTTGGAAGTAAGTATGAAGGAAAAGTCCCTTTTAAATGTTTTTCATGCAGTAAAATTCGTCATTTTGCTTCTAGATGCCTAGAAAGAGCTGCTAGGAATCATGAAAGATTTGTGAGGAATTATAAGCCTAATCCTGAATATCAAAGAAGACCTAGATTTAAAAGGAATAAAGATAAATCATGTTATTATGCTGGTCATGATGATTTTGGTATTTTTGATGATGATGATGATGAACCTATGAGTGGATCCTGTAATTGTGCCTCATCTAGAAAAGATTGGGTATTTATTACTATCAAGGATGATTCTTGGGAACCTATCATTGAAGCAACTCATATTGAGGAAAAGTCTTTAGTTGCTAAACTTGAGGAAAAGGATGAATGGGTCATAAACAGTGAATGCTCACATCACATGACTAGTGACAAGAGAAAGTTTTTATTATTGCAAGAATTTGATAGTGGATTGGTCAAATTTGGAGACAACAAACTGTGTATGATCAAAGACAAAGGAACAATATCATTGGATGGTAAGACTAATACTGATAGTATTTATTATGTTGAAGGCTTGAAGCATAATCTTTTAAGTGTAGGTCATATGGTGGATAGAGGATTTCATTTGCAATTCAAGGAAGGAAAATGTAAGATCATCAATAGATCTAGATTGGAGATTGCTTCCCAAACTCAAACCAATGGAAATATCTTTCATTTGAACTCTGGTGAGAAGGCTTGCTTGATTTCTCATATTGATGAAAGTTGGTTATGACATAAGAGGATGTGTCATGTAGATTTTGATTACATAGTGATGATTAGTTCAATACCGGCTGCCAAAGATTTTCCCAAGATTGTTAAACCTCAGAATCCGGTATGTAGAGAATGTCAGATAGGTAAGCAAGTTAGAACTTCTTTCATCTAAGTATGTTGGAATTTGCATGAAGATTGTATTAATGAAATTCTACCTTGTCATTGATGTCAATTAATCGGTAATGATGTTGTTATAATGTTTTTTTGTAACTGATAGGAAGGGCTAGTGAAGGGAACTGGAACTGGTAGGTGAATTTGTGGAGGAAATCGGTATTGCTATGAAATGGAGAGTTGAACCGGTAAACCCTACCTATTGATATGATAAACCCTAATAGATGAAGTTTGGTGAATCGGTTGTATTGGTTGATGACCTAATGATGAGCGGTAAATATTTTAACACGTATGCTTGTTGTATGAGAAGAGTTTCAAATGGTTTTTGGCACATAGAGATAATGGTTTTTTATCTTGGGAACAAGGAAGTTCATTGCATGTAATGTAAACCACGTGATGAGTTATAGTATTTGATAAAGTGGTGATCAACGAGCGGTCAAGGTTATCTTGAATGATGTGAAGTGATTGTTATGTAGTACAATGGTCATACTTGAACCGATTTGTTTGTAATCTCTATGAGAGAATTAGGTTTGTGATGTGTTATCAACCTATTGTTTTGTTTATAAGGTCGATGAGTTGTTTTGTTGAAGAGTTGGCAATTTGTAGTTGAGAGTGAGAGTGTGGTTACTGAACCAGATGATGTATTTTTAGTATGTGTAACGGCAGATATGAGCATGAAAAGGATCTGAACAAGCAAGTGTAGTGTTATTCAAATAGATCAGCAAACTCCTATTGTTTTCTATCAATTACAACATTCAAATCCCCTAACCAGGTAAGCTCTAACAAACTTAGTGTTATTAAAATCCTCTAACCAGGTTATCCATTAGCTTGGATTTTAAATCCTCTGTCGAGGTTACTCCTTACAGGGTATTGCTTCTAATAGGGCATTATAGTCAATCCCTTAACTGGGTGGTTCCCAACAGGATTTGTTGTTATTAAGACTTATTGTAAAGCTTTAATAGGCTTGGATCCTAACAAGGTGAACTTCAGAAGAATTCAAAATACATGTGGGTATTCATCCCCACCGTGGTTTTTCCCATTTGGGTTTCCACGTAAAAAATATTGTGTCAAGTGGTGAATGTTTTTCTGGTTATTTTTACTATGGTTGAATTGATTAACTGCTAACTCCACTTTGATATATTATGTTAACTGGCAGCAATCTGAAATATGTTTTAATTTTTGTTAGTAAAGTATTTGAATGATTCAGTTAAATGGTTTGTGAGTTTCAAAAATGTTTTACGATTAGTCTATTATAATAGTCAACTGGTTTAACTTGTCAGTAATATTGCATTTGAAGTTCAGTGTTTAAACCAATCAGTTTAAAGTTTTCTTTGATAGGTTTTTTTAGAGATTGGTGAAATTTTATGTCAGTTTTCTATTTACTGATTCACCCCCCCCCTCTCATTAGTTGACTAGATCCTTATTCTTTCATCATACCATCAATTGGTATTAGAGCATTACAGGTCCTCTAAGGTCTAAGCTTAATAGCTTGAGGTAAAGATCTTGTAGAAAATGATGAAGGAGGGTCTGAAGTTTAATAGAGAGAACTATAGGATATGGAGTGATAGAATGAAAATTTATATCAAGATTCTAGGAAGGCAATATTGGGAACATGTTGGTACTCAATATGTTGCATCTAGTGGAATTATGGCTGATGATCAGAAGAAAGAGAAACAAGAAAACAATCAAGCACTAGAGGCCATTATCAGTTCTTTATCTGATGCAGAGTATGTAGATGTCCATGGTCTGGAGACTGCATATGAGGTATGGAAGAAACTTGAAGAGATCTATAGTTGTGATAAGCATGTGAAGACTACCAAAGAAGAGAGTCTAAGAGAAAAATTTGATGACATGTGGATGGCTGAAGGTGAGAATATACAACAGTATGGTCAATGGATCAAAGAGATAGTTGGTAAGATCAAGAGTGTTGGTGGTAAAGTGAAAGATACCATAATGATTAGCAACATGTTGAGAAAAATTCTACCGGTCTATGTTATCTAAGTTGCAGCCATTCAAGAGCTAAAATCTATTGACAAAACTAAGGTAAACCGTGACTCTATCATTGGTAAGTTTACTGCTTTTGAATTAAATGGTTATGATGGTAGTGTTTAGAAATCTGAATCAGCATTTAGAGCTTCAATTTCTAACCCATCTATGAGGAAAATTAGAGATGTCAGTCACAACTATGAATCTAGATCCAACAAAGAAGTTGATGATGAAGATAGTTTGGTTGAGCTTGAAGCATTGTTGGCCAAGCGGTTGCCTTGAGGTACCGGTAAGTACAGAGGTAAATTAACTTTGAAATGTTTTGCAAGCAACAAGATTGGACACATTGTAGCTAACTATCCTAATGGTGACAATGAGAACAAGCATGAGAAGTTTAAGAAGTACAAGGGAAAAGGCAAAAGAGATTGTCTCATTGCAAATGACGGTGGTATCACTGATGAGGAATCTAAGGGAGATGCTAATGAAGACATTGTTTTTGTAGCCATTGAAGAGGAGACATCTAATCAAAAAGCATAGGTTTCTCGCATGGATAATTTTGATGATTGGATCATTGATAGTGGTTGTTCACACCACATGACTGGTGACCAAAGAAAATTTATTACCTTGAAGAAATTTGATGGAGTTGTGAGATTTGGTAATGACTCATCCTACATGGTAAAAGGTAAGGGAACTATATCTCTTAATGGAAAGAGCAATGTAAGTGATGTCTACTGGATTAAAGATTAAAGCACAATCTTTTGAGTGTTCCACAACTCAATGACAAAGGATATCCATTGGAGTTTAAGAATGAAATGTACAAAATCTATGGAAGAAAAGGTGAACTGATTGCAACTACCAAGAAGACTAAAGGTAACCTATTTCACCTGAATCCTAAAGTCAAACAACTATTTAATTGCAAAAATAGATGATAGTTGGCTTTCGAATAGGATATTTTCTCATATAAATTTTGATAACATTGTTAAAGTGAGTAAATCTAAGACAGTGAGAGGTTTTCCTCAGTTGGACAAACTAGTTAATGCTCTATGTAAGGAATGTCAATTGGGAAAGATGACATCCTCAAATTTTAAGAGAAAATATTTTTCAGCAGAACATCTGTTAGATTTGGTTCATACAGACCTCTATGGACCAATAAGGACCAAAAGTATTCAAGGTGACAGATATTTTATGATCTTCACCGATGATTGCTCAAGAATGATGTGGGTCACATTCTTGAAGGATAAAACAGAAGCATTTAGTAAGTTCAAGGCATTCGGGGCCTTAGCTAAAAATGGAAGTGGCAAGAAGATAAAGTGTCTGAGGACTGATCAAGGTGGCGAATTCACTTTTGTGGAATTCACTAGATATTGTGAAGAAAATGGTATCAAACGGAAACTTTCTGCACCTAGAACACCACAGCAGAATGGTATTGTAGAGAGGAACAACTGATTAGTTGTTGAAGCTACTAGAATGATGTTGATATAAGGAGGTGTAGCAAAAACTTTCTGGAGAGAAGTTGTCAGCACAACTATCTACACTATGAACTAGATATTGGTAAAAAGATGTAAGGATAAAACTCCTTATGAATACTGGTATGGTAGATCACCTTATGTCAATTATTTCAAGATATTTGGCAGGAAGTGTTTTATTAGGGGAGGTGACTATGTTAGTAAGTTTGAGGCTAAAAGTGATGAAGGCATATTTCTTTGTTACTCCACCAAGATTAAGGCCTACAAATGTTATAACAAATGGACACAAAGAATTATTGAGAGTGCTATTGTTCGAGTGGATGAGTATCCTGAAGTCTCAGGGGAAACTAGTGTGGAGAAAAAGGATGAAGATCCTTGCATTTTGATTTTGGAACCAAAACTGGTGAAACCTGAAACTGGTAAAGAGAATGTTGTTATACCAGTTCAACTAGAACAGGTAGATTCAGAAGAAGAAGATGACAATGAAAAAGAACCTGAAGATAATGATCATGTTATTCTAAGGTATGTGAGACTCAATCATAATCTTGACCAGATTATTGGAGATAAGGATGTTGGAATGTTAACTAGAAGAAGAACTGGAGAGAATTCTTACATGATCTCCACTATTGAGCATAGAAATGCTAAGGAAGCATTTGGAGATGATCATTGAATCAAAGCTATGGAGGAGGAGCTTGATCAAATTGAGAAGAACAACACGTGGACACTAGTACCCAGACCAGTAAATAAAAAATGTTATAGGTACTAAGTGGGTATTCAGGAATAAACTTAATGAAGATGGTGTAGTAGTCTGCAACAAAGCTTGATTGGTTTGCAAAGGTTATGCACAAGAAGAAGGAGAAGACTATGGTGAAAATTTTGCACCAGTTGCTAGACTAGAAGGTGTCGGGACTTTACTTGCATTTGCAGTATATAAGGGATTCAAAGTATATCAAATGGATGTGAAGTCAACATTATTTAATGGGATACTAAAAGAAGAAGTATATATTGAGCAGCCAGATGGTTAGGCTTTGACTGATGAAAAAGATATGGTATGCAAATTGCACAAGGCACTATATGGATTAAATCAAGCACCGAGAGCATGGTATGAGAGGCTACATTCACACCTGATGAATATAGGTTTTCAGAGAACCAATGAAGACAACAACATATATCTCAAATCTGAAGGAGATAAGATACTGGTTAGTGAAGTGTTTGTGGGTGATATCATATTTGGACGCAATGATGACATGACCAATAACTTTGCAAAAGATGAAAATGAGTTCGAAATGTCTCTAGTGGGAGAGATAAAAAATTTCATAGGCTTGCAAATACAGCAAATTAAGAGTGGTATTTTCATCACACAGTCTAAGTATGTGAAAGAGGTATTGAAGACATTTGGAATAAGTAACTATAAACCAGTTGGGACACCAATGGTTACAGGTTGTAAATTGTATAAAGAAGATCAAGCCACATCTATTGATGAAAATGAGTACAAATCAATGATTGGGAAATTTCAATATGTTGTTCACAGCCAACTGGATATAGCTCATGCAGTTGGTCTAGTTGCCAGATTTTAAAAGAATCCTAAGAAAACACACTTGATAGCAACCAAGAGGATATCTAGATATTTGAAAGATACTATTGACTATGGATTATGGTATCCATATGCAGGTAACTTTGATTTGAAGGTGTATACAGATGCAAACTGGGTACGTAATGTTGATGATAGGAAAAGCACAACTGGCGGAGCATTCTTTCTTGGAGGAAGACTTGTTTCATCGAGTTGCAAGAAGCAAAGCTATATATCACAGTCTACTACTGAAGCTAAGTATGTTGCAACTTATATGAATTGTACCTAGGCTATCTGGATGAAACACATTCTAGAAGGATTCAAGTTGAAGATTTCAGAACTGATAAAGATCTTATGTGACAATACCAATGCCATAAATATTTCAAAGAACCTTGTTTTGCATGCACGAACCAAGAATATTGAATTGAAGTATCATTTCTTGAGACAAAAAGTGCAGAGTAAAGATGTGATATTAGAGCATGTTTCTATCAAGGAGCATCTTGCAGATATCTTTACAAAACCTTTGCCTAAGACTAATTTTGAGTATCTTATAAGTCAGCTAGGGGTTGTACCCCTACATAAGGTCAATTGAGAATGATGTGGAATACATCAGTCACGGAGTTACTTGCAGAATTTTAGAGAAGGATTGGTGTAGAGTGGAGTTATTCCATAGGTGGAGCATCAAGTTGTAGGTTGTTGATGCTGACCAGTGAAGTTTGGCATTGCATGTTTTACTTTCACTTTGGCATTGTTGTCAAAGGGGGAGAAGAACTATATGATTATAGAAAAGAAGAATTGTATGATTGACAGGGAGATGATCTATAACCAGTTACCAGCTGAAGACATGGAGACTTAGTTGAAGGAGAATACATGGTAAAATATAAACCAGGATTCCTATTCACAATCATAGAAATCAAGGGTATTGATACTTGTATTTCCATCAATGCCAAAGGGGGAGATTGTTGGCATTTTTATGAAGATTGCATTAATGAAATGTTATGTTGTCATTGATGTCAATTAACTGGTAATGATGTTGTTATAATGTTGTTTTATAACCAGTAGGAAGAGCTAGTGAAGGGAACTGCAACTGGTAGGTAAATTTGTGGAGGAAACTAGTATTTCTATGAAATGTAGAGATGAACTGCTAAACCCTACCTGTTGATATGATAAACCCTAACCAATGAAGTTTGGTGAATTGATTGTATTTATTTATGATCTGATGATGAGCAGTAATGATTTTGACACATATGCATGCTATATGAGAACAGTTTCAAATGGTTTTTGGCGCATAGAGATAACAATTTTTATCTTGGGAACGAGCAAGTTCATTGCATGTAATGTAAACTGCATGATGAGTTATAGTGTCTGATGAAGTGGCGATCAAGGAGTGGTCGAGGTTATCTTGGATGATGTGCAGTGATTATTATGTAATCCAACAGTCATACTTGAACTGATTTGTTTGTAATCTCTATGAGAGAATTAGGTTTGTGATGTGTTATCGACTTATTATTTTGTTTATAAGGTCAATGAGTTGTTTTGTTGAAGAGTTGGCAATTTGTAGTTGAGAGTGAGAGTGTGGTTGTTGAACCAGATGATGTATCTGTAGTATGTGTAAAGGTAGATAGGAGCATGAAAAGGATCTGAACAAGCAAGTGTAGTACTATTCAAATAGATCAGCAAAACCCTATTGTTTTCTAACAATTACAACAGTCAAATACCCTAACTAGGTAAGCTCTAACAAGATTAGTGTTATTAAAATCCTCTAACTAGGTGATCCATTAGCTTGGATTTTAAATCCTCTGCCAAGGTTACTCCTTACAGGTATTACTTCTAATAGGGCATTATAGTCAATCCCTTAACTGGGTGGTCCCTAATAGGATCTATTCTTAATAGGACTTAATGTAAAGCTTTAACAGGCTTGGCTCCTAATAGGGAGAACTTTAGAAGAGTTTAGAATACTTGTGGGTATTCATCCCCACCGTGGTTTTTCCCATTTGGGGTTCCATGTCAAAATTATTGCATCAAGTGGTGAATATTTTAATGGTTATGTTTACTATGGTTGAATTGCTTAACTGCTAAATCCACTTTGGTATTTTATGTTAACCGAAAATAATCTGAAATATGTTTTAACTGTTGTCAATAAAGTATTTAAATGATTCAATTAAATAGTTTGTGAGTTTCAAAGATGTTTTACTATTAGTCTATTATAACAGTCAACCGGATTAACTTGTCAGTAATATTGCATTTGAAGCTCACTGTTTAAACCAATTAGTTTATAGTTTTCTTTGAGAGGTTGTTTTAGAGATTGGTGAAAGTTTACGTCATTTTTCTATCTACTGATTCACCCCCCCCCCCCCCTCTTAGTAGTTTACCAGATCCTTATTCTTTCATCATACCATCAAAGTATACATGATAAATCTAATGAAGTTCTTGACCTTATTCATACTGATTTGTGTGGGCCAACAAGGACTAAAATATTTCATTGTGATGGATATTTATATTACTTATTCATGAATATTTTAGAATGATGTGGGTTACATTTTTGAAAGAGAAATCTAAAGCTTTGGAGAAATTCAAAATCTTTAAAGCTATGGTTGAGACTGAGATAAGACTAAAGATAAAATGCTTAAGATCAGATCATTGTTGTGAGTTTACATCCAATGATTTCAAAAAATTTTGTGAAAGGAATGGTATTAGGAGACAACTTTCTGCCCCAAGGACTCCAAAGCATAATGCACTACTGGAAAGAAACAACAAAATAATTTTGGATGTAGCAAGGATAATGATGACAGAACCTAGATTACCTGATATCTATTGGAGGGAAGTTGTAAATACAATGGTATATACTTTCAACAGAGTATACATAAAAGGTGATACCGGTAAGACTCCTTATTAATTATGGTTTGGTCATACTCCTACTGTCAGATATTTCAGAACTTTTGGAAGCAAATGTTACATTAGAAGAGATGATGCATTCGGAAAGGTTGATCCTAGAAGTGATGAAGGAATATTTTTGTGTTATTCCACTAAGAGCAAAGCATAGAGATGTTATAAAAAAAAGAGTGTTAGCAATATCGAAGAATTGATTATGTGTTGTATTGATCTTTATCATTGATGTCAATGCTAACTGTTATGGTTGGTTACCGATAGACAGGTTTTGGTTACCGGCACTAGCTATTATGGTTGGTTACCAACATATAGGTTTTGGTTACCGACATAGGTTTAAGGCTCTACTTGTAGAGATTTTAATGGTAATCTTTGATAGGATGCATAAGTGGTGTTGGTGTGGCTTTCAGGATGCTCAAGATGTTCTCTGATCATGATTCAACTAGGTGGAGACATCGCTTTGGTGTGGTGGACCCAAAATAGGTCTGGTGCATATCTAAGTTATGGACTGGTATCATGTTAACATGTTCTCTACATGTTATCAGGATGATTTATGGATTGGATAATGTTGTTTTGGTCTAAAGCCAACATGGCATATCATTGTAATATGGATTTATGTAATGATCTTATTGTAATATCTTTAAGGTGGCCGACCTAATTGGTTTAGGCCTTAGGGTTGGTATAAGTTGTTGTAAGATCTCATTCTAGATCATGTATGGTATGGCATGGAATGTAATTTGAGAATATTGTAATATCATTCAGGTAGAGGATTAGGTCGATCATTGAGGATCGAATTGGGTTTAAGAGGTCAAAGGCCTCCGGTGTTGAGCTTAACTAAGACTATAATCAGGCATGGAAGATGCTATCTCTGGCTATTCATTCTACTGGATTGTTGTCCAAATATCTTGAGGTGGTTTTAACCTCTCTGTAGTTAATGAGACTCATTTTTAATGAACAATGCACTCTAAGTAGTGTGCCTTCTTGCATGTGCAAGGCCCTCATTGTATAACATACTTTCTGCAAAAGTATCATCTAACTATGGGTAGGCTTCCCGCCATGGTTTTTCCCTTTCTAGTTTTTCCACGTAGAAATCATGGTGTTATGTGGTATGATACATTTCATTGATTATCTATTTTGTTGTTAAGTTGTATTGTTTACCGGTATCTGTTCTTCTCGATATCTATTTCTGCTTTACCGGTATTTAATGTTTATGTGCTCTAGTTTAAGGTTGTATAGTGGATTAATTATTATAATTTGTTAACAATTGATTCACCCTCCCCCCCCTCTCAATTATTCACCGGTTATCCTAACCATTGGTATCAGAGTTCTGGTCCTCTTTTGCAGAAGCTTAACCGCTTGAGGTAGATCCTATGTCAACTAATCCACCGGCAACTATCTTCAGACGAGAAATCCCTAAGCTTTAGGGAACAAATTATGGGATATGGAAAATCCGAATGGAGAATAATCTTAGTTGTCTTGGCAAGGATATTTGGGAGATCACTAAGAAAGGATAAACACCTTATGATCCAGCATCTAGCAATCCTACTCCTGCAGACTTAGATAAAAGTATTGAGAATGATTGCAGAGCTCGAGAAGCCCTCCTGTGTGCACTTACTGATCAATAGATCATGGGACTGACTGATAAATCATCTACAAAGATTATGTGAGACAAATTGCAAACTCTAAATGAAGGTGACCCCGCTGTCAAAATTGATAAACTTGATGGCTACCGGGTGAGATATGAGAACTTGAAAATGGATGACAATGAAAGAATTGCTTCATTTCTAGAAAAAGTAAATGAGATTGTCATGCGAATTCACTGTTGTGGAGGATATTTGAGTGAATTAGTTTCCAAAGTCTTGAGAGCCCTTCCACTGGCTTACAAGATGAAGACAACTACAATTAATGAGTTCAGAACAATGGCAAACACTTCAGTTAACAGAGACATTCTAATTGGGAAATCATCTCCTTTTGAGCTTGAAGAATTTGGACCTTCTAGAGCTGCAAAATTTGAACCTTCTTTTCATGCATCATCATCATCATCTACTAGAAAGAATGATTGGCAAGCCTTATATGCAAAGGAATTGGAAGATATGAGAAAAGAGGATGAAAATTTTGACCAATTGGAAGCCTTATTTGCTAGAAGAGTACCTAAAGGACTGACAGGAAGTAAGTATGAAGGAAAAGCACCTTTTAAATGTTTTGCATGTCATAAGATTGGTCATTTTGCATCTAGATGTCCGCAAAGGAATGCAGGATTTGAAGAAAGAGTTAAGAAATCATTCGAGCCTAATCAGGACATATATAAATTCAAGAGAAACAAACAATGCTACATAGCAGATGAGGAAAGAGTAACTGATGACTCTGAGGATGAACCGACAGAAGACTCTACTAGTGGATCCAGCAAGGGAAAGGAATGGGTTTTCTATGCCTTAAAGGAAGATGAACCGGAACCAGCTATCAAGAATGAAGAAAAGGCCCTGGCTGCAAAAGTTGAAGATAAGGATGAATGGGTAATTGATAGTGGATGCTCACATCATATGACTAGAGATAAAAGGAAATTTCTATCCTTGCAAGAATACAATGGTGGTCAAGTAAGATTTGGAGATGACAAAGCATGTATGATCAAAGGTAGAGGTATTATTTCTCTGGATGGTAAGAATAATACTGACAATGTCTATTATGTAAAAGGTTCAAAGCATAATCTTTTGAGTCTTGGTCAATTGGTGGACAAGGGATTCCAACTTCAATTCAAGGATAGAAAATGCAAAATCATTAACAAGACTGGTTTGGAGATTGCTACCAATATTTAGACTAGAGGTAATATCTTTCACTTGAATATTGGTAATAAGACATGTTTGATTTCTCATATTGATGAGAGTTGGCTATGGCATAAGAGGTTGTGTCATGTTAATTTTGATTGTATTGTTAAGATTAGTTCAACTAAGGCAATTAGAGATATACCTAAGATTATGAAACCTCATAATCCGATATGTAAGGAATGGCAATTGGGAAAGAAAGTTAGAACTTCTTTTAAGAGCATACAAGATAACTCTAATGATGTTCTTGATTGATTCATACTGACTTATGTGGTCCAGCAAGGACTAGAACCTTTCAAGGTGGTAGGTACTTCATGCTAGTAATTGATGATTATTATAGAATGGTGTGGGTGACTTTCTAAGGGATAAGTCTGAAGCTTTAGAGAAATTCAAGATCTTTAAAGAAAAAGTAGAGACTGAAATTGGATTGAATATCAAATGTCTAAGATCAGATCAAGGCAATGAGTTTACTTCTCATGAATCTAATAGTTATTGTGAGACAAATGGAATTAGGAGAGAATTATCTGTACCTCAGACTCCTCAGCAAAATGGAGTGGTGGAAAGAAATAACAAAACCATTTTGGATGTAGCAATAACCATGATGATGGAAGCCAAATTTCCTCACATCTATTGGAGAGAAGCAGTGAGTACAACAGTCTACACATTCAATAGAGTTCACATCAAAGGTGAAACCGATAAGAACCCTTATAAATTATGGTTTGGACATACACCTATTGTTAAATATTTTAGAATTTTTGGAAGTAAATGCTATATCAAAAGGGATGATTCAATTAGGAAGTTTGATCCTAGATGTGATGAAGGAATATTTCTTGGTAATTCTATTCAGAGCAAAGCATATAGATGTTATAACAAAAGATTGTAGAAAATTATGGAAAGTGCAAATGTGAAAGTGGATGAGCAATACAAAAATCAATCTATATCGTATGATAGGGAACCGATAGTGGAAATGATCATAATTGAACCGCTAATGCCTTGACCGGTACAGGACACTGAGACAGTAACACCGTCACAATCTAGAAACTCAACTGTGACTGATGATCACATCAGTGAACCTAAAATTTAGAGGACACCAAGGAATGTAAGCTTAAATCAGTCTAAAGATCAAATCATTGGAGATAGGAACAAGGGAGTTATGACAAGAAGAAGACTGCAAAATGAAGAGATGTGCCTTATTTATCAATTTAAACTGACATCTATTATTGAAGCTTGTAAGGATAAAAATTGGTTAAAAGCTATGGAAGATGAATTAGATCAGATAGAGAAGAATGAGACTTGGACTTTAGTTCCCCGGCCTAAAAATAAGAATGTTATTGGAACTAAATGGGTTTTCAGAAATAAACTGAATAAGGATGGTCAAGTTATAAGAAACAAAGCTAGACTGGTTTGTAAAGATATTCTCAGAAGGAAGGAATTGATTATGGTGAAACTTTTGCACCTGTAGCTAGAATTGAAGTTGTTAGGTTATTTCTTGCCTATGCCGCTTATAAGAACTATAAGGTTTACCAAATGGATGTTAAATGTGCATTTTTCAATTGTGAACTTGAAGAAGAAGTATACATTGAACAACCTGATGGATTTTCACTTATAGATGACAAAGATATGGTTTGTACGTTAAAGAAAGCATTATATGGATTGAAACAATCTCCTAGAGCTTGGTATGTAAGGTTGGATAAATATCTTTTGAAATTTGGTTTTACTAAAAGTAGTGCTAACAGTAATTTGTATTACAAAATTACTGATGATGATATTCTTGTTATTGAAGTATTTCTTGATGATATCATTTTTGGAGGAGAAGATAAATTGTGCATGGAATTTGCTAACAACATGAAGAATGAATTTGAAATGTCCATGAATGGTGAAATGAATTTTTCCTTAGGTTTGCAGATTACTCAAACTGACAAAGGCATCTTTATCTGTCAAACTTAGTATCTAAGGGAATTTTGAAGAAGTTTGGTATGGATAATTCCAAACCGGTAAGTACTCCTATAGTGACTAGTGACAAATTATCTATCAAAGATACATCTGCACTGGTAAATTCAACAAGGTATAAGTCTATGATTGGTGGCTTGTTATATCTAACTCAGACTAGACCACACATTATGAATGCAATGAGTATTGTTTCAAGATATCAAAGTAATCCTAAAGAAAATCATGAATGTGTAGTAAAGAGGATATTCCGGTATTTGCAAGGAACAACAAAATATGTCTTATGGTATTCTAGAGATGATAACTTCACTTTATGTGCATATTTAGATTCAAATTGGGCAGGAGATATTGATGATAGGAAGAGTAATTCTGGTGGAGCTTTCTTTCTTGGAAAGAAACTAGTTTCATGGATCAACAAAAAATAGTCATGCATTTCTTTATCTACTGTAGAAGCAAAATATGTTGCAGCAGAAACTAATTGTACACAAGTCCTATGGATGAAGCAAATGTTGAAGGATATCAGGGTAAATTGTAGTGAATGGTAGTTATCTACTATGATAACTCTGTAGCTATTGACATGTCTAAGAATCTGGTATTTCACTTTAAGACTAAGCACATATCAATAAAGTATAACTTTCTAAAGGAAAAGGTAGAAGAAAAGGAAGTCAAATTGGTTTATATGAACACTAAAGAGCAGATTACAGATATATTCACTAAACATTTGTCTAAGGAATCATTTGATTATTTGAAAGACAGGTTAGGGGTTTCTGCCCCTCTGATAGAGACTTGATTGTTGTAGTTTGGCATCAGTCTGGCATGCATTATCAGAGATATTATTCATTCCAACACTGATGTCTAGTGCTACTACTCAGGGGGAGTAGTCAGCTTTAAGATTCAGGGACTTACATTATTGCTTTGTTATTTTTTTTAGATCTCTAGCATTGATGTCAAAGCGGAAAAGATAGTGATGTGAAAAAGAAAACTTTAGAACTTTACAGAGATATTATTCAAAGGGGAAGTTTGTTGGTTGTCTTCCATTGGGGGAGACTTGTTTGGCATTTCTTGGTAATTAGATTTTTTTACATCTAGTGTTCCCATCAATGCCAAAGGGGGAGATTGTTGGAAATATGAAAGAATTGATTATGTGTTGTATTGATGTTTTGTCATTAATGTCAACACTAGTTGTTACAGCTAGTTACCGAGAGACAAGTTTTGGTTACCGACACTAGCTGTTATGGCTGGTAACCATCAGACAGGTTTTGGTTATCAGCATAGGTTTAACGCTCTACCAGCAGAGCTTTTATTGAGAATCTTTGACAGGATGCATAAGTGGTGTTGGTGCGGCTTTCAGGATGTTGAAGATGTTCTCTAATCGTGATTCAACTAGGTGGAGACATCATTTTAGCATGGTGGACCCAGAACAAATCTAGTGCCTATCTAGGTTATGGATCGGTATCATCTTAACGTGTTCTCTACACGTTATTGGGATGATTTATGGATTGGATAATGTTGTTTTGGTCTAAAGCCGACATGGCATATCATTGTAATATGGATTTATGTAATGATATTATTGTAATATCTTTTAGGTGGCCGACCTAATTGGTTTAGGCCTTAGAGTTGGTATAAATTGTTGTAAGATCTCATTGTAGATCATACATGGTATGGCATGGAATGTAATGTGTGAATATTGTAATATCATTCAAGCAGAGGATTAGGTCGATCATTGAGGATCAAATTGGGTTTAAGGAAGAGGTCAAAGGCCTCCGGTGTTGAGCTTAACTGGGACTGCAATCAGGCATGGAATATGCTATCTTTGGCAATTCATTCTACTAGATTGTTGTCCAAATATCTTGAAGTGGTTTTAACCTCTCTGTAGTGAGTGAGACTCTTTTGTAATGACAAGTGTGCTCTAGGAAGTGTGCCTTCCTGCATGTGCACGCCCCTCATTGTATCACATACTTTCTATAGAAGTATCATCTAACTATGGGTAGGCTTCCCACCGTGGTTTTTCCCTTTTGGGGTTTTCCACATACAAATCATGATGTTATGTGGTATGGTTGCATTGCATTGATTATCTATTTTGTTGTTAAGTTGTATTGTTTACCGGTATCTATTCTTAGTGGCATCTGTTTCTCCTTTACCAGTATTTAATGTTTATGTGCTCTGGTTTAAGGTTGTATAGTGGATTAATTGTTATAATCTGTTAACAATTGATTCAACCCCCCCCCCCCCCCTCTCTCTCAGTTGTTCACCAGTTATCCTAGCAAAGATTGAATAGGATAATGGAGAGCATATATGTCAAACTGGATGAGTGTGGCAGTAATCAGATCAGATCATTTGAATATGGACCAAAAGATGAATTTATCAGACTTGAACTGGTAATGCAAGAATCAATTTAGAACAATGAACCAGTAACACCAATAGCATCAAAAAATTCAATAGTGACATATGAACAGCAGAATGAGTCAAAAAATCAAGAAAATTCAAAGACTCCTTCGTATGTAAAACTAAATCATTCTAAAGATCAAATCATTGGAGATAAAAGGAAAGGTGTGATGACTAGGAGAAGGTTAGTTGTTGAAGAGGTATGTTTAATTTCTTAAATTGAACTAGAACCATTTATTGAAGCAAGGATGAAAATTGGATAAAAGCAATGGAAGAGGAACTAGATCAGATTGAAAAGAATAAGACATGGGAACTACAAACCTAGACCTAAAGACAAGAACATTATTGGAACTAAATGGGTTTTCAGGAATAAATTGAATGAGGAAGGTCAAGTTGTAAGGAACAAGTCTAGATTGGTTTGCAAAGATTATTCACAGGAACAAGGAATTGATTATGGAGAGACTTATGCCCTGATTGCTAGAATTGAAGTGGTAAGACTTTTTCTTGCTTATGTTGCACACAAGAACTACAAAGTATATCAGATGGATGTTAAATGTGCATTGCTGAATGGAGATATTGAACAAGAATTTTACATTGAGCAACCTAAGGTATTTTCCTTATCAGAAGTCAAGGACATGGTTTGTAGATTGAAGAAATTTTATATGGACTAAAACAGGCCCCTAGAGCATCGTATGCTAGATTGGATAAGTATCTTTCAAATCTTGGTTTCAGTAAAGGTAATGTTGATAGTAACCTATATTACCAAATTTAACATGATGACATATTGATTATTGAAGTCTTCATGGATGATATCAATTTTGGAGGAGAATAAGGTCTCTGCATGAAATTTGCTAATGATATGAAGAATAAATTTGAAATGTCTATGATTGGTGAGATGAAATTTTTCTTAGGTTTGCAGATTACACAGACTGATGAAGGTATTTTCATTTGTCAAACTAAGTATGTGAAGGAGTTACATAAGAAATTTGGACTTGAGAATTCTAAACTTGTCGGTACTCCTATGATAACCAGTTACAAATTATCTAAGGATGTTGAATCCCTGAAAGTGAATCCAAGAAGATACAAATCAATGATAGGTGGTTTGTTGTACCTAAGTCATACTAGAGCTGATATAATGAATGTTGTTTGTCTTGCTTCTAGATTTCAGGCAGATCCCAAAGAAACTAGTGATATTATTGTCAAGAGGATATTCAGATATTTGGTAGGTACAACAAACTTTGGGTTATGATATCCAAATAATGATGACTTCACATTATGTGCATATATAGATTCTGATTGGGTGGGGGATGTGGATGACCAGAAGAGAACTACTAGAGGTTCATTTTTTTTTAGGAAAAAGTTGGTTTCATAGCTTACTAAGAAACAATCATTTACTTCATTGTCTACAGCTGAAGCAGAATATGTTGCAGCTTTTACCAACTGTACTCAGATTTTATGGATGAAACAAATGTTAAATGATATAAGGGGAAGTTATGATGAGCCTATTGCTATTCATAGTGATAATGTTGGCATTTTTTATGTTTATGTTGTGATTGTCATTGATGGACACACACTTGTATTGAGATCCCCTTTATATGTATGAGCTCATGCTCAACTGGTATTTGTTCCAACCGGTATGTTGTATTCTAGTCTTTAGACTAGTAGTGATTTTGTAGAATGTGTTTCCTGGTCTGAAGCGGCATGACAACCCCAAGCGGTTGGCAGATCACAAGCGGTACGAGGGAACAAAGCAGCACAACACATTCTTACCAGTCTTCATTTTTGTCAAACCGGCAACCGGTATTTTGTATGAACCGGCAATACTCTGTGATGAGTTACCAACCGGCATTTTGTGATGAGTTACCAACTGGCATTTTGTGATGAGTTACCAATCCACTGATTGTTTGACGGTGCCGAAACATTAACGGTGATTCCTATGTCGTGTTACTAAGTATGTCTAGGTTCATTGAACCTAGGAAATTGTAAATAAATCCTATTGGACCAACATGAAATCAGATTCCTTTAAAAGGACATCATGTCTAGGGTTTTAGGTTGTTGCAAAAGGGTTAATGTTGAGCTAGGGTTTAAGGTGGATGTGGAGTTCTTGGAAGAGTGATCTTATCTGAGAGGATCGATTTGTAACTAAGAGAGAGATAGAGAAGACTGAACTAATGCTGGAATGCATTAGCTATGAGCAATACTGGATCTAACCAAGTAGTTTGTGCTATTAGATAGATCAAACACTTGTTGATTACTCACATCTTGAACAAGTCAGTAGCCCCTAACCGGGTAGGCCTCAAAGCCTTTGTAAAATCCTCTAACAAGGTGGTTCACACATGTGAATCTAAAATCCTCTAACCTAGTAGTCTTTAATCAGACTTATCTCCTAATAGAGATTGAGATTCCTAACAGGATCTATTCTGGTGAAGAACATTGTAAGACCTTAACCGGTCTGGTTTCTATTATGTAGATAGTGACTTGTAAGTTCCATCTCACCGTGGTTTTTCCTAGTTGGGTTTCCACGTCAAATATCTTGTGTTATGGTTGTATTGCTTTTGTGGGTGAATGTTTTATTCGCATTTTAGTTTGTATGTGTGGTAACCGGTTTGACTGTCAGACTGCTTTACCGGTTTATCTTTAGACTGTGTAAGTGTTTTAGTGCATAGATTTTTGGCATACTAATTCACCCCCCCCCCTCTTAGTATTCATCAATTGGTATCAGAGCCAGGTTTTCTATAAGTTTAACCACTTGGAAAGAGATATGGGGGAATACACCTTGAGGGAACTTACTCAACGGCTCAATAATTATGAGCAAGCCTATGATGATCTTATGGTCAAATACAAGGCATCTCAAGCAAAAAGAAGAGAACATGCAAAAAAGATGATGGAACTATCTGAAAGTAGTTATGAAGATGAAGCTAACATGGAAGCTATGATTGCTGAAGTGAATAAGCTGAATGATTCAAACTCCAATCTGAGAAAGGAGTTGGAAGGACTGACTATTCGGTTCAGTTAAGAGCTTGAGAACTGGAGAAAAGGTGAAGATCTGGTAAAAGACAAAGATCATGAGATCTCCAAGTTGAAACATGAGATTAGTGCACTAACTGCTCACCTTCATGAGAGTAGAATGGAAAAACAAGACATGCAAGGAGAACTAAACATTGCCATCTCTGAAAATGCAAGTCTTATGGAGACAAACACTACTATTTCTAAAGAACTCTTTGAGTCAAAGGAAATACTTGCTAAGTTTGGAAAAAGTACAGTCAAGCTAGAGCAAAAGCTTGAGTCATCTAGACCGGCAAAGAATACCAATGGTCTTAGTTTTTCTGGACATGAGGAAGGAGAATCCTCAGGAACAAATGCTGAAGCATCAAAGAAGCAAACGACACTCAAAGGAAAAGGTAAGCAAAAATTCAAACCTGTTTGCTTTAACTATCTTAAAGAAGGACACACTGCCAATGTATGTAGGAGCAAAGCCTACAATAATTTTCCTTATTTTATCAACAATGTACCTAGATTCAATAAGTTCAATGGTCATTGTTATGCATGCAACAAGTTTGGGCATAGAGCATTTGAATGCAGGTCTATAGTGGATAACACTAGAAGATATCCTCAGAGGACCCAAGGAACTGGTCCTGAATCTTTTAGGAATCGGAACCAGAACTAGTTTCATGACTTCAATCATCAGTCAAGAAGTGGTGGTCATCAAGTGGCAACCAGATGGAGAGAAAGTTGTATGATCTATCATGGTCATGGTCACACTGCTACAACATGCAGAAGGAAGATTGGAAACATGTACAATGGACCTTGGAGAGCACCTGGACTTGTTTGCTATCACTGCAACAAACCAGGTCACATTGCAAGATTCTGCAGAATTAGAAAAAGTATATTTGATGATATACCGGTCACTCAGGAAGGAGAAATAGATGTTGAAAAAGTTCAAGGAGACATGAAGAAAACATGGAAGAAGAAACCAACAATGTCAGAAGAGGAACTGGTTTCTGCACCTAGTGTGGAAATATCAAAACCAACAAACTAAGCCTCAAAGGCTTAGGGGGAGTAAATGGCGAAATGCTTTTGAACCCCCGGTTAACACTCGGAAAAGACCTTAACTGGTATTCTATACTTGTCGCTTGGCAGAAGACCGGAAATGGTAAAAAGGCAAATTAGGGTTTACGACCTAATAGAGGAGCATTAATAATGGTACGTGAGAGACATGTATAAATGCATTTTTCAAATCATTTCCCACTATCTATTTTTTAGCGAAGAAAAGTTTTCAAGTGCAGAGCAAAGAAAAGGTGATTTGAGCTTAGATTTCAAGAAATTGGATAACTTTCAAAGAGATTCAAATCTAGTTTGCAAGCGGTAGTGGAGAACTCAAAGTGGCAATTTGGCATCCGACGGAGAGTGAAGTAAAGCAGAATCAGGAAGCCCTAAATTCGCGTTTGAAAGGTATTTTTTGTGTTCTTGAAATACTCTTCAATGGTTTATGCATCTCATACCAGTTCAAGCACATCCATTGAGTCAGAAAGTTTCATTCAGAGGAAGGCCAAGTATAATGCTTTGTCACAAGTTCCAGCTGGAGTCATAGTCGAAGAAGGAATTTCAGATTATATTGATTGCAAGATAGAAGACCTAGGGTCCTTAGCCATTCATACTCAATTAGGTCTATTTTGAGGAAAGGACAAAAGGATCAAACTGGAGTTCAGTATCTTAGAGAAGAAGAAACTCCATAATGCGGTATACTTTCTGGAAGACTTCACAGAGGATCACATCAGGATCATCTTGAGCAGAGTCCATGGTGACAAGATGTACCTGGAGAGAACGCATGATATCATGACTGAGGCAATTCATACAGTCACTGGTTTCTGCAACATAGGGGAAGTGCTAGCCCTAAGAATGGTAAGCAAAACGGAAATGACCAAGCTCACCAGTTCGACAAGTGATTCACAAGGTATGACAGTTAATCCTATCAAGGATGAACTGGTAAAATACGCCTGCATGGTGATAGGCTACAGAACATTCTCAGCCAGCAGGATTAATTCTATATCTGCTGCAGCGATAAAGGTCGCTTAATGGATGATTATAGAGGATAAATCATTTGACATATGCACCGGTATGCAGAGGTAACTCCTGTTAAATCTTAAGGCAATCAAAAGGACAATTCACTGAGATTTAAGTTTAGACAACTACTGGTAGGGTTGTTTTTCTATTTCCAAGGCTACTTTCTGGGTGTAGGAGATGTCCAGTGGTCCCCTGATCAACCGATAACCAAGCAGATAAAGGAAAGTGTGCAAGCCATTGGAACCGGCTACCCTGAGGTACTGAACAAATATTTTGATGAGTTCAGAAGAAAGATGAGTCAGAGGGTACAAATCTCAGGTGACATAGTGAAGAAGTATGAAGATGACATCTATTTCACTATTCAAGTGGACAAATGTCTAATGGAGGCTGTTGAGCCTAGAATGGAGGAAGTGGAGCCTATGGGCTATGAAGTCATGTTTGACATGCTAGAAGGGTATGCTTCAATCCTTATTGCCTCGCCTCTTGATCCAAAGGCTAAGTGAACTAGAACCTACTTGGAGAGGATCACACCGGTTGAAGAACCATCGGTGAAGAAGAGAAAAGAACCGGCAGCTAAGAAAGCTAAGGCAGTGCCTACAACATCCGTACCAGCTACCACTATGACTCCAAGAGTGACCAAGTGGTCACCGGCAAAGAAGAAACTAGAGGTAACACCGGCAAAAGTCTTCGAAAGAAAGAGGAAGACTAAGGCAAATGAATCGGACTCCGAAGAAACTAAGTTTGATGAACAACTAAAGAAGGCTAGACAGACCAAGAAGATGAAGAAGAATGAACCGGCAACATCCACACCGGTAAATATAGATATCTCCTCTTACAAACCTTTGACACATTGTCAAAGAATAGTAAAGAATATTAGGAGAAAGTTACTTCATGATTTAATAGATTATTATGATGAATTCAATAGTGAAGAAAAAGATGAAGTATTGCAGGAAATCATTCTTTATTTATGTAAAAATGACCAGTCACCATCAGAGATTAAATCTCAGACATTGGATTCATTATTTAAATCTTTGGATAACAAATGGCGCATTGCCATTGAAAAGGAAAAAGAGATTAGGGAGAAAGTTTTTGCATAGTACTTCCCCAAACTCTCAAATTCAGAATTATTTGATGTATTGGATCAAAATAAAGGTCTCTTCTTCACAAGGAGAAGAAGACTCTGGTTGTTGGAGGGGAGAGTTGATGATGTAGAAAAGGATACACATCAACACATGGCCCATGCTATCAGCTTTCACAAAGCTCGAATGGCCAACCTCCAAGCGGAAAAGGAACTGGTTATTTCCAAACCGGATGAGGTTTTTGATGAGGAAGGAAACCTGGTGGAGGAACCAATCGACACCATAGATTTCGATGCCCTGGATATAGAAGATGTCACTTAGGACATACCTTCTGAGGGAGCTGAACAGGGGCAATAAGCTGATCAGGGTGGTGAAAAAGCTGTGGACACACAGCAAGTGGCAAAAGAATAGGAAGAGAAAAAGAAGAAGGATGAAGATGAGAAATAGAAAAAAGAAGAAGAGAAGAGAAAAGAGGAAGAGGAGAAAAGAAAAGATGAAGAGAAGAAGAAGCAAGAAGAAGAAAGGAAGAAGAAAGAAGAAGAGGACAAGGAAGAAAAGAAGAAGAAGGAAGAAGAAGAAAAGAGAAAGAAGGAAGAGGAAGAAAAGAAGAAGAAAGAAGAGGAGAAGAAGAAGAAGGAAGAGGAAGAGAAGAAGAAGGAAGAGGAAGAAAAGAAGAAAAAGGAAGAGGAAGAGAAGAAGAAGAGGGAAGAAGAAGAAAAGGAAGAGCAGAAGAGGAGAGTAGAGGAGAAGAAAAAGGAAGAGGAAGACAAGGAAGAAGAGAAGAGAAGAGAAGCAGAAAAGAAGAAAGCTGAAGAAGCCAAGGAAGGAGAAGCAGCAAAAAGCTCTCAGGTGGAGACTCCAAAGGCAACCAAAAGTCAACCCTCACTGGTTGATCTATCTAGACCTATCGATCTCCAATCTGCAAGTGAGTCGGAGCTTATGTAGAGCATCAAGGTTTCTCAAGAACACCTTAAGATCATTCACAGGAAAAAGGAATAGGACATCATTCAGGCAACTGTAGACACACTTACCAGTTTAATCCTTGGTATTAATCTTCCTGACACTGATTCATCACTAGCACAACTCAAACTTTTGTGTACTATAGTGGATGATCAGGTGCAGGTGTAACGTAGAAATTAGGAATCATCACAAGACAAGTAGATCAAATCAAAACATTAAACATGATAGCTCAATCAAAGAAATACTCATTGCAATGAACCTAATCACAATGCACATTCAATAGAGGTATGAAAATGAAGCATTCAAAAGAAAACATTATGCAAACCAGACTCAAGACTGAATACTCCTTCCATGCGGCTCCATTGTTGTTCTTTCCTCTTCAATAGTTTTGTGGATCTCACCTACAAGTGCTCTCACAATTGAAAGCAAAAAGCTCAAGAGTACTAGAACGAAAATTCAGTAGTTTGTTAGCAATTTAGAATTCATGAAGTGATTGGAAGGGGTTGAAGATTCGAAGGGTTATTAGAAGGGTTATTAGCTTTGATTCAAGAAAATCATCCAATTTATAGAAGAATTAGATAAGTGACAAGATTGGCATGATGCAATTCAAATAGAAATTGCAAATCAATATGTTAATTATGACAAATTATGCACTTTCCATGCATAATTTGATTGATTGACAATTTGATGACAAATTATGACACATTCTATGTCAAATTGATTGATTATCAATTATGACAATTTCATGACAAATTGACATGCCATTCCCATGGAATTAGGAGATGAATTAGGAGGGAAAAGGAATTAGAAATTTGAAAAATTAGGAAAATGAAATTGATGACAAATTAGGAAATTGGAATTAGAAATTGATGAAAAATAGGATTTAGGAATTAGTGAATTAATTAATAATTTTTCATTTATTAATCAATTCACAAAGAGGAATAATTAGCCAATTAAATAAAGATTTAATTGTAATAAGAAGACTTAGGATTAATAAATAATTTAGTAATCCTAGAGGAAGAAATGGCGAATTAGGTTAAATGACTAAATCATAAAACCCTAGAAGACGAATTAGAAATGCGAAAATGACAATAAGGTCTTGATTGAAGATAATTAATGTCATGACTTGATTTTGATAAATGACCAATGCGATAAATGATTTGATTGAGAAATACGCCAATTGACATGATTTGATCCAAATTGACACAATTGAGACGGATAATGATTGATAGTGAAATGATGACAAATCGGTTGCAAAATGACAAAATCGACAAGAGGACAAGAATCGACAACAAAATGGATTGCAAGATGACAAGATCGAACATGACAACGGTCGATGACAAATCGATCGTAAAATGACAAGATTAAAGGATTGATGATAAATTGACAAGATTGATAAGAGGACTAAACCCTAATTAGGATTAACGATGTCCAAAATGATGACAAATGAATACGCACATTGATGCGACAGAGTAAAATTGATCAAAATCATGACTGGATAATATTGTTGACAAGACCAAATTCGAGGACGAGATGATTGAAGAATGTAGAAGAATGACTCGATGCTCGCAAATGATAAAAATCAAGTGCGTGACATAGGAGAAATGTTAATGCGACGCAAAAACCTAAAATGAGGCAATGCGCAAATGTTAAAGTATGACCTCGCAAGCGTTGACCATTTTTAGGTGTCTACAGCAGGGTCTAGAAGAAGTAGTAGAGGCCAATGTAAAGAAAGAGCACCAAAAGGCTCTTAATGTTTCTCTCATGAAGAAATTAAATGAGCTTAGGACTGAACTGCTAAAGGATCAAAAGGACATAAGGAGTGCCTTGGATGAGGGAAACTTGCTACTCAGCAAAATCTGTCAACCTCATCTGTTCTATGATGATGTGCTAGCCAAGAAGCAACAACTTCAAATGGACTTATAGTCCTACTTAAGCACATTCAAGACTCCTTACGACTCCTTTGTAGCATATGCGCAAACCGTTCACTGGTTACAGATCTAGTCAGCCAAGATAGAGCAAGAGCTCAACACAAGGTCTAGGGATTTGCAGGAGCTTCAACTGGTATTACTTCCACGACTACAAATTCTCCAGAAATGCTATCTGAACCTGGATGCCCTAATAGTCACACAAGAATTGAGCACAATAGATGCCATGGAGGAACAGGTATCACAAATGCAGACAGAGAAGGAAGTGGCGACCTCCTTACTTGAGTCCTGGTCTCTTTCCATGAAACAATTTTTGTAGGACTATAAAGTGGTTTTTGACAAGTATTATTCATTATTGTCATAAACTCTTATATATATATATGGAAATAGGTTTTTCAATGGTACTTTGTCATTGTTGGCAAAGGGGGAGAAGTATATGGTTTTAAAATTTTGAAATTTTCATATATCAGGGGAGAAGTATATCAGAGGGAGAAGTATCTGTTTTGAAATTTTGATATATGCTATATGCTCTGATGATTATGCTCTGAATACAAAATTTATATACACTCTGTTGATTAAGGGATAGTGTATATGCTTAGGGGGAGCAATTTTGTTAATGGCAAGTTTTTGTTGTAAAACACTTAGATGTCAAAATTTTATTTTCCTAAGTGTTGCCATCAATGCCAAAGGGGGAGATTGTTGGCATTTTTGATGTTTATGTTGTGATTGTCATTCAAGGACACACACTTGTATTGTGATCCCCTTTATATGTATGAGCTCATGCTCAATCGGTATTTGTTCCAACTGGTATGTTGTATTCTAGTCTTTAGACTAGTAGTGATTTTGTAGAATGTGTTTCCCGGTCTGAAGTGGCATGACGACCCCAAGTGGTTCACAGTTCACAAGCGATACAAGGGAGAAAAGTGGCACAACACATTCTTACCAGTCTTCATTTTTGTCAAACCTGCAACCAGTATTTTGTATGAACGGGTAATACTCTATGATGAGTTACCAACCGGCATTTTGTGATGAGTTACCAATCCACCGATTGTTTGACGGTGCTGACACATTAACGGTGATTCTTGTGTCATGTTACTAATTATGTCTAGGTTCATTGAACCTAGGAAATTTTAAAGAAATCCTATTGGACCAACATGAAATCAGATTCCTTTAAAAGGAAATCATGTCTAGGGTTTTAGGTTGTTGCGAAAAGGGTTAATGTTGAGCTAGGGTTTAAGGTGGATGTGGAGTTGTTGGAAGAGCGATCTTATCTAAGAAGATCGAGTTGTAACTGAGAGAGAGATAGAGAAGACTGAACTAATGCTGGAATGCATTAGCTATGAGCAATACTGGATCTAACCAAGTAGTTTGTGCTATTAGATAGATCAAACACTTGTTGATTACTCACATCTTGAACAAGTTAGTAGCCCCTAACCGGGTAGGCCTCAAAGCCTTTGTAAAATCCTCTAACAAGGTGCTTCACACATGTGAATCTAAAATCCTCTAACAAGGTAGTCTTTAATCAGACTTATCTCCTAACAGAGATTGAGATTCCTAACAGGATCTATTCTGGTGAAGAACATTGTAAGACCTTAACTGGTCTGGTTTCTATTCTGCAGATAGTGACTTGTGAGTTCCATCTCACCGTGGTTTTTCCCAGTTGGGTTTCCACGTCAAATATCTTGTGTTATGGTTGTTTTGCTTTTGTGGGTGAATGTTTTATTCGCATTTTGGTTTGTATGTGTGGTAACCGGTTTGACTGTCAGACTACTTTACCAGTTTATCTTTAGACTGTGTAAGTGTTTTAGTGCAAAGATTTTTGGCATACTAATTCACCACCCCCCTCTTAGTATTCATCAAATAATACTATTTCTATTGATATGTCAAAGAATCTGGTATTTCATTCCAAATCAAAACACATTTCTATAAGGTATAATTTCTTCAAGGAAAAGGTTGAAGCAAAGGAAGTCGGATTGGTTTATGTGCCTACTAAGGAACAAATTGTAGATATTCTAACAAAATCATTGCCTAAAGATACTTTTAAATATCTCAGAGATGAGTTGGGGGTTACCAACCCTCTGGAAGAGACTTAGAGATGCAGGAATTCATCAATCTGCTAAGTTTATCAAATATTTTATTTAATCTAGATTGATGAAGATGGTGCTACTACTCAGGGGGAGTAGTCGGCTGTTTGGTTTAGTATTGTTGGTCTAGTATCTGTCCTTCTCCATTGATGTGAAAGGGGGAGAGGTGGTATTCATGTGAAAATCAGTCATATCTTTGAGGGAGATTGTTGGCATTCCTTGGCACTTGGATGTTTTTCACATTCAGTGTTGCCAATGCCAAAGGGGGAGATTTTTCGCAATATGATGGATTTGGTTAAAGTGTTGTCATTGATGTCAACACTTTATCCTTGTTGGAGACTATCCTGATTGGATCTATCTCGGTTATTCTTGGTGATCTTCTTGGTTTTGGATATCATTCTAAGTCGGTATGATCAGATCTTTGGATTCAGTTTTGGATGCTTATTCTGGTTGGTTACATACTTTCTATATTTTGTTGGTTCATGATTTGGTTCTTTGGTTGTTGTCACTTTTGGTATTTACCGGTATCGGCTAATTTCTGGTTTTACCAGCTTGCCTCTTCTATCCTAGTTAGCTTTACCGATATGCATTATTTGGTGGCTAGGTCAGTGGATTTTCGGTCTAGCTTATGGAATCAGTCTCTATAATGATGAAGGTGTTTCTTCATTGTGTTCTGAGTATTTGGTGACTTTGCATTTGATGGTGTGTTTTTATGATGGTCCTATTTAAATCCGGTTAAACTTCCTATTATTTCACTAAGTGTTTCTACCAGTTGGTGAATCGTGTTGGATTTTGGTCTTAGCGGAATCTCCGACGGATATAACTGTTTGAATACTTGATTTAGGTCCATGCTATGTAATGTAAATCATAATATTGGTCCAGTGGTATCATGTGATGTAATTATTATAATTATGGGTTTATGGGTTTAGGGTTTAGTCGACCTTATCAATAAAGTTGAGGATTTGTATTTATCGGTGACTTATTCATAAGATCGAGATACTATGGTTTTTGGGATGGTTATGTCTACATTATTAGAAGAATGATTATGTATGAATAAATTCATATCATTCAAGTGAAGGTTAGAAAGGATTTTTATTGCAGAGAAGACATTAATTCTTAACCGAGACTATATCAAGCATTAGTGGATGATACTTTCACAGTTCATTTCTTTCTAGATTGTAGTCTGATGTTTATGTAAGTCAATGAGACTTCCTTTTGTGATGAGCAATACGCTCTAGGTTGTGTGCCTTTTTGCAAGTGCAGACCCCATTGTAATTATTCATAATACTACTGTAGAGTATTCATCTGATTGTGGGTAGGTTTTCCCAACATGGTTTTTCCCTTTCTGGTTTTTCCATGTCAAAATATTGGTGTTATGTGTGTTGTGTTTTTATGATATATCTTTTATTGCGTTGTTCTCTAATATAACATTTATAACTGAATTGATTGTTGTACTTGTGAGTAAACTGATTAACCCCCCCCCCCTCTCAGTTTATTTATAGTATCAAATCATTCCAACAATTGGTATCAGAGTGAGGTCCTATCTACAGAAGCTTAACCACTTTAGGAGATCTGATGGCAACTGCATCAAGTTCTACATTCAATCCTTACCAAAAGGAGAGTCCCAGATTTGATGGTACTAATTACAAAATATGGAAGGAACGAATGAAGATTCATCTCAAATGTCTTGGAGCTGAAGTTTGGGAGATAGTGGAGAAAGGGTATAGACCTCATGATCCTATTTCTGGAACATCGGCACCTGTTGATGAACGAAAGAGAGTTGAAAATTATGTGAGAGCAAAAGAAGCATTGTTAAGCGCCCTATCTAATGAAAAGTTATTGAATGTCATAGAATTGGAGAATGCTAAGCTGATCTAGAAAAATCTTGAAACTCTTTATGAAGGTGACCAGGCTATGAAAATTGTAAAACTTGAAGGTTTTCAGGTAAGATATGAAAATTTGAAGATGGAAGAAGACGAGAAGATAAGTTATTTCATGGATAGAGTCAATGAGATTGTCATGGGTATCAAATGTGGTGGTGGATCAGTTAGTGAGGATGACATAGTGTCAAAAGTTTCAAGAGTTCTACCTTAGGCTTATAAGATGAAGGCTACTGCTATCAATGAACTTCGAACAATATCAAGTACCCATGTGACCAGAGATACATTATATGGGAGATTGATCATTTTGAACTTGAAGAACTTGGAGATTAGAGTGCTACTAAAACTGAGAGTGCATTTAAAGTATCTTCCTTCGGTAAGAAGAATATAGATTGGAAGGAGATGTATGCTAAGGATAAGGAGGAAATTGAGAGAGAAGAAAGACAACTTGAAGAGATGGAAGCCCTCATCTCTAGAAGAATTCCTAAAGGAACAGCTGGAAGTAAGTATGAAGGAAAAGTGCCTTTGAAATGTTTTTCATGCAGTAAGATTGTTCATTTTGATCTAGAAGCCCAGAAAGAGCTTCTAGAAATCATGAAAGATTTGTGAGGAATTATAAGCCTAATCTTGAATATCAAGCAGACCTAAATTTAGAAGGTGTAGTCACACAAATCTGTCTAGCTTAACTAAATAAATATTTGCTATTTATTTGATTAAAAATCTACTAAACATCAATTAATTAAATTAATATTTAATTAATTCATCTCCAAACATTCTTCTATTAATTAAATAAATTATTCAATCTATTTTAATTAATTCATTAAATCAAATGCCAATCAATTAAATAAATAAAATCTATTTATTTAATTAAATCCCCTTTTTCCTCTTTTAAATAAATTAAATAAAACATTTATTTAAAATCATTATCCCCCCCCACTTGCATTTTCCTACAAATGCAACTTGCACACATTTATTGAAATAAATGAATTTTTATTTCAATAAAATCCTATTTTCCCTCACCCACCAAATCCACTTGCAAAATCTAATCCCCTTCTAGATTCTTCTAACCCCTTCCTAATTAGCCTAATCCATCCCCTAATTATTGTCACATTCCTAAGCAAAATGGAGTCACTTCTCAAAGACTCCAAAGTCTTTGAAAAATATTAATGCTTTGTGTGTTCAACAAATTAACCCCCAAAATCTTCCAAGACCACTAATGGCTCTTACATGACCATTTATGGCTCTTACATAACCATTTATGGTTATTTCAAACTTGTCTCCCCAAACATTTATTGTTTTGACCATACTCATCCATTTCACATTTGCACAAGAGTTTATCCATTGGATAAAAGCTTTATTCTTTGAATAAAAAGTTTATTCATTCAAGTAACCTTGACTCTAAATCTCAAAGTCATATCAAGCATTTAATGCTTATTCCCTCCCCTCTCAAACCTATCTCACATTGACACTTGTCATCCTGGGATTGGGTTGAAAGCCCTCACATGGATTTGAAATCATTCAATCCCGACCCTTGTTGAGATTGCTCAATCTCAACCATCCATTGCTCCATTTTTCCTATAAATAGAGCCCATTCCTTCATACTCCAGATCCTGAAAACTTGTATGCATTTAAGCTATAGGCATTTTAAGAGAGCATTTTAGCATAATTAACTAATATCTTGTCATTTTGGATAAAATCAATCATTTTAGCATCAATAGCTTAATATTAGCTTTTCATTTTACATTTAGAGCAATATTACAATCTCAATCCTCCATAAGCATCCATAGTGCAAAAAGCTGCTGAGAGCTACACTATTTTGGAACTTGGAGAGGAGAGGAACAAGGGAGAAGGAGCTAAGACCATGCTAAGAGGCATTTGGAGATGCCTCATTATCTTTGTTTCATTAGTTAGATATATTAGCATGATTTTAGTGTCTATCTTGATATGCCTATTTAGATTTAGTTTTTGATTGAATAACACTAACGGTTTCTTGTGTGTTTTGTGTTGTTTATCTTAGACTAACCTTGTCCACTTTGCAGGGCATCATTTGGTGAACCCGACGTGAATCCAAGCACCAAAAATATCATCTTTTTAGCAAACTAACATGTCTGAATGTTGAAAATGTCACACAGGTTGCGCTTTGGTGCTATTGAACATGTTTTAGCGCTACCGACACTTATTCTTTTAGCGCTATTGCTCTTACAATAGCGCTATGGTCTAAAGTTTAGCGCTTTTAAAACTATTTTGGCGCTTTTGTCATTCTTTTGGCGCTATTGACAATATTTCAGCGCTTTTGCCTCTCTGTCTTTCCCATTCTTTTAGCGCTTTTGAGTTAAATAGCGCTTCTATTTAAACGCAGACTAGCGCTATTGTAACAGAATGTTGTAAAACTCACCTTGTAACAGAAAAATTGAAAATCTTAGGCTTGTGGAAGCCCCCCCTTGGACATAGATTTTACTAACAATTTATTGTTTATGCAGGTTTTAAAACTCACCATTAAAAATCACAAATTTTCCTTTGGTGCATTAAAACTTGAAACAAAGAAAATTTTCGTGCTTTCTAGTTAGGGTCACTTGTCTTTGGTGCTTTAAGAATTGAACAAAACAAACTTTATTTCTTGCAAGTTAGAAAAAAAACTTCGTTTTGGTGCTTAAAATCAACAAAACAAAAATTTATTTTCTTGCATCAACTTAAAGAAATTTACAATCAACATTTTGTTTTGGGCAATCTAAAAAGAACAAGCCATTTCTATTTAAGCTCAAGAACAATTTTACTTCAAGCAAAGACGTGTTTTTCATTAAGTTGACCAGAATTTCCAATTTCTAGATTACAAAACACATTGCTTTTGAAGTTAAAAAGAACACCATGGCTATTGGAGCAACATCTCCAAATAGTTAGATCACATTGCAATGACAAGTTAAAAGGAACAAGTGAATTTTGTGTTTGGCACGCTTGTGCAAAAGGTCGGTCAAGTGGTCCCACTTCTAACACACACTATCCTCTCCCTTGGCTTTCGTGGTCCTAGGTGCAAGAGAAAAGTGTTAGTAACACTCAAATTTTATCTTTTTAAGAGAGGCCTGCCAAGGGATCGATACTCTTGGGAATGACCTCGAGCGGTAAATCCTTCGAGCCGCTATAGAAATCAGGTGAGAGCGAAAGCTGTAGCCTTGGGTATAGTTGTTCCTATAGTGTAACTGGCCGAAAGGACAAATGGGCCCCACCACCAGTTACAAGGCTCTTAAGTGAGTCACTGCAGAATGAACTTATGTCCAAAAACATCAAACATGACTAAACACCTTTTAGTAGTATCCCACCTATTCTATTGATTGAGGATATTTGCGATATAATTTAGTGCAAGAGCATAGATGGTTTTTCTCCCAAGATACTCACCATACATATTTCCTTGACTAGAAACATAGCTTTTTGAAAAGTCACTTGTGGCTTGATGAGAGTGGTGACTCCCCCATCATAGGGATCATCTATTTGTTATGCTCATGCAAAACTTAGTATATCACATCCTTACCTACCACGGCGGGATTCATAAGGTATGTAGTACCAAAGTCGAAGAAATATCAAGATGTGGGCTAAATTTATCACAACTGGCCATTTGACCTTAGGGATAAAAAGTGTTTGAAGTGTGTTCGTTTTAAAGACCAAGTGCAAATTGAGCCAACTTCAGGCTTTGGAAATACACCTTAAAATACATCTAAAGGAAGGGTCATAAACAAGTCCAAGGATTGGGTTGATCTAGACCCATACTCATTTGTGCCTTTGAGGCTACAATCTTGTGTTTGTGTGTTTGCTTTGTTTTCTTGTTAAAGAAAAAAAAAAATCATCAATCACTTTCAAAACAAAGTATTCATCCAACCAAACATTTTTCAAAACAACCAAACACATCAAAAACAAAGCACAAATAACAAAGAGTCAAAATTTTATGACCATTCTTCACATCTTGTGAAAGAAGAAGCGTCATCAGAATATCAACTTAAAAAGAAGACTATTAAGCTCAAAGGCTTTGATCAAACAAAGGAAATTCTTCTATATCAATAGACAAATCTTTGTCTCCCATAGATTTTTCTTGCATCACATGCGTCTCTACCTTCAAGGTAAAACAAACCAATTTGATTCAGAGACATTGAACCGCAAAGCTTTTATGCAATATAGAGCTTTGAGTTATCACAAAAACCAAGGAGGTAAGATTAATCCCAACTTTTTCCCAAATGTCTGTATCACCTACAACGTAGCTCGAGAAATACCACCAACACCCAAAAGGGAAGAGGTAGAGTTTGTCCCATTTGTGACACAAAGTTTTTATTGAAGTAGAAAACATTTTCATCCATCATCTTTTTCATACATCATCACTTCATCATCAATCCATTCCAACTCTCAAAACATTAAGAGGTTCTTGCTCCAAATTCTCTTTTTAGATATTTCTTGAATCAAACACATCACATCACTTTTTAGATTGTTTCTACATCTAGGATAAGCTCATCCTAAGAGACACATCTACGCAGGTTAAAACTAGTTCATGAGTGAATCCTCTCATTACTAGGTAGTTCAAATCTATAACACATCTCAGATTTCTCTACACCTTATCACATCCAACCTTATCAAAACAAGCAAGCAATTCAAAGAAGGAATTTCGGTTACATCTACCTTAAAAGTGCTAGAGATCCACATGCAACACAAATCACCAATCATCAATCTTTCATTTCATCAACAACTCATCATCATTTTCACTCAACTTCAACAAAGACTCATAAACAAAATGGCTCAAACCCAATCACGGTCAAGGCAACGAGAAATAGAAATAGAAGAAGAAGAAGAGGAAAATCTCAATGAATTCCAAGAAGCACTTGAAGGAAATGCGAATGACGAAAACCCAAGTACCCCTACTCCTGCAAAAATAGAAAGGGCTCAGCATAACCCTCTCTTTAACAGACTGTTTGACGAAATACTCAGGAGCAATGTGGATGCTCACTTTTTAAAGCTCGCTCAAGAAGGAGCAAAACTCCCCTCTGACTTTGATCTTGCCCAATTAAGACAAGCATCAGAAAGACAAAGTCATCATGAAGAGGAAAGAGGTAGAGATCCCATCAGATATAACATTCCTCGAGGTAACCCACCACCTCCTCCTCCAAATGAAATGGAGATGTTGCGGCAACAAGTCGAGAATCTCGCCCAACAACTTCATAGTGGTGTCAAGACTAACCAATTCTCACTCAATGACATCTGTCCCTATCCTTTTGATAGGAATTTTTATATGCCACCCTTTCCATGAGGATTCGAAACACCCAAATTAGAAAATAATAGAGGAAAGGGAGAACCCCGTGATCATGTCAGAGAATTTCATTCCGCTTGTCTTGAAGTAGCATATGAAGACACATACCTAATGCACCTTTTTCCCCAAAGCTTGGGAGGAACAACCACGTCATGGTTTTCCTGACTATCAGGTGGCGTTAGAACATTTGAGGAACTCATCCAGAAGTTTCTAGCTCATTACTCTCATAACATTGAACACGACATCACCATGGCCGATCTGTGCAACACCAAACAAAAACCAGGTGAACTATTCTCAGTATTCCTGCAATGATGGCACCAAATGTCTAGCAGACGTTCTCTTCAGTTACCTAAACGAGAACTAGTGGAAATATTCATTTCCAACTTAAACGAAGAAATGGAATTTCACCTGGATGTCAAAGACACAGACTCTTTTAATGATATGATCACCAAGGGTTTGAAATGTGAAAGGGCACTTATCAAGAAAGGACTCATCAAAATCTTTAATGAACCAAAAGATGGTCCTCACCCACGCTTCGATAGTGATAAACCAAGCTTCTAGAATAAAAACAAGAATACCATCAATGATGGGGTTGTGGATGCCAGGACTATACAAAATGCACAACCTATGGTTCGGTTTGCAGGACAAAATCCTCCACCTCAGAATAACACAAATGTTCCTTCCAATCAACGTCGCATCACCTCTCATGATGAACCAAGACCTCGTCAACAAAAGCAGAAATGCAGATACACTCCCTTAGGGGAACCCATTGAAACAGTATTGCAACAACTCATTTCTCAAAATTTGGTCACTCTACCTAAACTATCAAACTATGAGCCTCAGGTCAAACCCACATGGTGGAGAGATACTGAACACTATGAATTTCATCAAGGAAGAGGACACAAGACAAGTAATTATCACCGATTAAAAGATCTTATTCAGGATCTTATTGATCGAGGAGAAATTGAAATTGAAGGACATGACCCAAAAACAACGAATAATGATCATCTGATGTTCAAAAATCCACTTCCAGGTGAGGCACTGATACCACTGATTATACACAAGCTGCGTATAATTACACTGTAAATCACCTGTATGATGCCAATGAACAAGTTGCAACTATAACCTTCAAAAATCCCAACTCAAATTGCAATGTTGTTACACGTCGCGGTAAGGTTACCATAAAGGCAGCTCCACAAGGCACCACCTCCATCCCAAAGCAGTACAATCTTGTGGAACAATTAGACAAAACGCCTGTGCTTATATTCATTTTAGAACTTTTATGCCTATCACCATCTCATAAAACTATCTTGGATCAAGCACTCCAAGAGGCGTTAGTCCCTGCAAATCTGAATACAGACCAATTTCAAGCCATGGTTGGAAGTCTAAAGGCATCACCTTGTCTCACTTTTTCCGAAAGTGACAACTCTTCCTTCCAGCAACCTCATAACGCCTCACTCCACATCGAAGGATTTATTAACCAGCATAGGATCAAGCGAGTCTTGATAGATAATGGAGTAGGCCTGAATATTTGTACACTACAGTTGGTCACAGCATTGGGATATGCAGTAGAATCAGTGGATCCTTGTAAGAAGATCACAATCAAAGCCTATGATGATGCAGAGCGGTCATCCAAAGGAGTTGTGGTACTACCAATCCGAGTGGGCCCTGTGGTAAAGCACATCATCTGTCAGGTTCTGGACCTTCCTCTGCCATATAATCTATTGTTAGGGAGACCCTGGATACATGTCATGCAAGCCGTTCCATCTACCTACCATCAATGTATCAAGTTCCCACATAACGGTGTAGAGATCACAATCCTGGGCGATGCAAATCCCTTTGCATATTGCCATAATATCAGCCATCAACCAGAGATTACTGTTCCTAATAATAGAGAAGCCATTTCCTCCACATCATATGTAAGTCCCGTCTCTCTTGCCAGTTCAAACACCACTATACCCAAGCAAGAAAAGCTTAAGATGAAGATAGCAGAGGAAGGTCCTGGGGAATACAACTTGAGTCAACTCTTTTGTGTGGGACAAATGCCCACTTCTCCTAGAACACATGGTAAACCACAGCAGGTACTCCAGCAACCACTAGTCACGCCAACATGTGCTTTGACACTGTTCATCCTTGGAAAGAGTCAAGAAGAAGAAACCCAAGATTAGGACTTAGCGGACTGGATCTATAAAGATCCCATCACCACCGATATACCGCAGGTTAAACTTCCTACAGATCAGTATGGCAAAGGTCTCCTCATTATGCAAAGAATGGGGTATGATGGTCAGAGTGCTTCGGGATATTGCAAACAAGGATGACATGAACCTCTGCTACCAGAATTAAAGCCCAAAGGTAATATAGGCCTAGGCTTTGAAAAGGAGATATTCCCTAAACTCAAATTCAAAGGAAAACCCAGCAAACCATTATGTCAGCCTACTGTAAAAAGGACACCTTTCATTATCAAAGCAGCCTCAAGCACCATCCCAACTACCCCACCGAGGCTCAAAACCCCAACACAACCATCTACAATACCAATCATCCCACCAAGTGAACCAGTAATCCCATCAATAGTACCATTAGCAGCAACAACTGTATCGGAACCCGTAGCAGCATCTATGGTACCAACAGTTCCAACAGAAGCCACGGAGTCAATATTACCGATACTCCCTGTACCAAATCCTTTAAACCCCATCAACCTTCCTGTAGCACCAATCACTACAAAGGTACATCAACCAATCACACCTACAGTATTTAACTCCAAAGACATCCCAGTATGGTATAGTAATCAGATGCTGGAAAGTGACTCAGAGACTGACTCACATGAGTGGGAATTTGATCCTGTAGAGCTTAACACTTCAAATGAGGAAGACACATCACCACCTCTGCCACACAAAGACATCCCTATTTACAGAGAAGCACAGATAAAGACCACTTGGGTTCCTGAACTAGAAACATCTTCCACAGACCCTACGTCTCATCCTATGCCTGATTCTGACAGGGAGAGTACCATTAACGACCTTCACCATAACGTCTTAACCCTCACTGATACATCTAACGCACTTAACCTAATCGATGAAGTAATGCCCATTATCCACCCTGAACTCATCGAATGGAACCAACCAAATCCCCCATGTATTGACTTCTTCTAAAATTATGAGGCCATCATTGACTTTTTGGAATTAAGGGATAACCTACCAAGAGAGGATCACAAAGCTGGATTCGCCATCGAACTTAATAGCGCAACATACTTCGAGGCGGATGCCAAACCTTTCAGCTGCAAAAATATAACAATAAAACATGGATCTTCCAGTGAAAACCACACTGTGGCACTGTTTGATCTGACAAAAGTAAAAAGAAAGAGCGTATCCAATGGTGAAAACCTCTCTGAGGCGCCTGAGGATGAAGGGTTTGACATTCTCCCTGCTAGTACACAACAGGAACAATCAGCGATTCTCATCGAGGAAACCAAAGAATACAATGTGGGGACTCCTAAAAATCCTCATCTCATACATCTGGCATCTCTTCTCACTCCAAAGGAACAGCCTAAATTTATAGAGTTCTTCCAGAAGCATCAGATCAACTTTGCATGGTCATATGCAAACATGCCTGGGCTTGATCCTGATTTATTCATGCATCACCTTACCGTAGTAGAAGGAGCCAAACCTGTCAAGCAAAAACTTCATAAGATGCATCCTCAAATTGCAGTACTAGTCAAAACCGAACTCAAGAAACTCCTAGATGTTGGTTTCATTAGGCCAATTGATTATGCAGAATGGATCTCCAATATTGTGCCTATCGGCAAACCAAAAGGGGGCATCCGCATTTGTACCGACTTCAGGGATCTAAATAAGGCATGTCCTAAGGATGACTTCCCCCTACCAAATATAGAATTCATAGTGGATCTGACAGTAGGACATGCCATGCTTTCACTCATGGATGGTTTTTCAGGATACAATCAAATAAAGATCGCACTAGAAGATCAACATAAGACAACCTTCACCTGTCCATGGGGCACATATTGCTGGAATGTGATGCCTTTCGGTCTCAAGAATGCAGGAGCAACCTATCAAAGAGAAATGACCACCATCTTCCATGACATGATGCATACTATGATGGAAGATTATGTTGATGACTTACTAGCAAAATCACTTACCAGAGAAGGGCATCTCCGCATCTTAGATAAAATCTTTGATAGACTAGAACAATACCATGTTCGACTCAATCCAAAGAAATGTGTCTTTGGAGTTACCTCCGAGAAGCTTCTAGGATACATTGTCTCAAGCAAAGGCATTGAGGTCGATCCAGCAAAGGTTAAGGAAATCATGGACATGCCACCTCCAAAGAATATCAGTCGGCTAAGGACATTACAAGGACGGCTTCAATCCATCTGAAGATTCATTGCACAATTGGCTGATAAATGTCACCCATTTACACACCTGCTACACAAGAACATCCGCTTTCAATGGGATGCCAGATGCCAGCAAGCATTTCAGACGCTTAAAAACTATCTTATGAATCCACCATTGCTGATGCCACCAGATCCAAGTAGACCGTTGTTACTCTATATCTCAGCAACAAGTACAACATTGGGTGTACTACTGGTACAACATAATGCAGAAGGGAAAGAGTGTGTTGTGTACTACATCTCTCGCACACTGGTGGGCTATGAACTCAATTACACCCCTATTGAGCGAGCTTGCCTAGCAGTAATCCTGGCAGCCACTAAACTGAGGCACTATCTATTAACACACAAAGTACAACTCATTGCAAAGATTGATCCACTCAAGTATTTACTCAGCAAAGCAGCATTGACAGGCCACATGGCCAAATGGGTAATGATTCTAAGTGAATTTGACATCGAGTATGTGGACCATAAGGGTATCAAAGGTCAAGCTATTGCAGATCAGTTGGCCGATGCACCTCTCATAGGCGATCATCCTCTCATTTCCAATTTTCTAGACGAAGAGATATTCATGATCACAACAACACAACCATGGAAATTATACTTTGATGGTTCATACACTAGGCATGGCTTGGGGGCAGGCATTCTATTTATCACACCTCAAGGTGATAGCATCCCAAAGTCTTACAGGCTCACATTTCCATGCACCAACAACATCGCAGAGTATGAGGCCTTGATCACAGGACTCAGGTTAGTCGTACAATGGAAATTACAAGAACTACAAGTATATGGCGACTCACAACCGGTCATTCGACAAGCAACTGATGAATATCAGACCAAGGATGATAAACTCATGCCATATAAGCAAATGGTGGACAATCTAAAGACATCATTTACTACTATCACTTTTGAGCAGATACCAAGAGATCAGAATCAAGCTACTGACGCTATGGCTACCATCGCATCTCTACTAGATCTACCACAAAATTCAACACGCTACGAGTTCTTGGTCGAATAGCTTTGGATTCTCGCTTATGATATCCTTGAATCCGAAATGATATGTCGCCTTGTCGGTTCTGAATCCCCATGGTATGGTGAATTTTACACCTATCTCCATGATCACACCCTTCCTCCCAACCAATCAAATAACCAACGTAAAACCTTCATTCGCCAAACTGCTCGATATACCATTATTGCCTAAACCCTATACCACCACGGTCTTGATGGTACTCTCCTTTGATGTCTAGAACAAGGTGAGATAACAAAGGATTTGGAAGAAGTCCATGAAGGCATTTGCGGGACTCACTCAAGTGGTCCGTCACTAGCCAAGAAACTCCTGCGCAATGGATACTATTGGCCATTTATGGAAAAGGATTCCTACTACTTTGTCAGAAAATGCAAGAAATGTCAAGTTCATGGTGACCTGATACATGCACCAGCCCAGGAACTACAACCAATCACAACACCATGGCCTTTTTGTCAATGGGGCCTTGACCTTGTGGGTAAGATTCATCCATCTTCATCCAATGGCCATAAATTCATTATTACCGCCACCGAATATTTCACAAAGTGGATCGAAGCTATTCCACTTACTCAAGTCACTGGCAAGAAGATCGCCTCATTCATCCTCAACTACATCATCTGCCGGTATGGTGTGCCCATGTCCATCATCATAGATAATGGTCTTCCTTTCAAAAATCAGGATGTCCGTGAACTTTGTGAGAAATTTCATATCCAACACTGCTTTTCCACTCCCTATTACCCACAAGGCAATGGTTAGGCCGAAGCATCGAATAAAAACATATTAAGGATCCTAAAGAAGACGGTCAATGATGCTGGCCATGATTGGCATGTTCAACTCAATCCGGCGCTATGGGCATATCGAACTAGCATTTGAACCCCTACAGGTGCAACTCCTTATTCGTTGGTCTATGGTGCAGAAGCTATCTTGCCTATTGAGGTCGAGATACCATCATTATGAGTTTCCTTGCACAATCTCATCGATGATGAAGCATATAGAGTATCCCGTCTTCAGGACTTAGAGTTACTTGATGAGAAGTGACAAGCTGCATACAATCATCTCAAAGCCTATCAGCAGCGCATGAGTAGAAGCTACAATCACTGAGTTAGACCTCATACATTTGAGGTAGGTGATCTCGTTCTCCGAGAAAATCCTCGCAACCAACCAAATAGAGAACATCAGGGCAAGTTTGAATCAAACTGGCTGGGCCCATATGTTGTCACTACTGTATTCGGGTCCGGGGCATATCAGTTGGCTACATCAGAAGGAGAACCGCTCACAGATCCAATCAACAGCATGCACCTCAAATGGTTTTATACCTAAGCTGAACAGAGCATCAAGCTCCCCTGCATACCAAAAATACCAAAAACATCTAGATAAATGACCTGAAGAAAATACAAAAACACCAAAAAGAGTAAGAGAAAAATCATGCATCCAAACGGTGAACAACCACTCCGGTGACACCTTGGGTAAGTACGATGGTGAAAACCTGGCAAACAGGCACCACTCGTAAAGGCTATGGCTCCATTGTCTTTCAGACTTGTTGCGATCACATCTACTTCATACATACATCCATCCATCCAAAACCATGGCTTGTTATTCATCTGCAATTATGATAGTACTCCAATGCATCTTGCATCCTGCTTTTTCATAGTCATGTCTAAAAAAATTGGGGGCAATGCCTTTAACCTATTGATGGAAGTGGATTCTACATTGTCTTATGATTCATTAAGTTCTTCATTCAAACAATCATCAAAATCCAAAAAACATTCAAAACTGTTTCACAAAAATACCAAAAACATTCAAAACAATTCAAAATCCAAAAACATCAGAAAACATCAAAAATCACACAAAAACATGACAACACCTTGTACATACTCATCCATGCAGATACCAAAGCAAGCATTGACAAAATACTCACATGATGACCACTTATCAATCGACCATATAATCAACATCAACACTCAAAACTGTCTTCAACAAGGATGCATCCTTCCTTACCAAAACAAAGACAAAAGTGACGTTTTCTTTGACAAGAAAATTATGTTAAGCTATCAAATACTTGGTTGATTTGTGAGTACAATCATTCATTTATCTGTATCAGGATCTTTCAGCATTGTTTTGTATTGTTCGCGCATTATTTCTGATGAAGATCTAGGGCATGTACTAATGGTGTCTACGTGGGAAGTTCACCAAGCTACGTGATCTTATGCCAAATGCAGTCATGGATCATTATGGCTTGCTGACTACAGCGTATACCTCGACCATATGAGCATGAACCATTACCAAGGATCCTTATTCTTTATTCTTTATGCATATACTATTTGTTTGCAGGTGCAATGCTCATTCTTTGGTTCCTCCTCATCCAAATTGGATAAAGGTTTTATCTCTTAGTACGGTATGCACTTGTCTCAGGATATGATCAGCCTAAGATCAAGGAGGACGATCCAAGTCATGCATGAACGGCGATAATCCTTGTCTGTTCCGCAAGCAATACTCTGGTCGACTTGACCCTTATATCAAGTCGTTTGTATTAACTTGCTATATTAAAATCCATGTAAGGAATACTCAGGTCATCTTGAATCATTATGTCAAGATGCTTGTATTCTCTTCCAACATTTTAAAGCTCAATGATGAAAATAGAGCATTATGGATCGTCATTTCATCTCATCTGTTTATATATTGCATTCCATTGCATATCACCCATCCATTCACTCATTCATATATAGGCTTTTTATGCAAAAAGTGACCATTAAAAGTTGGTCTTGGATACAATCACGACCGAGTACTCTGATACATCATCAATGCATCATGCAAAGTCTCAAAAACCTTGCATTCCTCATGGTCATATCATCATCGCATTTAGTTGCATCTTGCATTAAGTACATTCAAGTCATTTTTCACTTAAACATTGCATATAGTTCATTTTGGACATTAGTTTTCATTAAAACATTTGCATCATTGCATCAATCATACATAATTAGATTCATTCATGGGATTAAATTGTCTTTGATTATATTAAGTCATTTACTAGGCATTCCTTTAGTGTCAGTTATCCATCATCATTTTATTATCCTTTATCATTTATTATTGTACACATTCATTTATCCATTTAGTGAAAAAGTGCATTCATTCATTCATTACTACGTATCTTATTATGCTCATTTTAGGATTCATTCACGTTGCATTCATTATCCTCTTTTTAAATTGCATTAAGGTACAATTATTAAAACATTAGTTATAATATCATCACATTATCATTTGTACTTAAATCATATTTAAAGCATTTAGAATCATAAAACCATTTGTTTCCAAAACACATTGGTTCATACCATTTTATAAATATCCATTATATATGTGCATTCATTTAAACATTATCATATAAACATTTGTACTTTACATTTTGTTTATCCATATTACATTCATCTAAAAACATCTAGATGCATATCCATACATAATGTCATTCATTCAACCATTGCATTAACATCATCACATTAATCATCTCATCATTATATCAAAATAGGAAACACCAAAATCATGTTCATAAATTATTATAAGCATACATCATCATCATGGAATTACATATATAAAGCATTACGTCAAAAATCAAATAAATCATACATATATAAACCTACATTCATATGTCAGTATCCAACATCATAAATCATCATAAAAACATGCATATAAGAAACATCTCATCAAATGCATACATGTACACATATCCATCTAAGCCATAACTCATCATCCTGCATAAACATCCATACATAATCAACGGCATATCATCTCATATATCAGAGTACAATGAAGTCTACAAAATCGGCTACCAAGAGCCATCCAAGATACAGTGCAAAAATAAAACAATGATACAATACATATATGCAAAAATGCTCTCTCAAATGCCACTATAGCGAGATGTTGTCCCAACACCTCCACCTGCTCCACCACTGGTACCCACACCACCTGATCCATCTCTCCGTAGAGGCCTCATCGAACCACCACTCACTCCTGCATCCCCTGATCTCTCCCTCCGCAGCAGACCCATCACACCCCCACTGCTCTGCACCCTCTGTGATCGCTCTGATCTGGCCTACAGCATCTGTGAATAGCTAAGAGCTCGCTGACTAACTGGCACCACCTTCTTATATAAACCTCGCCAGTACTCTATCTCCACCTGTGCTCATCGCATCTCCCTCATCACCTCCCCCATAGGCCCCTGTGCTCCTACTCCAATCCGCACTCTCTCCTGCAGCTCCGCCAATCTCTCCACTGCACTATCTCTCTCCCGCAACACCACCGTCAGCTCTGACTCCCGTGCAAATAGCTGCACATCCCTAGCTGCCACCTCCGCCTCCAAATCCTCTATCCGCATCTGCAAGCATACTATCATGTGATCCCGCAGATCTCTAATGGCTCCCTCCTTGGTATCCATAGCTGCCTCCCCTGCACCACCCTCTCCAGTAGTCCCCTCCCCTCTGTCCATTGGGATCTCTCTCTCCATCCCCCTCCCACTCAGCTGAACTCCTCCCGGTATCAATGGTCCCTGTGATATCTGTAGAGGCAGTCCCCCTCTCCCTCTCTACTGACTCTGCATCCCCAACCCTCCTACTCCACCACCTCCTCCACCTCCCCCATCTCCTCCTCCACCACCTCCTCCACCTCCACCTCCTCCATCTCCTCCTACTCCTCCTCCTCGACCTCCTGCCCTCCTCCGTCTCCGCCCCTCTTAAATCCCCTTTTTCCTCTTTTAAATAAATTAAATAAAACATTTATTTAAAATCATTATCCCCCCCCACTTGCATTTTCCTACAAATGCAACTTGCACACATTTATTGAAATAAATGAATTTTTATTTCAATAAAATCTTATTTTCCCTCACCCACCAAATCCACTTGCAAAATCTAATCCCCTTCTAGGTTCTTCTAACCCCTTCCTAATTAGCCTAATCCATCCCCTAATTATTGTCACATTCCTAAGCAAAATGGAGTCACTTCTCAAAGACTCCAAAGTCTTTGAAAAATATTTAATGCTTTGTGTGTTCAACAAATTAACCCCCAAAATCTTCCAAGACCACTAATGGCTCTTACATGACCATTTATGGCTCTTACATAACCATTTATGGTTATTTCAAACTTGTCTCCCCAAACATTTATTGTTTTGACCATATTCATCCATTTCACATTTGTACAAGAGTTTATCCATTGGATAAAAGCTTTATTCTTTGAATAAAAAGTTTATTCATTCAACTAACCTTGACTCTAAATCTCAAAGTCATATCAAGCATTTAATGCTTATTCCCTCCCCTCTCAAACCTATCTCACATTGACACTTGTCATCCTAGGATTGGGTTGAAAGCCCTCACATGGATTTGAAATCATTCAATCCCGACCCTTGTTGAGATTGCTCAATCTCAACCATCCATTGCTCCATTTTTCCTATAAATAGAGCCCATTCCTTCATACTCCAGATCCTGAAAACTTGTATGCATTTAAGCTATAGGCATTTTAAGAGAGCATTTTAGCATAATTAACTAATATCTTGTCATTTTGGATAAAATCAATCATTTTAGCATCAATAGCTTAATATTAGCTTTTCATTTTACATTTAGAGCAATATTACAATCTCAATCCTCCATAAGCATCCATAGTGCAAAAAGTTGCTGAGAGCTACACTATTTTGGAACTTGGAGAGGAGAGGAACAAGGGAGAAGGAGCTAAGACCATGCTAAGAGGCATTTGGAGATGCCTCATTATCTTTGTTTCATTAGTTAGATATATTAGCATGATTTTAGTGTCTCTCTTGATATGCCTGTTTAGATTTAGTTTTTGATTGAATAACACTAACGGTTTCTTGTGTGTTTTGTGTTGTTTATCTTAGACTAACCTTGTCCACTTTGCAGGGCTTCAAAAGGAATAAGGATAAATCATGTTATTATGTTGTGATGATGATTTTGGTATTTTTGATGATGATGATAATGATGATGAACCTGTGAGTGGATCCTATAATTGTGCCTCATCTGGAAAAGATTGGGTTTTTATTGCTATCAAGGATTATTCTTTGGAACCTATCATTGAAGCAACTCATATTGAGGAAAAGGATTTAGCTGCTAAAATTGAGAAAAAGGATTAATGGATCATAGACAGTGGATGCTCACATCACATGACTGGTGACAACATAAATTTTTTATCATTGCAAGAATTTGATGGTGGATTGGTGGATTGGTCAGATTTCGAGACAACAAAGCGTGTAGGATCAAAGGAAAAGGAACAATATCATTGGATGGTAAGAATAATATTGATAATGTTTATTATGTTGAAGGCTTAAAGAATAATATTTTAAGTGTAGGTCAGATGGTGGATAGAGGATTTCATTTTCAATTCAAGGATGGAAAATGTAAGATCATCAATAGACCTGGATTGGAGATTGCTTCCGAAACTTAGAGCAATGGAAATATATTTCATTTGAACTCTGGTGAGAAGGCTTGCTAGATTTCTCAGATTGATGAAAGTTGGTTATGGAATAAGAGGACGTGTCATGTAAATTTTGATTGCATAGTGAAGATCAGTTCAATACTAGTTGTCAGAGATTCGCCAAAGATTGTTAAACCTCATAATCTGGTATGTAGAGAATGTCAAATGGGTAAGCAAGTTAGAAATTCTTTCAGTTCAATATACATGATAAATCTAATGAAGTTCTTGATCTTATTCATACTAATTTGTGTAGACCAGCAAGGACTAAAAGCTTTCAAGGTGATAGATATTTTATGTTACTTATTAATGACTATTCTAGAAAGATGTGGGTAGCATTTTTGAAAGAGAAATCTGAAGCTTTTGAGAAATTCAAAATCTTTAAAGCTATGGTTGAGACTGAGACAGGACTGAAGATAAAATTCTTAAGATCGGATCATTATGGTGAGTTTACATCCAATGAGCTCAACAAATTTTGAGAAAGGAAAGGTATTAGGAGACAACTTTCCACCCCAAGGACTACACAACAAAATGGATTAGTGGAAAGAAAGAACAAAACAATTTTGGATGTAGCAAGGACAATGATGATAGAAGATAGATTACCTGATATCTATTGGAGGGAAGTTGTCAATACAACAATATATACTTTCAACAGAGTACACATAAAAGGTGATACCGGTAAGACTCCTTATTAATTATAGTATGGTCACACTCCTACTATCAGATATTTCAGAATTTTTGGAAGCAAATGTTACATTACAAGAGATGATGCATTAGGAAAGTTTGATCCTAGAGGTGATGAAGGAATATTTTTGGGTTATTCTACTAAGAGAAAAGCATATATATTTTATAACAAAATATTGAATAGGATAATAGAGAGCATAAGTGTCAAGGTGGATGAGCAAGGTAGTAATCAGATCAAATCATTTGACTATGGACCGAAAGATGAATTTATCGGACCTCAACTAATAATGCAAGAATTAGTTTAGAATAGTGAACCAGTGACATTGATAGCATCAGAAAATTCAACAGTGACAGAGGAACAGCAGAATGAGTGAGCAAATCAAAAAAATTCAAAGACTCCCACGTATGTAAAACTAAATCATTCTGAAGCTCAAATCATTGGAGATAAAAGGAAAGGTGTGATGACTAGGTGAAGGTTAGTTGTTGAAGAGGTATGTTTAATTTCTCAAATTGAACATGAATCATTTATTGAAGCAAGTAAGGATGAAAATTGTATAAAAGAAATGGAAGAGGAACTAGATCAAATTGAAAAGAATAAAACATGGGAACTAGTACGTAGACCTAAAGACAAGAACATTATTGTAACTAAATGGGTTTTTAGGAGTAAATTGAATGAGGAAGGTCAAGTTGTAAGGAACAAGGCTAGATTGATTTGCAAAGTTTATTCACAGGAAGAAGGAATTGATTATGGAGAGACTTATGCCCCAGTTACTAGAATTGAAGCGGTAAGACTTTTTCTTTCTTATGTTGCACACAAAAACTACAAAGTATATCAGATTGATGTTAAAATGTGAATTTATGAAAGGAGATGTTGAAGAGGAAGTTTACATTGAGAAACCTGATGGATTTTTCTTATCAGAAGACAAGGACATGGTTTGCAAAATGAAGAAAGGTTTATATAGACTAAAGCAGGCCCCTAGAGCATGGTATGTTAGATGGGATAAGTATCTTTCAAAGCTTGGTTTCAGTAAAGGTAATGTTGATAGTAACTTATATTACAAAATTGAACATGATGACATACTGATTATTGAAGTCTTTGTGGTTGATATCATTTTTGGAGAAGAAGAAGGTCTATGCATGAAATTTGTTAATGATATTAAGAATGAATTATAAATGTCTATGATTGGTGAGATGATATTTATCTTAGGTTTGCAGATTACTCAAACTGATAAAGGTATTTTCATTTTAAAAACTAAGTATGTGAAGGAGTTACTTAAGAAATTTGGACTTGAGAATTCTAAACCTATCGGTACTCCTATGATAACCGGTTGCAAATTGTCTAAGGATGATGAATCCCCTAAGGTGAATCCAAGAAGATACAAATCAATGATAGGTGTTTTGTTGTACCTAACTTAGACTAGACCCGATATAATGAATGTTGTTTGTATTGTTTCTAGATTTCAGGTAGATCCTAAAGAAACTCATGATATTGTTGTCAAGAGGATATTCAAATATTTGGTAGGTACAACGGACTTTGGGTTATGGTATCCAAAGAATGATGACTTCACATTATGTGCATATACAGATTCTGATTGGGTAGGAGATGTGGATGACCAGAAGAGAACTACTGGAGGTGCATTCTTTCTCGGGAAAAAGTTGGTTTCATGGCTTAGTAAGAACCAATCATGTACTTCATTGTCTACAGCTGAAGAAGAATATGTTGTAGCTGCTACCAACTATACTCAAATTTTATGGATAAAACAAATGTTAAAATATATGAGTAAGTTATGATGAGCCTATTGTTATTCACTGTGATAATATTGTTGCTATTGATATGTCAAAGGATCTGGTATTTCATTTCAAATCAAAACACATTTCTATAAGGTATAATTTCTTCAAGGAAAAGGTTAGAGCAAAGGAAGTCAGATTGGTTTATGTCCCTACTAAGGAATAGATTGTAGATATTCTAACAAAACCATTTCCTAAAGATAATTTTTTTAATATCTTAGAGATCACTTGGGTGTTACCAACCCTCTGGAAGAGACTTAGAGATGTAGGAATTCATCTATCAGTTAAGATTATCTGATATTTTATTTAATCTGAATTGATGCAGATGGTGCTACTACTTAGGGGGAGTAGTCAGTTGTTTGGTTCAGTATTCTTGGTCTAGTATCTATCCTTTGTCATTGATGTCAAAGGGGGAGAGGTGGTATTCATGTGAAAATCAGTCATATCTTTGAGGGAAATTGTTGGCATTTCTTGGCACTCGGATGTTTTTCACATTCAGTGTTGCCATCAATGCCAAAGGGGGAGATTGTTGGCAATATGTTGGATTTGGTTAAAAAATTTCATTGATGTCAACACTTTATCCCAGTTATTATTGGTGATTTTCTTGGTTTTGGCTATGATTCTGATCCTGGTATGATCAGATCTCTAGATTCAATTTTGGATACTTATTCTGGTTGGTTACATACTTGCTATATTTTGTTGGTTCATGATTTGGTTCTTTGGTTGTTATCACTTTTGGTATTTACTGGTATAGGCTAGTTTCTAGCTTTATGAGCTTGCCTCTACTATCCTGGTTAGCTTTACCGGTATGCATTATTTAGTGACCTGGTCAGTGGATTTCAGGTCCGGCTTATGGAATCTATCTCTATCATACTGAAGGTGTCTCTTGATCATTTTCTGAGTATTTTGTGACTTTGCATTGGATGGTGTGTTGTTATGATGGTCCTATTTGGATCCGGTTAAACTTTATGTTATTTCACTGGCGATTTCTACCAGTTGCTGAAGTGTGTTGTATTTTGGTCTTAGTGGAATCTCCGATGGATATAATTGTTTGAATACTTGATTTAGGTCTATTCTATGTAATGTAAATTATAATATTGGTATGTTGGTATCGTGTGCTATAATTTTTGTATTTATGGGTTTATGGGTTTAGGGTTTAGTTGACCTTGTCAATAAGGTTGATAATTTGTATTTATAGGTGACTTATTCATGACATCGAGATAGGATGCTTTTTGGGATGGTTATGTCTGCATTATCAGAAGAAGGATTATGTGCAAATAAAGTCATATCATTCAAGTGAAGGTTGGAAAGGTTTTGTATTGCAGAACAGGCATCAATCCTTAACCGAAACTGTATCAAGCATTGGTAGATGCTACTTTCACATTTCATTTCTCTCCGCATTGTAGTCCAATGTTTATGTAAGTCAGTGAGACTTCCCTTTGTCATGAGCACTGTGCTCTAGGCTGTTGGCCTTTCTGCAAGTGTAGACCCCATTATAATTATTCATAATACTACTACAGAGTATTCATCTGATTTTGGGTAGGGTTTTCCATCGTGGTTTTTCTCTTTCCAGGTTTTCCATGTCAAAATATTGGTTTTATGTGTGTTGTGCTTTCATGATAAATCTTTCATTGTGTTGTGCTCTAGTAAAATGTTTATAATTGAATTAATTGTTGTACCCGTGAGTAAAATTATTCACCCCTGCCTCTCAGTTTATTGCCAATATCATATCATTCCAAGAGATTCTGAAATAATATTTTCCATATCTACTCTTCATTACAGAAAAGGAATATAAACCCTACGAAATATTCCTTGACTCTCTCTTCCCTACAATAATTAGTCAAAGTGAGATATCTCCCTAGGCTCTTTCGTATTCCACTATGTTTACATGAGAGTGGGATTAGGTCTTAGTTACTTGGTTCCATTTTTATGCTCCATAATCATAAATGATCAAGAAAGTGAAAAGAGAATCACAACACCTTATCGTCCTCATATTGAATGATATGGCATCATCTCTTCCATGAAGACAGCCACACAATCAATAACATCAACTCATCTCATGTAAGCATAACCATTGAATAGGGTTTAGTACCATCATAGCATCATAAACCAAGGCATAGAGCTAGTAATCATAATGAATTCACTAATGTTAATAAGAATACCAATATCGAGAATGAAAAAGGATACATCTAGAAAATGAACAATTTAAAATATTTTTTCACATCCTCTCATAAAGGATGAGTCAAGGAGAGGCACTACATTATGCTTCCTAGAAGATAGTACTTATATGAGGATGATCAGGATAAGTTAATATGAAAAAAGTATGGCATTGTTATTGAAGATTTGCGAGATTAAGAAGCAATGATCTAATTGTTTATGTTGTGTTGTGTGTTGGTGTTGAGGCACCAAATTCATTCTAGTTTTTGTCGTGTGTTTTAGAGTGGTGGATTACCTTTATTTATTTCATTTTTTCTTTATAACTGAGCCTTTTTTGGTCCATGAGCCCTCTTGTAGTGAGAATACTAGCAGTGAGCCATCCTTTTTTTTAAATCACCTTAACCGATATTTATATTGAGAACTAACATTCTATGTGGTTTTTCACTTCTTAGGTTTTCCATGTCATATCTGGTGTTCATTGTGTAATGTGTTGTGTTTATATTTTCATCATTTTATATATGCTTTAATTAAGTTAATTGTTTTCTCCAAATGTGTTAAAGCATTGAAGAAATTATTTAAGTTTCCAACTGATTCATCCCCCCTCTCAATTGCCCAAATATTCAACACAATGCACATCTAAATGCACATTAGTTCAAACTAGGAGGGGGTAATAACCCTAACTTCTATTAGAGATACTCAAAAGTATCTTTACACAATGCCTTGGTGAAAATGTCTACAATCTTCTCTTTTGTAGGTACATATTCAAGCCTTACTTCATTATCCAACACCTTTTCCCTCAAGAAGTGATACCCTATAGACATATGCTTTGTTCTAGAATGTTGTATCAAATTATTAGAAATTTATATTACACTGGTGTTATGCCACATAATTGAGATAGGTTCATCAATTAACATGCCAATATCCTTAAAAGTTTGTTTTTTTCCAAAGTACCTATAAGATAACCGAAGATGTCACAATATATTCAGCTTCACAAGTGGACAATGAGACAAAATCCCACTTCTTACTTGAACAAGCAACCAACCGAGAGCCAAGGGAAAATGCTCCACCACTTGTACTTTTTTGGTCATCAACACTTTCTGCCCAATCTGCATCTATATAAGTTTTCAAAGTGAATTCTAAATCTCTAGGATACCATAATTTGAACTCTTTTGTTCCCTTCAAATATCTAAAAATCCTTTTTACTACAACATGTGAATCTTTTGGTTCTTGTTGAAATCTAGTTGCAAAACAAATAGCATACATCATATCTGATTTGGTTGCAGACAAATATAAAAGTCATCCAATCAATGATCTATACTTACTTACATCTACCTTAAGAGATTTATTGTCTTTTGTTAACTTGCATCCAATGGTCATAGGTGTACACACTGGTTTGGAATTCTCTAATACAAACTTCTTTAGCAATTATTTGACATATTTAGACTGCGAAATGAAAATTCCTTTTCTATTCTAATTCATTTCCAATTCAAGAATGAAACTTAGCTCACTTATCATGGAAATATCGAATTCCTTCTACATCTCACCAAAAAACCTTCTGCACATAACATCATTTCCTCCAAAAATTATGTCATCAACATATACCACAACAATTAAGACTTTACCTAAATTAAATTTGAAATAAATATTGTTATCTACAGATCCCTTCTGAAAACCTTGTCCAATCAAATACTTGTCTAGCCTTCCACACCAAGCTCTAGTAGCTTGTTTTAATTCATATAGAGCCTTCTTCAACCTATAAACAATATATGGATCATATCTCGGCTTAAATACTTCTGTTTGTTTAATATAAACTTCTTCTTTCAATTCACCATTTAAAAATGTTAATTTTACATCCATTTCATAAACTTTGAAATCCTTGAAAGCTACAAAAGCTAAGAACATCTGAATAGATTCCATCTAAGCAACTGGAGAAAATGTTTCCTCAAATTCAATGCCTCCAACCTACGTGTAAACCTTGAAAACCAACCTTTCTTTGTTTCTTACAAACTTTCCATCTTCATCCAACTTGTTCTAGAATACCCACTTTGTTCCAATTACATTTTTATCTGGTGGTCTGTGTACAAGTTCCCATGTCTAATTCTTCTCTCTTTGCCTTCATCCAACTTTGATCATTTCAAGAAACTTCTATTGATTTCAGTTCAATCTTTGAAAGTAAGCATAAAAAAACTTGTTCTTGAGCCGCCTTACTTCTTGTAACAACTCATATGTTCTTATTTCCAATAATCCGATCCTTAGAGTGATTCCTTTATACATACCTTGGGTTTTTTGGTATAGTTGTCAGAGCATCTTGAGTTCCATTTTTCTTCTCTTATTCTTTAGTTTATTCTTCTCTCCTTCTTTCAGAGGACTCATCTGATTCATATCCTAGAAATTTATCAGTCTTTAGAAATATCTTCATCAACCTTCACATTTACACACAAAATAATTTTGTTTAGTTTTTTTTTGTAACATTGGTTAGCTTTGCTCCTTGTACAATATCCTAGGAATATGCCTCCATCTGTTTTGCTGTCAAATTTTCCAAAATTATCCTCGTCTCTCCAGATATAGGATCTGCTTCCAAATAAATTAAAAAAAGTTTCACTGGCAGAATCCTTCCATGCCATAGTTTATGTGATGTCTTCCCATATCTCTTTCAAAATAAATTTTTATTAAGGGTGTCTATTGTTGTGTGTATAGCTTCTCTCCAATAAACCTCTAGTAGTCTTTCTCCTTTCACCATTGTTTTGGATGCCTCTTGAATAGTCCTATTCATTCTTTCACCTAGACCATTCTATTGTGGTGTTCTCAGGGCAGATAACTATCTTCCAATTCCATGTTTCTCACAGAAATTGTTAAAATCATCAGGAGTAAATTCTCCTCTTCTGTCAAATCTCAAACAATTAATTCTTCTATCAATTTCGTTCTGAACTCTTGCCTTGAATATATTGAATTTTTCTAATGCTTCTGATTTCTCTCTTAACAAAGAAACCCATGTCATTCTAGAATAATCATCCATCAACAACATGAAATATTTCTCACCTTGTATACTTCTTGTTTTGGTAGGACCACATAAGTCTGTGTGCACCAAATCGAGCAGTCTGGTAGAGGATTGTTCCTTTCCTTTAAATGTTTCTTTTTTTTTCTCTCCCTCTTGACATTCCTTGCAAATATTGTTATCCAGTTTAGTCAACATCGATAAATCTCTTACTGCTCTTGTTGAACTAATCTTCACCAAATTGTCAAAGTTGATGTGACACATCCTTTTGTGCCTAATCCAACTATTGTTGAACTGAGATAACAAAAAGTGTCTTGTAGCTCCTTCTAGAAGATACATATATCCACCAGTACTTTTCCTTGCTATAATAATAGTTTTGGATCTCTTCCGCATCTCACAGCCACTATCTTGAAACATGACATTGTAGCCATTTTCACACATTTTTCCAACACTTAGGAGATTATGATGTAAACCCTTCACATAGTAAACATTGTTAGTATTATGTTTTCCATCAAAGATGATAAAACCAATTTTCCTACAATTTGTGCTATCTAATCATCTTCAAACCTAACTGATCCTCTATCTTACTTTTCAATTTTTACAAACTTACTTTTATCACCAATCATATGATTTGAACATCCACTATCAATCAATCATTCATTTCTATATCTTCTAGCATGCAAAGTAGTGGCAATAGTTTTAATAGTCTCAGAGGATAGTATGCTAGAAACATCAGTCTTAGATACATCCTTTTCTACCTATTGTCACATTGGAATACTTTCAGGCCTATGGGTTTCCTATGGTGAAAGTAGACCTCCAGATTATAGGTTGGCTTCCTGTATGATTTTTTGCTATATGATTATAACTTGGATGGAAAAAGGAAGAAATAGTTGAAATGAATGTATGAACTGAAATTAATGGAAGGTTGTGCACCTAATGATGAAAAACTAATTACAACCAAATTCACAATGATTCTGCAGTAATTCTACTTGCACCACCAAATCTAAACAGCATAGTCACAAAAATATTTCATACAGAGGCTCTTACAAAATTATCCTTTTCGAAGGAAAACTATGTTTTCACAACTAAAAGTAATAAAAGATCACATGCACAATGTATAACCTGTGAATTTAACTGCATACAAATGCTCATGAAAGAGAGAAAAAATAAAGGTTTCCAGATGAAACACAATAAAATATCTTATCAAATCTACCAAAATAATGATATTAAATCTAGAAGGAAAAAGTGAACAATACTAAAAACTAAAAGGAATCCATCTGCTGATAACAAATTTGATCAAACTTGTAAAATTGAGCCCAAGAGGTGGAACTTATAGCTAACTGAAAGTGAGAAGAAGAAGAAATATGCTTCTCATGAGTAGAAATAAAAATCCTAAAAAGAAGGGAGAAAAGTCATTGTTGGATGTTACTGAGAAATTTGTTGGAATAATGTGTTGTCATTGATGTCAACATATTCTTTAGTGTATTTCAATGTTGCAGTCAGATTAAATGAGTTGATTTGGTCAGTGTGTTGTAGTTGAGCTATTGTGTCTTAATGGGTTTAGAGATACTTATCTCTAATTAATTCAGCTAAAGTTTCAGTGATCTACATGTTGATTGATCAAGTTATGAGGTCTGGTATTGTGGTTGATATTTAGTTGTTTGTGTTATTCGGTATTCTAGTTTGTGCTCCGTGTTTCTCTGGAATTGCATTATCTTAGTTTGCATATTTGGTAGAGTTTTTGGGATATTCATATGTGTCCTCAATTCAGATGGTTCGTGATTTGGAAGTCTGCAAGTGAATCTTTCAGTTTTTCAATCATTTTAGCATGTGTTGTTAAAGTTTGGTATATTGTTGATGGAAATTCTAATAAGTGGTGAGGTTGCGGTTGTTTCTGGTGTGATTCACTTTTCTTGTGGATGTTTCTAGATCAGTTCCTATCTGTGTTGATGGTATGCATTGATTTTTGTGTGCGTTATTTGTAAGGCCTTCCCCAAACCAAGCTTTGGTTAACTTAGTTGACCATGTTTGACCCTATTAATAAATGCCTTATAATTCAATAAAATGGAATGTGTTAGGCAGATAGATTTGTGAGAAAAGTGATTGAACCAAGTTATAGAGTTATCGCACCTTGTGGTGTACATTTTGATGTGTTATGAATTTGAAATCCTAAAAGATCCATTGATTTGATAAACTTGATTTAACATATGTCAGCTATGTCAGGATGTAGAACTTATATGATTTCGTGATTTGGATAACATTGATGAATGTTGATGCTTCATTTATATGCTTTACGATAAACAAATCTATATGATTCTAGAATAGGATAAATTGGAGATGAGGTATGTCATTATTGGATTTGCAAGACTTTAATTATGATGGTAGAGTTAAGATGTATGTTTTAGGTGTGGCCCCAAAATTAGGAGAATTATGATAATTGCTTAAGTGGATTTAATTGAATATGAGATATATTGAATTGTTCAAATGTAAATTGTATGCGAAGTGTTTGGTGTGTATTCTAATTTATGTGTTTAATATTATACGAGGTTATTGGAAATTACTAATGTGTATTTGAGTGGCGCAGGAAAAGATATTCATGTGACCATGGAAATATTACGGAGAACCAAACCTAGACCTATGTATGTTCATAAGCCAGGGTTTGTCTATTTGGAAAGACAACACCCCGTTTGTGTTGTACTTTATTCGTAACAGTAAATGATGCATGTGTGTTAAGTGTTATTTAATTGATTTATGTAAAATCCACAAGAGACACGATTTCATGTATAAATTTGTAAAAGTATTTTCTTTGTGTCACTTGACACGTGTGGATTTATGTTTGAATTTTTAAATTTGTCTCTTGGTGGGAATTGTTTAACTATAGCTTTTTCAATTAATGTGATGTGATTTCCATAAATGCCTTGGGTAAAGAATCTTTGGGATGGTCAACTTAAGTTTGACCCGAAAATTAACTTCAGAGGGGTTTAAAAGGGGTTAAATGGACACCTAGGGGTAGTTTAATAGGATTTCCTAAAGCCCATAAGGTATACCTAAGGGTTAGGGGTAATTTTAGGCAAGTTTCTACTCCCATGTGACCTTTTAGACACCCTAAAAAGTAGGTTTTCTAAGCTGTGCGAAAATTGAAATTAGAAGGCTTGAGCTAAGTGGTTAACCTTCCTTTTTGAATAAAAGTTCCCTTTTCCCATTTTACCTTACTTTCCTTTTCAGTTTTAGAAACTTGAGAGAAACCACACTAGTGTCTTCTTAAGAAAGAAAGAGAGATTTTGGGGGTAATCACCCACTCTCCATTTTTGGAGACAAATGAACTTTGTAAAGAAAAAGATAGAATTTGGTTTGAGAATTTTAGCTAAGGGAAGAAAAAGAAGAACCAAGGAATTGGGCTACTCATCCTCAACAAAACTAGTATACCTTTGGGCAGTTTAAGGTTGGTGGTATTCTTCTTATAAGGATTTTCTTACTGCATTTGTTTTGAAAGTAATTTTTGTGTAAAAGAGTAGTTTCCGTGCATGTTTTCTTGGAAACTTATTTGGTATTTTATGTTTGTACATTGTATATGTTTTGGGAGTAATCAAGACCTCCTACTCTTAGGAGAGAGGAGGATCTTATGGGTGGTAGAAGTGACAACCCTCGAGTGAGAGACTCTCGTTATGGGAGCGATCACAAGGGAATTTATGTGACCCTTGCTGCATGGCTTGTTTATGCATTTGGGGCTCATAAGGAGGGAGATACGGCATGAATGCCTTGGGGGGGCATAAGGAATAAGGGGTTGATTTTGTTGTACTCGATGTATTTGGTTTGCCATGAGGTGGCTATATATGTTAGTTTGCCATGAGGTGGCTATTTGTTTTATCATACTTGCAGTCTCCTCAGGGTACTTGGTCCACTACCACCCTTGAAAAGACATCACCAATGTGTGGTGCAGTGTAGCCCGGGTTGGGAGTGTGTTTTGAGTTTATGTGTATTCTATCTTTTGTGTTTGCATGTTTGTTACCTATCTAGGGCTTGGTTCTCCGAGCTCGGGGGTGGCTACCAGTTAGCCTAGGCTGGGAGGTGAGCACTCCATGGTCATATCTTTGATCTTATTTGCAGGTTGTTGGAAGAAAGAGATTAGGAACGAGTGGAAAACTCGATGGAGTTATTTGTTGCAGAATCCATTTGGAAATATGTTACTATTTTGTCCTCATTATAAAAGTTGAGTGACCTAATTGTAAAATGACTATAGTGTCTTTTAAAGTAATTCCTAGAAATGTAATAGTTATTTGTTATATTGCAAAAGATGAAATGAATAATTTTGGAACAATTTTCTAAAGTTTGTTTTCTGAATTTAATTATTGTTGAGTATATTAATAATGTGGGAAAGCAACTAAATTTATTTTACCCCTTTATGCATGTGAAATAAATATAGGAAATAAAGAAAGGAATTAATGGTTGTTTGCATGTTGTTGTGAATAAAAAAATAAAAAATTGCAGTTTAAATTTCAAATTTCATGATTTATGTTTAAGGATTCCAGATAATTATAGTTGCAAGAAATAAAATCACATATATAATTGCAGAAATAAAACCTAAAGTAGTTATAATTACTTCTATGGATTTAATCTAATAAATTCTGGATTTATTAAGTTGCTGTTAAATTTATCGATTTCTGGAATTTACTTAGTTGTAGAAATAGAAATCTGGAGTAATTAGTTATTTGATTTAAATAAATTCATAGTTCTATAGTTGATGTTTAAAGGTTATTTAATCCTGTTATTTACTTTTGTTGCAGAAGTAAATCAAAGTTTAAAGGGTCTATCTATTACAAATAATAACATATTTATATAACTGCTGGTTAAGCTATTAAAATCTGTTAGCTAAATATTTGTAAAAATAAAAAATAAAATATATATATATATATATATATATATATATATATATATATGTATGTATGTATAAAATTCAAATACATAGTAATGTTAACTCTAATTGTCCTTGTTCATTGAATATATATAAATATATACTTATGATTATATTTAAAATACATTTGATTAGGCAATATAACTATATATATAAATATATATGCATATATAAACAGATATATATTTAAATAGATATATTCATATAAATATAAATATACATATATATATATATATTCTATTAAAAAAATATATAAATAAAAAAAAATAAAGGAAAAAAAAAAGTTGCTACCGTAGGGTTTCGGGGAGGGGAGCCGAACCTACTGTGAGTATACACAGTGGGCCGGCGGCGGCTCAGGCTGCCACTATGGCGCCCCACAATGGACGGCACATTGGCCACCACTATGGGAAACCACAGTGGGCGGTCGGGGCTCCCCTTTGGGGTTTCCGGTGGCGTTCGGGTGGAGCCGTCGACGCCCTCTACTCCCTCCTTCGCTCCCCCTTCGCTCCTCCTTCCTTTCGCAGAGGACTTCCACGGCCGTCATTCCTCTTTCGGCCCTACAATAAAACATGCACACACAGCATCCTCAACAAAAAAAATATATAAATAAAATATTAATAGTTATGCCCTAGCCCGAAATTAGGGTTAGGGCAATAAAATAATTTGGAAGTAAAATGGATAGGAGGGTAGGGTTCATTTTTATAAGGATTTAATTAGGTTGTATGAGCTTGGTATTAGTAATGTTAATTAGAAAATAATAATTACCCCCATGTTTTAAATATTCTCTTTAAACTAATGAAAAGACTTAGATATTTATATATTTATATATATGATTATATATATATCAATATATATATATAGTTAATTATATAAATATATTAACCTATCCATATGTTAATTTCTTACTTATACTTTCATATTTTATAATTGATTATAGGAAACATTAAATGTGATGTTTATAAATTGAAAGTTTATTATGGGAATCGATTGCTTCAGAACTTACAATAACATTATACGTTAACTAGCCTATATGAGATTATTTAGCCACCTAAATCTAGGCAATTCCATGCTAAATTTTATAGGAGAATTTTTCTTTATGGATTTAATTAACCGGTGGTCAAAATAGTTTAACCACACTTCAATTAGATAAATAAAATAATGAGGTATTATTAATCTAAGTGCTAGGACTAATTCATTTAGTTCCTACAAGCAATTGATGAATATTGGAGATTAATATTATCATCGTTAATTATTTAGAGAGTTTTGACTAAATTAAGTTATTGATTTAAAATTGAGGAATTAATAAAAGAGTCATCTTAGTATTCTGCATATGATTTAATTTTTTTTTTCTCACTTGAGTTAGTAGATTATGTTAACTCCAAACATAGTAAGACAAAACATGTTAAAATATTTTATATTTGTCAAGTTAATGTTTTAAGTTGTGATTAAAAAAAAAAAAAATTATTATCCCGTTCTTGCGCTAAATTTTGGGCATGACATTATTGACCATTTCCTTGATCTAGTGGTGTTCTTCATGTTATGTGATATTCTTGGTGATTGTAGCACATTGCGCATGATCGAGACGTAATTTTTGGAGATATTTCTTGGTTGCGGTGTTGATTTGGGTTCAGACTATGTCTTAGCCAACATTGTTTTAGTCTGCATATATTGTTGTATCATGTGAGGTTATTATTTTATAATTTGTGTTGAGGGTTTAGCCTACCTTGAAATATACGTTTCTGATTTGTATAAATATATGTAATGTTGATTTGTGAGATGTATCTATGTGTGCAAACAATGAATTGATATTTCAGTAGAAGAGGATAAGTGTGAAAGAGTACGAAAGAGTGTGAAGAAGTGGTAAGAACAGAGTTTGAGTATATGTGTTGAATGAGAACTATAACCAGACATGTGGACATGCTATTTTCACAGTTCATGTAATCTGGATTGTTGTTTGAATCTTGTAAGACAATGATTATTCCTCAGGTTTGTATCCCTTCTTGTGATTTGAGAAGTGAGCTCTAGGCATTTTTCCTGAATGCATGTGCATTCCCCATTGTAATATTTAGGTTTACTCCTAACAGTGTATTATCTCATTGTGGGTAGGTTCTCACCAAGATTTTTCCCTTAAGCAGGTTTTCCACATCAAAAATCTTGGTGTTATGTGTATTATTGAAGTAGTGTTGATTTGTGTTTTCATTGTTCATTATCAGATCTGAATTTGATTTTCAATTGTGTTGAGTTTGTGAGCAAACTGATTAACCCCCCCCCCCTCTTTGTTTGTTGCATTGTTTCCAACAATTGTTATCAAATCTAGATCCTCCAAAAGAAGCTTGATATCTTGAGGAGATCCGAGATGGTAATCTTTTCTTTTAAGAAGGATAGCTTAATATTTGATGGAACAAATTACACTCTCTAGATGGAATGTCATTTGACATGCATTAGCAAAGACTATTCGAAGCATACTAAGAATGTGTATAATGCTCCTCAGAATTTGTCCTACCACTCCAAATGAGATAAATGAAACTGAATTCAATATTAGAGCTAAGGAAGCATTGTTGAGTTCCTTGTCTGATTCTGAGATAACTAATGTGATGGATTTGCAAACTGCTCATGAGATATGGAAGAAGTTGGAGACTTTGTATGAAGGTGATAGCCATGTGATAGTTTCTAAGTTGTATAGCTTGAAGGAAAAGTATAAAATAATGAAGATAGGAGAAGATAAGAACATTACCTCCTTTATGCAGAAAGTAAATGAGCTTGTGTTGAACATCAAATGTACCAATGGAGTATTGGAAGAATCTGAGATTGTGGCTAAATTGTTGAGATCCTTGCCTCGTTCTTAGAAGCACAATGTTGCCTCTATTGAAGAGATCTGAATGGTGACAAATGTGACTAGAGACATGTTGATTGGTAAGCTTGCTACTTTTGGATTGAGTGAGTTTGGTGAAGCCCCTCCTAAATTTGAACATACATTCAAAGCTACTATATCTGAGAAGCAGAAATATGATCTGGGAGAAAGTTCAACAAAAGTATCCAAATATGAGAAGGAGATGAGAGAGATTGAAGAAGATAAAACAGAGCTTGAAGAGATTGAATCCCTAATTACTAGGAGATTACCTAAAGGTGCCAGTAAGTATGAAGGAAAGTTGTCTCTTAAATATTTTTAACGCAATAAGATAGGACATTTCACCTCAAGGTGTCCGGAAAGAGTTTCTAAGAAGCCATTTAATCCCTATAAGTCTAAATATCCGAAGAAGTTCTATTTTGTTGCTAAAAAAGATGTGATAGACGATGAGTCTTAGAAAGGATATTTAGGAGATGAGTGTGAGTTCATTTCTATTAAGGAAGATGATCTGGTGATTGTTGATTCTACTAGTTGCATTGTTGAAGAGAAATATTTGGCTCCTAAAGTTGAAGAGAAAGAATAATGGGTTATTGATAGTGGTTTCTCTCATCATGTGACAGGTGATAAGAGTATGTTTGTGAGTATGGAAAAGTATGATGGTGGTGTAGTAAGATTTGGAGATGACAAAGATGGTATAGTCTGTGGTAGAGGTTCTATTTCTCTTGATGGTAAGAATAACACTAATGATGTCTTGTAAGTTGAAATTTTAAAACATAATCTATTTAGTGTTGGATAGATGGTTGATAAGGGATATGATTTGCAACTCAAAGATGGTAGATGTAAGATCTTGAATATCTTTGGAACTAAGATTTCATCAAGTACAAAGACTAAAGGTAATATCTTTCACTTGAATGTTGGTGGTAAAAGTTGTTTAATTGCTCAAGTTGATGAAAGTTGGTTATGGCATAGAAGGATGTGTCATGTAAATTTTGGTTGCATAGTTAAGATAAGTTACACTCAAGATGTAAGAGATCTGTCTAAGATTGTGAAGCCTTCTAGTTCGTTATGTAAGCAATTTCAATTAGGGAAGTAGACAAGAGTTTCTTTAAAAAGAAAATCAGATACTTCTAATGAGATATTGGATCTTGTACATACCAATCTATGTGGTCCCTCTAGAGTGAGAAGATTGCAAGTAACAGGTATTTCATGTTGTTGATTAATAACTATTCAAGAATGATGTGGTTTAGTTTTTTAAGGCAGAAGTCTGAAGCATTGGAGAAGTTCAATATTTTCAAATCTATGGTTGAGACTGAGACTGGAAAAAAGATAAATTGTCTGAGATCTGACAGAGGTGCTGAATTTACCTCTAGTGAGTTCAATTCTTTTTGTGAAGAGCATGGGGTGAAGAGATAGTTATCTTCTCCACAGACCCCTCAATAGAATAGTATTGTGGACGAGAAGAACATGACAATTCAAGAAGCTGCTAGAACCTTGATGACTGAAGGAAAGGTTTTTCATATCTATTGCAGAGAAGCTATGAGTATTGTTGTATACACTCTCAATCAGGTGCATATTAAAGGTCATACCGGTAAGACTCCTTATGAGTTATGGTTTGGTCATGCTCCAATAGTTAGATATTTCAAAAAAAATGGTAGTAAATGCTAATCAAAAGAGATGAAGATCTAGGGAAGTTTGATACTAGATGTGATGAATGAACCTTTCTTGGTTATTCTACTAAGAATAAGGCCTAGTAGTGTTATAACAAGAGATTAAGGAAGATTGTTGAAAGTGCTAATGTGAAAGTGGATGAAGGAAATGAGTATCAACCCACATACCTCATATATGATTCAGATGATTAGATTATCAGTACAGATAAAGGAAACAAAGTGTTGACCCATAATCAAGTTTAGATTGCTCTCAAAATCCTGAGAATGAAGGACAAGCAAGTGTAGAAGAAAGAGTTCAAGAGTTTGAGAACCATGAAAATCCTAGGATTCCCAGGTATGTAAGGTTAAATCAATTAGATAATTAGATTATAGCCGATAATAATAGAGGTGGTGTGACTAGGAGAAGAGTTGTTGAAGAGTATTGCTTAATTTCTAAGATTGAACCTAAAGATGTCGATGAAGCTTGTAAAGATGAAAAATGGGTTAAATCTATGGAAGAAGATTTGAATCAGATTGAAGAGAATAGTACATGGACTTTAGTTCCCAGGCCTAAGGATAAGAATGTAATTGGAACTAAATGGGTGTTTCAGAATAAATTGAATGAAAAAGATGAAGTTGTTAGGAATAAAGAAAGACTTGTTTGTAAAGGTTACTCTCAAATGGAAGGTATTGATTTTGAGGAGACTTTTGCTCCGATAGCTATAATTGAAGTTGTTAAATTATTTGTTGCTTATGTTGCTTACAAAGATTCAAAGTTTATCAGATGGATGTCAAGTCAGTCTTTCTTAATGGTCAGCTAGAAGAAGAAGTCTACATTCAGCAACAGGATGGTTTTCAGTTAACAGATCATAAAGATATGGTTTGCAGGTTGAAGAAAGCATTGTATGGATTGAAGCAATCTCCAAGAGCTTGGTATGCTAGATTGGATAAGTATTTGATGAATCTTGAATTCAATAAAGGTAGTGTTGATAGTAATTTGTACTTCAAGATTGATAATGATAACATCTTGATTGTTTAAGTTTTTGTTGATGTTATTATTTTGGTGGAAATGATGGTTTGTGCAAGAAGTTTACGGGTGATATGCAGAATGAGATTTAGATGTCTATGATAGGTGAAATGAAATTCTCTTTGGGATTACAAATTACTTGGTTGGATAAAGGTATCTTTATATATCAATCTAAGTATGTGAAGGAATTGTTGAAGAAGTTTGGCTTGGATGATGCAAAGCCTATTGGTACACATATGGTGACCAGATGTAACTTGACAAAGGATGATGATTCCCTGAAAGAAAATCAGACTAGATGCAGATATATGATTGGTGGTTTCTTGTATTTAACTCAGACTAGACTAGATATTATGAATGTTGTTTGCCTTGTTGCTATATTTCAAGTTGATCCTAAGGAATCTCATGTTGTAAAAAGAATTTTTCAGATATTTGAAAGGGATAGTTAACTTTGGTTTGTGGTATCCTAGAGATGATGATTTTACTTAGAGTACTTTTACTTATGTTGATTGGGTAGGTGATGTTGATGAAAGGAAGAGTACTAGTCGTGGTGCATTTCTCTTGGGTAAGAGATTGGTTTCATGGATGAGTACAAAGTAGAATGCTCTATCTTTGTCTATTGCAGAAGCTGAATACATTGTTGTTGCTAGAATTTCTACTCAGGTGATTTGGATGAAGTAGATGTTGAAGGATATCAAAGTTATTTATTATGAGCCTAATACTATATATTATTAAAATTCAAATGATATCAATATTTCTAAGAATTTGGTGTTGCATTAAAAGACCAACCATAAATCAATCAAGTTTCATTTCTTGAGAGACAAGGTCAATGAAAATGATGTTGGATTGGATTATGTATCTACAAAGGAATAGATTGTAGTTATCCTCACCAAACCTTGGCCTAAAGATACATTTGAGTATCTCAGAGAGAATCTAGGGGTAATTTCTCCTCCTGATGAGAACAAAGATACATGGAGTTGCATCAGATCTGGTGGACTTCACAGAGATATCTTGTTATCCAAATTGATGGGTGACGCTGCTACTTAGGGGGAGTAGTTAGTGGTGTGTCTCAAATGTTTAGAATTGTTAGAGTGTGTGTTAAAGAATCAAGATTTGTGTTGTATATGCCTTTTGCATTGATGTCAAAAGGGGAGAGAAACATGTGAAAAACCCTATGGGGTAGAGAGCTATGTTGAGCTATGTGCATAATCTTAGGGGGAGATTGTTAGTTGTTGATTTATTTCTTTGCATTGATTTTTTTTCATATTCATATGCTGCCATCAATGCCAAAGTGGGAGATTGTTGGATGTTGCTGATAATTTTGCTAGAATAATGTGTTGTCATTGATGTCAACATATTCTTCTATGTATTTCAATATTGTGGTCAAATTAAATGAGTTGATTTGGTCAGTGTGTTGCAGTTGAGCTATTATGGCTTAATGGGTTTAGAGATACTTATCTCTAGTTTATTCAGCTAAAATTTTAGTGATCTACATATTGATTTGATCAAGTTATGAGCTCTGGTATTGTGGTTGTTATTCAATTGTTTGTGTTATTCGATATTCTGGTTTGCGCTCCACATTGCTCGAGAATTGCATTATCCTAGTTTGCAGATTTGGCAGAATGTTTCGGATGTTCATATGTGTCCTACATTTAGATGGTTCATGATTTAGAAATCCGCAAGTGAATCTTTTAGTTTGCCAGTCAGTTCAACATGTGTCCTTGAGGTTAGGTATATTGTTGATAGAAATGCTAGTAAGTGGTGATGTTGCGATTGTTTATGGTATGATTCATGTTGCTTCTGGATGTTTCTAGATTGGTTCTTATCCGTGTTGATGGTCTCTATTGATCATTGTGTTTGTTATTGATCATTTTCTTGATTTGGTGGTGTTCTTCATGTTATAAAATATTCTTGGTGATTGTAGCGTGTTGCGGATGATTGAGACGTAATTGTTGGAGATTGAACTAAGGGAAAATCAAAGTGAAGGTTAATGGTTAGTTCAATCCATAAAACATTCAAATACATAAAAAACAAGATTAAATGCCATTATACCTTCACAAACCTTCACTTGTTCCTCGGATTGAGCCTTTGATGAAGTGGAATGCACCCAAATGCTCCACTTGATTAGATTGGCTTCAAGATAGGATGTGGATTTCTATCCAATGTTGCACAACACTAGTGGATATGGGAGATGGATGAATTCTCAAATGATGGATGAAATGGCTAAGTGATTATGGATGAAAATTTGACTATAATGGTTATGCTTTGGATGATTTCTAAGCTCAAACTAACAACATAAGATTACTTGGATTGGAGATGGAAAATGAAGGGGAGGAGACCCCAATTTATAGATTTAAAGGAGGATGAATGGATACTTGAGATTGAAGATGAATCAAGGGTGGATATTGAAGGAAAGGGGAGCACATTGATAAGGAGGACATGAGGTGACAAGCGTGGAGACCAAGATATTTTCCATAAAGGCATTTCTTGTCTCCATACTCCACAATGTACATGGGAAGAGATCCCCAATTTCATAGGGAAGAAAAAAAGGAATTAAAAATTCCTAAAATATTGGATGCACGGGGGGATGAGACAAGAACAAAAATTTAAAATTCTTTGGGAAGGTGAAAGACATGGGAGAATGTGAGATTTTGAAATCCTTGAAATGACCCAATTGGGTGCATTTAAGGTGGAAGGTGACGAGGGGACAAGTGGATTTATCCATTTATGGCTATGAGTTGACTTGGTGGCTAACCATGGGTATTAGCCACTAGAAAATGTGGTGCAGAGGCACCTAACCACACAAGCATACCAGGAGGTCAAAAGTCATAATATGAGCAATTTTATTGTATTTGAGTCATTCATAATGTATTAAGGTTATTTGAGTCCATTGAATCATAATATGTAATTATAAATGAGCCATTTTGTCTAAATATATCATATATAGTCCATCTTGAAGTGTTAAAAGTGTCCATGTAAGGGTTAGAGTCATTTATGTCAAAAATGCAAAATTGTAAAAATTACAAAGTTGCAACATTGCCAAAAAGTGCAACAAAAGTGTAAGAATGAAATCCATTGGTTATGAGATGGTTAGAGTAGTTATGAAGGAGTTTGAAATGGTTTCTAAAACCATGTTTGGTCAAAATCAAGGGGGTAGAGCAGTTTGGAGGGGATTTAACAAAGATTATCCATCAAACCCTCAAACTATCATAAGGTTTTAAGGAATCTGTGACTATCATAGGTCCATGGAGGATCACATTTGGTGTAATTTTTATATGTAGATGTTATTCAAGGAAATATTAATGAAATATTTTTCATATGAATCCTTTCTTATTCATTTTTGTGGAGTATTTGGCAAGATATGTTTGTGTTTACAAAAATTGTCAAAACCCTGCCAAGGGTTACCCGTTTTTGGTAAAATGCTCATAAAGTTTGATTTAACCGTTGGATCTGGCTGAAAATTTGAGAGACGTTTTTTAGCTTAGTAATATAAATTTAGACTGAAACAATTTTCTTTAGGATCAATATTTAAAAATTTATTGATGACTATTTGTTATAGTTCATGGTGAAAGGCAAACTGGTGAAGGCAGCAACAGTCCGGTTGCAACATTTGGTATGGTAACATGAGTAATAATAATTAAGAAAGGATATATGTGTTGGAAATTTCTCTAAATCATATTTCCATTGCTTTTTGTCTGACTTAATTTGGTTAAGAATTGAATATTTTGTGATTATTTTGGTAAAAATAGTTTTTAAAAGATGAAATCCGGAAATAGGGTATTCCATGGCAATAAAGAATTTGTTATCTCATGTTATGGTGAATGTTATGATCTGAAATATTGAATGAAGGTCTGTAGGGATGGAATATAACCTTTGAAATTGGTTTGGAGTTGAGAAGAGTGTTTGATCTTTTTTATATGCCTCTTGATTCAAGTTTAAGGTCTTGTATTAGTTTTGGGTCAGCAATACCCTTGAATGAAGGTTTTATGGTTTGTGATAGATGCTCTCCATCAAAATGATTAAGGAGGATTAGCTGAGATAATGAAGGATTAAAAGACAAGTGGGATTTGTAGGAGGATTTGACAAGAGGAGAGAGAATGAGTGGGGGAATTTAAAATTAAAGAATAATGTTAAGCATGATTATGAGGGATTCTAGAAGAATTAATTAGGCTAATGAGAGTTTAGAAAAGTGATTTGTAGGAATCACTTGATTTAGTTAATTAATTTAGATTGATTAACTGAACATATTTTAGAAGAAATAAATAATTAGATAACTTTAGAAGAATGGGGAATAATGAATTTATTAAATAAATCAATTATCTGGACTATAGTGATAGGTTTAAATTAAATTTAATTTAATTAATACTGAGAAAAATGACTAACATAATTAAATTAATTAATTATGTAGAAAGGATAAAATTAATTAAATATTTAATTTAATTAATTTTAGATGTCTACATTTTGCCCCTCTTTTACGCAGTAGCAAAATTGGCGGTGGGTAAAAGATAGATGAAGAGAATGCCGGAGCATGAAAACGCAGGTGGTATATGCCCCCTCAAGAATTTAACCAAGAATTTTTGAAAATTTTCAGGAAAATTCTTGAAAAGAAGAAGGAATGATAGATGAGAGAAGAAAAATGAAAAAGATGATGACGTGAAGAAGCGGCAAAAATTTGAGAAAGGGTGAGGAATGGGGCCATAAGGGGCTTCATATAAGGCCCACGGGGCCCAAAGAATGGTCATTGTCACATACACGTACTGGAGAATAGATATCATAGATCCCTTGGAGAGAGAGATGGCACATGTTCCCATTCACGAGAACTGTGTGGAGAGGGTTTGACGACATAAGAGACATGCCCACTATGGCCCACTGGTATGTACCCTAGACCCACTCGGTGTTTCGAGAGATTAGGGAAAAAATTTAGGACTAGAAATAGATTTTGAAGGGTAGTGCAGTGGAGGTGTCGATCACCATTTCAGTACCACCACCCTAGGTTAGCACATGGTAGGGTTAAAGAAAGGGGATCGGGGCAAGCGCATGCGGTTAGCACGTGCACTCGCGCTAGTCATCACGAAGGAGGGGTCAAAGGGGTGGAGGTTTGTAGATCAGTGCCTTTGTCTATGGCACAGCGCATGCGCCATGGTTTTAATGCATGTGCAGTACTCATTTAGCACATGCGCTAGGTAAGTAGAGGTGAGAAAATGAAAGGTAGAATAAGGATTAAAAAGGCTCAACAGGGCACTCGGATGCCCCAAGGCTAGATTATACACTAGAATTGACTAGAATAAAAGAGGATTATGCTAATGAAGTGGATTAACTAGGTGTAGGAGGATCTAGGACCACTCTCGATGTGTGAGAACTGGCCGGTGACTATGAAGGTATACAGGCAGTTGCAAGTGGATGAGCAGGAGATATTGAGTGCAGTTGGCTTGGGTTTCATCGGTCATGGCCAAGGGTCAGGGTACATTCAACTATGATGACTGCATTAGTGGAGTGATGCAATAACGATGAATAATGATGAATAGTAAATACCCAACAGATACTGAGATGGGGGGGGGTGAATCAATATAAACAAAAAGCTTTTTTAACAACTTAAACTGCAAAGACTGCACTAACTGGTAAATAGCATCACCGTTCTAAATCAAGGCAATACTGGTAAAACAGAGTGACTATAAAAGTCATAAACCGATAACACTTAGATCTTCACAAAACCTAATATCTCATTTCCACTTCACCCATATGCTTAAACAAGTAATAAATCATAAATACAATGACCACTGGATCAGCATGCATTACCGCTTAACAAAAAACACTAAAACATCACATGAAAAAGCATCACACATGACACACTTATTTTTCACGTGGAAACCCAACTAGGAAAAACCACGGTGGGGATGAATACCCACAAAGTTATTCTTGAACTCTTATGAAGTTCACTCTGTTAGGAGCCTAGTCCGGTTAAAGACTTTACAACAGGTTCTGCTAGGAACCAGCCCTGCTAGGGATCACCCTATTAAGGGATGGCTAAATACCTAGTTAGAGGTTAAAACCCTGTTAAAGGTTACCTTGTCAGAGGATTTAAAGAGCTCAATGATTTTGAGTCACCCTATTAAAGGATTTACAAAAAGCCTATTAAAGATACCCGATAAAGGGATTTTCCAACTACTGAAATGGTTAGAAGTCAATAGGTAATACAGTGATTTGATAACAACACTTAATGCCAAGGTAGATCCACTTTAGTTCCTTTACATCTGCAATTACACTTTGTAGGTATCTACTCACTTCACTGGTCTAGCAAGAATCACTTCACATACAATCATTTGCCAACAACTTCGAATGAAAACCATCATCAACCTTATAGACAATAATTAGGTTGGTAGCCAAAACCCAAAACCCTAAGCATCTAGGTTAACAATACAGTCGGTCCAATCCTGACCGTTTAATCACATTACATAGGGTAAAAAAATCTTGAACAAATCTCAAGACATTCTACATCGTTTGTTCATTCTTTGCACATTCCCGAGGTAGATAGAGTCAATCTTCTTCATGCAAGATCCTCAAGGAGATTCTTCACGCACACAAGGCTGACATGATAATGCAATCTAATCTTCATCTCAATGCTAACTCATCATAGGATGTCGTTGGTTGAATCACACAGACTTGGAATGCATCAACCAGAAACCCTGAAGCTGAGACTACCAAGTGGTAGTCATATCAAATGAAACCCCAATACAAACTTTGAATATACCGGTTCACATTCCAACATACCGGTTTACCTATTTGCATATACCGGTTCATATCATCATACTCGTTCACTTCATACCATCATACCGCTTCACTTTGCCAATTTACTTACTTCAATATACCGATTCATACTTCAGCATATTGACATCAATGACAACATACAATCCCAACATGTCTTCAAACTCTCCACATATGCCAATAAATACAAGGACTTGTACCTTTCACCTGCCCACAACAGAGGCTACCATCACACTATTAGATGTCTGGAGGATATTGAAGAGGATGGGTGAGGAAAGGATGGTATCAGCAGAGGAGGTGAGGGGATCAGCAGAGGAGGTGAGGCAGATGACCTGGTGGAGAACTTGGAAGCAGCTTGGGTAGAGGTGGTGGCTTTGAGGGAGGAGAGGGATAATATAGACTGGATGCTGGAGGAGGCCAGGAGTGGGGGAACCATCAAGCAGCTGAGGACAGAGATGGAGAGAGTGGATGGGGAGATCAATGTTCTTCAAGTGCGACTCAGCATAGCGGAGGCATATGTAGGGAGGTTGCGGGCAGAGAGGGATGCAACCCATCGATTATTAGAGCCCATTGGATTTTCATAGGTATTTAGTGGGTACACTAAGTACAAGAGTAGGACACGGAGATCGACGAGAGAGGTAGCATATTATAGAGGCTTGTAACATGCGGTGGTTTCAGTGGGTAAGAGAGCTTCATCTTATACTGATAGGGGGAATTCTCAGGGGACTTAGAGTCAGTGTCTGACCCAAAGCCAGTAGACAAGAGGATCAGTAGCCATGAGGCCACCAAGAGGGGTTGTAGGTCCATCTGGAGGTATAGCTAGGAGAGGGGATGAAGATGAGGAGACAAGGAGTATGGGCTAGCTATATTATATGTGACATTGTATTTTAACCCTTCGGGGATTAATATCATTGTACTATGATAGACACATTTGCTCATTTTTGAGATATATATAAGATATGATTTTGGCAGGGTATATGCATGTATGGACTTTATTATGGACTTTGATGGAATTTTATTATTCTTTTATTATTGGATGATGATTCTATTATTATTGATGCATGTGATGGATATTGTCTGATCTTTTGTGATGCAGGATGGATGCATATGCATATATTATATGATATGCAATGTTGTTGACATGTTTGTGGATGCAGGATGCATGTGGATGATTTTATATGTATGCATATGTTATCTAACATGTTGTGGATGCAGGATGCATGTGGATGTGCATGTTTTTTAGATTTTTATGTGCTGAGATCTGAAGAAGATACCCCTGAGGCTGTGCCTTTTGGGACCAAATTCATAATGAAAAAACCAATTCTTGACCCAAAATGTCTACTAATCTCGTTGCAACATAATATGGAATAATAGTACTTTCTTCATTTAATTTGACACATTTATAAAATATTTTCTTAACAATTTGATTTGCAGTTGTTGATTTTTCCATTATATCTTATTTTCTTTACTCATAGACTAGGGATTTGACAGCGGATGTGACCTGGTACTGTTGTAGTGAACTTTACTTTTTTAGGCTCTTAAATTTCTTGTCAGTTGTAAAGCATCCCAAAATGAATGATGTGTTGGATAAAATGATATGATCATTAATGCTATATGAGATGTTAATGTTTGAATGGGCTTTAAATAACCTTACATTATCATAATCCCAAGATGTGTGATTGAGAACATGCATGATAGATACATTTCGATAGATAATCAAGATTGTATGTACCAGTTTACATGTTTGTAATGACTAATGCAACTAAATGCTACTAAATAAACAAAATGATAATGATAATAAAGTGATAATGCAAATAATGATTATGCACCTTAAATGGACAAATACAATTAATGTTGAATATAATGAAGTGATTTTTTGGAATGTTCCAACCATATAGCAACAACATAGGATTAGAAGAAATTAACAAAATGAATAAATTGAGGTCTCCAAAATGTATAGTGATATGATGGAATGTAGATGAAGCGATTTGTTGTGCAAAATATGGAGAGTAAACCTAGTTTTCATTTTTCCAAGGATAGTCTACACCACTAATTATAGGAATCAGGATGTTATGAAAAATAATAGGCGTGGACTGACTCTCAAACAAACAAGAATCTATAGTATGCAACTGTGTAAACACCATATAGATGTAGGTATAGGGCTAAGGGTTGATACGAGAGAGACCTTCAAACATGCCATACCACAAAGCATGCCCCAATATTCCCCTTTCCATAACGTAATAAGATATAGATTGATCCTGATAGTCATGGGTAGGAACATGCATAGGACAAAGTTATGCAAATCAAAGCAAACAGACCAAATCATGCAAACAAAATGTGCAAGGGAGACTGACATCTGTTTCCAAGAGTAGGACTTAGGATTTGTGGATATACTACCGGATAGGGGAAGGATGCATCCCAATGGGTAGGACTGACTGATGGACGTGAATAGTAAATGGAGCAGATGAAATGGGCACATGACTATAGATATGATACTTGACTGTTGAGACTTGGTGGAGTACATGTGGATGAATGTTTTGACAATGCACAAATCAAGAAGAAGCCTAAGCGTAGGACTTCGAATTAAGCTCAGTTTAGTGGAATGCAAGCTTAGATTGATGGGATGGAAGCTCAATTTGATAGGATTATCATTATTCATGATTTAGGAAAAGACTCATCATCATATGCTGGAGGAAAATCGATAACCAACCTACTTAGGATAGTTTAGTGGGAGAAGCGGGTACAGCTATTGCGGAGGATACTGAAATGGATCATGATATCTGTGGAGGTGGGAAAGAGAACATTGTACATTTTGTTGGGAAGGGGGTGGGGGGGGGCACAGTGTCATCAAATCAATTTTCTTGTTAGAATGAAGGAGACAACCGGAAGAAAACAAGGTGATGGATGTCATGGGAGAAGGTTTATGTAGTGGCATATATTAAAGAATATGGATATCGGGTGGCTGGGTGAAGAAGATAGAGTCTGACCTAATAGATGATGTATCCAAATTATTTACCTTGACGCCTGTAAATAGGTTTTGACCAAGGTACTTTCCCATAGTGCCACAAAGTGGTTTTCACTAATGGACGAATTATTTTTTTTCATTTTTTCATTTTTTTGTATTTTTCTTGATTTTTTTATTTTTTTGTATTTTTTTATTTTTAGACAATTGGTGATGTTCTGAGGACTAGGCATAAAATCTCTTCAGGTGTATGATGTTCATAGGCTCATCCACGGGATCTCCTTTGGGAGTAGCCAGTTGATATGCTCCTGATCCATATTTTGTTGTGATCAAATAAGGTCCAAGCCAATTAGGCTCGAACTTGCCATTCTTTTCTCTTTCTTGAATATTTTTCTAATTTTCCATAATGACAAGATCACCAACTTCAAATTCTCGAGTTTTAACCTTCTTGTTGTAGCTTAAGCATTGATGATTTTGATATACTCAGAGATGGTTCAAGGCCTTGAGGTGTCTTCCATCCAGTAATTCTAGCTCTTGCAGCCTACAAACTCTATATTCCTCATCGGGGAGAATATTTTGTAGGGATACCCTTAAGGAGGGGATCTCAATCTTAAGAGGGAGGACAACTTCGGAGCCAAAGACAAGGGATCATGGAGTGGCACCTATGGGTGTGCAGATGGAGGTGTGATAAGCCCATACAATGGGATGCTATTGGAGGTGCCAATCATGGCCAGCTTCATTGACTATCTTTTTAAAGATTTTGGTTAAGGCCTTATTAGAAGCCTCGATTTGACCATTTCCTTGTGGGTAATAGGGGTGGAGAAATGATGTTGGATATCAAACTTCTAACAAAGCTCTTTAACATCCTATTTCATGAAGGGTCTTCCATTATCCATGATGATAACTTTGGGGATTCCATATCGGCAGATTAAATAGTTCAAAATGAATTTAGAGATCTTCTTCCCAGTGGTGAAGGTAAGAGGGATGGACTCCACCCACTACGTGAAGTATTTAGTGGCGGTGATGATGAATTTGTGACTGTTGGAGGATGCAGAATGGATTTTCCCAATGAGATTGAGCCCCCACTATGAGAAGGGTCAGGGCATGATAAAAGGTTGCAGATTATGTGATGAAGCGTGAATATTGCCACCATGCTTCTAGCAAGGGATACATTTCTTCACAAAATTATATGCATCTTCTTCCATTGTAGGGCAGTAGTATCCCATTTGCAAGAGATTTTTAGCCAAAGTGAGAGAACTTGAGTGTGCCCCATAGATACCCTCATTCACTTCACATAGTGCCCATTCAGCCTCTTCTTTGTCTAGACACTTTAAGAGGGAACCATCTAAATGCTTTTTAAATAGGGTGTCTCCAAGGAAGGTGTAACGAGCATAGTGGTGGATGACGGTTTGTTGTTGCATTTTGGTGAGGTGTGGAGGGATGGTGTTGTCTCTTAGGTAGAAAAAGGTCTCTTGATACCAAGGGGATTCGGGACCAATGAGTACAAACACCATTTCAGACTCAAGTTGATTGTATGTCAGTATGAAGAGTTGCTCGACCAAAAACTCACATTTTTTACTATGTCTCGACATTTGCAAGAGAGAACCAATAGTGGCCATTGTATATGTAGCTCTATTGTTTGTGCATGGAATCTGACCAAACTTTATTGATGTAAAGTGTTTCTTGAGATCCTCAACCATATTACGATAAGGAATAATCTTGTCATATTTTGTTTGGTACTCATCATTGAATTGTTTAATGACAAGTTGGGAATGACAATAGACATGTAATTTCAATATCTTCCATTGGATAGCCAAATGGAGTCCAGTGATTAGTGCTTCATACTCTACAATGTTGTTGGTTCATGCAAAGGCTATCTTGTATGATTTAAGGATGCAATCTCCATGAGGTGTGAACAACAATATGCTTTCCCTCAATCCATTATGCATGCAAGAACCATCAAAATACAACTACCATGTGGAAGACATCGTGACAATCATTATGGATTTTGTTGGCATGTTTGGCATAACTGATGAAGATGATATGATGATGGATGACTATACCGGTAGAGGAAGATGACATGATCAGTTATTTGTGTTGTCATTGATGGAAACCAAGGTCAATTGATGTTTAATGAAGTTTACAGTTGGATTTCAATGATTGACTTGTTGTATAAGTGATTTGGTCTACCAGAGTTAGTGTTTGACGGGTTTTACTGGCAAAACTGGCAATTAGGACCTAAAATGGTAAAGCAAATAAGTTTTGATGGAATTGAGTGATTGACGATGTTTGGTGACTTTTGGTTTGATACATAATATTTTATGATGGATTTAAGTATGTAACTAGAACCGCATCCTATGATGGTTACTGGAAGGCATGTTTTGAATTTCTAATGAAGTTTTGCCAGGGTTTAAAAAGGGTTTAAGGACCGGTAAAGAACTATCTTAAGCGGTAATGATTTTTTGTTTAGCGGTGATCTACATAAAGTTCATGTGTTGATGATAACATGACACAAACCACATGATATGTTTGAAAGAAGTTTTGGCACATTTGGAGAATGAATTTCTTGGGAATGTGCAAAGTGCTTAGCGGAATGTGCTAAGGGTTTGACTTTGTACCAGACTGACTTGCTATGATGATTTATGGTCATTCAATGGTCAAGATTGATTTGTAAATGATTGTAATGATACCAATGATGATTTGTAATGAGTTGTAAAGATCTATGCTGATCTATGTAGTAAGTCTTAGGGTTTTGATGCTGACCTAGTTGTAAAAGTTATTTATGTCGGTAAGGTTGATGTTTGAAGTGTCGATGATTTTGAGAAGTGTGTGAAGTCGAACTAGTGTGTGTGAGAAGATCTACCAGTGAGATGTAGAGTTTGAACTTAATTGGATCTGATCAGGCAAACAGTTCAGTGCTATACACAATCATTCATTGTTGTTCTCTAACAATTACAACAACTAAAATACCTTAACCGGGTAGGTCCTAACAGGCCACATATTGTAAAATCCCCTAATAGGGTTACCCAATATTTGATTTCTAAATCCTCTTGCAAGGTTGATCCTAATAGATCAAAGCTTATAACAGGGCTGAGGTAAATCCCTTAACCGGGTGAATCCTAACAAGGTTTGCTCCTAATAGGACATCATTGTAAGATTGTAACCGAGCTTGGCTCCTAATAGGGTGCATTCTACAAGAGTGCAAAATATTTGTGGATACCAATTCCCACCGTGGTTTTTCCCTATTTGGGTTTCCAAGTGAAAATCATGGTGTTCATGTGTGGAATGCTTTTCTTATGATCTTTATGTTTTATTTCTGATAACTAGTTAAGACATTTTTTGTTTGTTTATCAGAGATCTTAAAGTAGTTACCGATATTGATGACTATATGATTGATGAAGTATAATGATCAATTAATAATTTGATTTAAGTATTGAATGTTTTCAGATCTAACATAAGTTTGTTTTGGTGTTGAAATTTTCAATTTTTGTTAATACTAATTCACCCCCCTCTCGGTATTAACTGGATCCTCAAGGATTAACACATTCATCTGGAAATTCTATGAGGATAGGGTGATCATCTTGAAGTGGAGAATCTACCAATTGATCTACTATCAGTTGTCCTTTGATTTCTTTTCTATCTACATATTCAATGTCAAACTCGCTTAGTAACATGACCCATTTAGCAGTTCTCCCTATGAGAGCATCCTTTGATAAGAGATACCTGAGAGGGTCAATCCTAGCAATCAATTTTGTTTTATTGTTAAGAATGTAGTGTTGGAGTTTGTGTGTGCTAAAGATAAGTGCTAAGCATTCTCTTTCAATAGGGGTATAATGGAGCTCATACGCTACTAATGTGCAACTAATATATTATACAGCATGATCTTTTCCCTAATCATATGTCTGTGCCAACAATGCCCCCAGTTCCATTGTGGTTGCTAATATGTACAAAAGGAGCGATTATCTTGGAATAGGAGGCATAAGTATGGGAGGTGATGTGAGGTATTCTTTGAGTTTATCGAAAGCCTTCTGACACAAGAAGTCCCATTTGAATTTGGTATCCTTGCGTAGTAAGTGTGCAAATGGGTAAAATTTATTTGTGAGCTGTGAAATGAAGCGTCTGATGGATTGGAGCTTTCCTTGGAGGTTACACAGTTGTCTGAGAGTCTTTAGGGGAGGCATTTCCATTATAGCTTTCACCTTTGCAGGATCAACCTCTATGCCTCTATGGGAAACAATTAAACCTAACAGTTTCCCAGATGTAACACCAAAGACACATTTCTTGGGATTTAGGTGCAGCTTATATTTTTCCAATCTCTCAAAGATCTACATTAGGATACGAATGTTCTCATCTCTTGTCTTGGATTTTCCTAGGAGATCATCCATGTAATCCACCATGATTTTATGAAAAATGTCATGAAATATTGTTGTCACTTCTCGCTGATATGTTGCTCCAGCATTCTTGAGACCAAAAGGCATGACTTGATAACAAAAAGTGCCCCATGGCATTGTTAATGTTGTTTTGTGTTGGTCCTCTTCCTGTGATCTTGGTTGGATTGTACCTACAAAATCCATCCATAAGTGATAACATTTCATGTCCCGATGTGAGATCTACAATCATGTCTACGTTGGGGAGCAGGAAGTCATCCTTATGGAATATTTTATTCAAATCTTAGAAATTTGTACAAATGTAGATACCCCCAGTGGAATTGCCAATAGGAAAAATGTTGGGCAGCCATTTAGGATAATCTATTGGTTTTATGAATCTAGCATCCAATATCTTTTGAATCTCTTCCTTCACAAGGAGTGCAATATGTGGATGCATTTTGCGTAATTTCTACTTTATAGGTTTTCCATCTGGACGGACATCAAGATTGTGGACTACCGAGTTGGGATCAAGGCCTGGAATGTCAGCCTATGACCAGGAAAAGTTGATCTTTGTTTCTATGAGAAATTTGATAAATTTTTGTTTTTCTTAATCCAACAAGGACTTAGCAATGAGAACGTTATTTGGGGTGTCTTCATTGCCCACATTTATAGTATATGTTTCTTCTATAAGTAGAGTTCACCTGTCTTGTTGCGAGGGAACCATGGTAGGGAGGTCAAGTCACTCATCCTCAAGTGCCTGATCCAGGTTTTCACTTGTAGATATGCCCTTTATTTTTACTTTTTCCTCATCCAAAGGTGCCTCTGGGAGGTTTTCAACTAACGAATCATGATTTTTCTTTTTATTATCCTTTTTTGCGACTAAGGGCATTGACCTGACTACCAAAGTTTTTATTCTCATGTAGTTGGATCCCATGAACTATGTTGCATTCTTCTAAATTGCGCATAGTCAGGAGAGTCATGAGAGAATTATCATCAACACACATGTCCAAAGCAGGTTTGTCTCATTGGTCCCAATCTATAAGCTCAGGGTGGACAACTTGCAGCTCATGCAGAGTAGAAGGGATTATGGGGTTGATGGTGTTGATATGGGTGTCAAAGAAGATGCCATCTTTGTATTCAAAAGGCATTTCATGAAATTCCTCTTCATAAGAGTCTTCAACATCCAAGGAAGGACTTTAAAGGGTATTAGTGATAGTGATCTTGGGTACTCGAGTGTAACCCAAGCCCCTGTTATACTTGTATGAGATGGGATTTATTGGTGCTTTGATTCCTTTTTCTTCTGGACCTAGGTCGTGTCCCTTATAACCCATCTTATCGGCTATGGCAGATGATTTTGGATACATCTTCTTGGGGATCTGTGTTGGTTCTTCATCCTCTTCATGATACAACCAAGAAGAAACATCTACCTCGAAACTCTCTTAATAAAGTGGGCCCCACTACTTGAAGGTGATGTCTTTGCATTGCAAAGTGGGTTTCTGATCTTTTTTTGTTTCTTTAGGCTTTCCAAATGACCTAGAAGATAAGGGGAGGTTGCCTATTAATAAGACATCCTAAAGTTTGTATTCTCCACAACCATCATTTATGATCTTGACCTTTGGTTTTATTTGGGATGAAGTGGAGGCAACTTTAGATGCATCAGATGGAGGAGGTGGAGCGGTTTTGTTTAACAGATAGTGGTATGGATGTTTCCTCTTTAAGAGTTTGAAATACTAAAAAGGTTGTGGATCATCTATGATAGTGATCTCTCTACCATTGAAGGGAAATTTAAGGCATTGGTGGTAAGTGGAGGGAACGGCTTGAAGGGAATGAATACACAGACGACCAAGTAGAAAGTTATAAGGGAGATCAAGATCTAAGACTTGGAAAGGGGTCTCAACTATAACAGGGCCCACTTGAAGAGGTAAAGTGATCATGCCTTTGGAAACCCTTTCTACATCATCATAGGTTTTGATTATGATTTGTCCTAATATATCAACTAGGTCCTCAGAAAGTCCCAATTTCTTTATTAACTTGTATGTACAGAGATTGAGTCTAGATCCACCATCTATCAAGATGTGTTTAACCTTGTGTTTCTGGATAAGAGCTTCAATGTGTAATGGTTTTTTATGATCCTGGTCAAGGGAAGAATCATTGGAGGTGAAAACAAGGTGGTGCTAGGTAGCGAGGTTTCCAATGACGGCTTGGAACTAAGCAGCATTGATTTTGTCAGGGACACATGATTTGAGGAGGGATCCAAATTCTCCTTGTGAACGGGAGAGGTCTTGAGTATCTCTAGGATGGAAATATGTGTAGGAGTCTTCCCAAGATTATCAAGGAGGTCACATCAGCAGGTGGATGACATTGGGGAAGGATTCGATGGAGGAGGAGCTCCTTGGATAGTTACTCTCCCACGGTGAGTGGTTACATTATAGTCATTCTAAGAATGGGAAGTGAAAGTTGCAGTGCCTTGAATGACTATCATAGCAGGGTTGGGTCTGCTTGTCGGTTGTGGAGGAGGAGGACCACCTTGAGTGGTGACCCTAGGTCTATTTTGGGAAGGGGGAGGGTTAGGTCCTTGGATGGTGATGATGTTGGCGTGATTATTGGCATGCTCTATACGACCCACCAAAAAGTCAAAGTCAGTTATATGATTAGTATAGTCATAGTTCATAGCATTAGATGATGAGGGCTTGCCTTTTTCATGCTTCAGGAAGGGTTCCTGGTACATCTTGAGTTTATCATTATTTTTACCTGGTTTTATTGTTGCTACCTCAATATCACCCTTATCAATGAGATCTTGGATGTAGTTCTTCAGTTTCATACACTTTCGTCTATCATGCCTGTTGATGCGATGATAGTCATAGTACTCATTCTCATTATACCACCTATCTTTGGGTTGGTTAGGGTCAAAAATGTGAGTTATCAAAAATACAAATGCACCAACCTAGAAAAACTTTTGCAACACAACCTCAATGGGTTCAATGAGGGGAGTATACTCCCTTGGGGCCTGATTGTTAGATCGGGGTGGTCGCCCTTGTATTGAGACACTATTGGGGGTCCTTTGAGATTGATTATTTTGATGATTATAGAATTGATTATTGGTGATGGGTTTTGGAGGAGCGGCCATAGTTTGGACCCGCTTTGCATCAGTGACACCATCATTGACTACATTCTTGTTTTTAGACCAAAATTTTGGTTTATCATTTTGATAAGAGGAAGTATTTTGATTTGATTTTTGATAATAATTTAGAGTGTCATCTTCTAACAAGACACGTTCAAGAGCTAAGCCCTTGATAGTCAACTTTTGCAAATATTTAATACACTGAGACGTCAAGGGTTTTGATAGTTCGGGTACCAGATTTTTTTGAAATAGTTCAATTTGGTGTTGCTCTAGCATATCCCACTAGAAATTTTTGATAAGGTGTCGCCACCTCTGCAAGAAGTTGGCAAAGGTTTCTCCAGGCCTTTGTTTTGTGTTACAAAGTTCCATCATAGAAACATCATTGACGGTGTTGTAGGCATACTGGGCCACAAACTTTTCAGCCAAGTCCAAAAAGGAGGTAATAGAAACTTGACGCAGGGACGAGAACCATGCAAGTGTGTCTCCTGTGCGAATTTTAGAGAAAAGTCTTCGAAGGTACAAATCACTATAGTAGACTTATTAACATAAGATGTGGAACTCACAGACGTGATCTTGGGGGTCCCCTTGGCCTTCATACTTCGTGAACTTAGGCATTTTAAACCCTGGAAGGTAAGGTGCGACTAATATTGATGGATCATAAGGACAAGTATAGAATTTGTCAAATGAATAAGGTTTTCTTTTGTTAGTCCTTTCCTTCATGTTTTTGATGATGTTTTTTATCTCCTGAATTTCCTTGATTATATCATGTTGTGGGTCTTGGACATGATGGACCATGGTTTCCATGGGTACCTATTGAGTCATGGATGACATACCACCACCACTAATGTATTGATAAGATGAGGAAGTGGGAATATGAGATGTGATGATCAATGTGGCGGGGACTTGGGAGGTAATGATTGGTTATGACCCATAGATTGTGGTAGCATGAGAAAGAGAGGTATTGATGAAATTAGTGGCATTGTTGAGGGGAATACAAGATTGAGGAATACAGACATTTGGTCGGGTAGAAGACGATGGCATAGACTAATGTTGAAGAATGGAGGTGATCACATTGGATAATGATACGGATGCTAAAAAGGAAGAAGAAGGTTGGATGGAAACCACAGGGATGGATACCATGGGTGCTATAGATTGAGGATAAATAATAGGAGAGACAATGTGAGTAGGAGAAAATTCTCCTTGTGGTTCTTGATCAAGAATGGATCTATCAAAATCAGGGGGAAGGCGAGCTCCATTTTTAATGAGGGTCTTTAGGAGACCACTAGGATTGTGTCAGATAAATTTATCCATCATTTCCTGATAGTATGAATCCTCTAGGAATGTTCGCACTTCCGAGGAGATGTCATCTTCATCAACCATGTTAGGGTCCACTTGTAGTTGTGTATCTTGAATGTCAAGTTGTATATATTGCCCTTATGTGGGATCTTGTGTAGGATCTTCATATAGAAAACTAATGTCTAGCATCCCATATTGTTATTCATCCATCTTCTTATTTTGAGATTGAGTTGTGACCATAGAAGTAATCTTAGAGAATATTTATTGGAAGAAAAGCTTGATGAAAGGACTTAGCGAAAATTTTGGATTTTTATTTGATTTGGATTTGATGAAGTTGGATAGAATGATTTATTGGGTCCTTATATTAGGACAAAGGATGATTAATATTGCACCTTAGACCTTGGATGAGGATTTTAGGCGGGGGATTTTGGTGATGAAAACCACAAACAAGGTGACAACCAAGTTAGGTGAAATTTAGACCTTAGGATAATGATCAAAGTCTTTTTCTACTAAGGATTGACTAATGATCCCAAGCAAAATAAAGACATAGGATTGGGGTCTTGATCGACCCAAAAGATGAGGCAAAGGCACTTGGGGAGATTCTTTCCCAAGAAAAAAAGCCAAATGATTAATTGATTTAAAATGAGGTCTAAATAAAACTTCACAAGGTATAAAACCTTAGGGTGAGGTTGAATTGATTTGGATGATTGATTGAGAGATTGGATGATTTTTTTTATTTTGATTAAGGTTTGATTGTTGGATTGATTGATGTGCTAAGTCCTTGGAAAATTTTGAGGATGAAAGATCAAAGAAGGATGATAGTGATGACTAGAAGAAATTGATGACTAGATTATCCTTGGGATGGAAATGACTCAATAAGTGATAGGTTCAGATGACAAATTGTATGAAGGGATGCAACCACCTTGATTTTGACAATAGTTGGTATTGAAAGACAAACCCGATCCTTGGTGTAGGGCGGGGACTCTTAGTTCATCACTAGCATCAAACTCATTGCTATGACCATGAGTATAATCATGATATCGATGCAAAAAGGTCCTATGTTTGAGAAAGAGTTTGCAATTGGTGTACAAAAACTTTCAACATCTAATGAGTTGAGCTTGGGTCAGTTTCTTCTTCTTGATTGGACGATGGATAGATTTCTTGGGATGCTTGTACAACTTAGGCTTATGGAACATGAGGTGGAAATGAGGTAGACTAGATTTGGACCTTGTTTATGCAAGTGTAAGAATTTGGACTTTGGAATGTTTGTCAAACGTGAAAGGTGGGGAGGTTGTTTGTCAATCTACTCTTGACAAGAAACATCAAGCATAGTAAACACATTGGCCAAGTGTAACACTCAATGTTGAGTGTGCAAGTGATGTGGGGCCTAGATTAGCCCAAATTGATTTAATGGGTATAGTACACATGAAGACACTTGAAGACAGCACAACTTAGGCTGGAAAGTGGAAACCACTTGATAGGCCCCTCACATAAGCAATACCTCACTCAGGTGGACAAATAGAGATTCTGGTAGCACTGTCTCCTCTCCACGGCACTCACTTCTTAGGTATACCAGATTCTCTTACCCCAAAGATCTAAGGATCTATTATATGGGGAATTTATGTCTCATCCTAAGTAGATACATGAGGAGTAACTTCGGGGTACGATCTGCATCCCCTGCACTATCAAATGTAGGATTTTGGCTACTAAAACTGGTGTCTAGTGTAATTTGTGAGGGATCACCAATCCGATGATGGATTCTCGAAGCAAACCACTTAAGTCTCTAACTAATCTTATCAATGCAGGGAAGGCCCCCACATATGTTGAATTCACTTAGCACTCCAACTGCCCGACCAACTTATTTATATAGCGGCTCAGAAAACCCACTCAAGATCACATCGGGAGAGTTGATATCCCTGACATGTCCCAATTCGAGATAATCTTGTGGGGTGATGAAATCCCCAATCAATAAATACCTCTCAACTACTAAAATAAAAAGAGAATGACATTGATTACTCATTCTCTTACACACAAGATCCGCAAAGGTGAGGGGAGAGGATACTAGAGTGCAATGGTGGGTCCACTCAACATATAGCATGCAAGCGCACAAGAAATAAAAGACAATGGTTAATTTTAGTCCCACATGAATAAGATTTTCTATCTAAAAAGCATAAAATGAGACTAAACTAGTGGAAAAAATGATTCTTTGGCATGCGTGCGACAAGAAAACAAGATTAGTAGTTTGATTTTGACCTTAGACAAATGAAAAAAGTACTTGCAAAACTGAAAAAAATGATAAGTAACCAAAACTCCTAAGGATACAGCACGGGCGTTGATCCATAGGTGGATGCATTACAACGCTTATGTAGGTGTTGAAGTAAATTTGTATCCCTAGAACAGTGAATGGTGGGTGAAGAGAGGAAAAAGATGGAGAAGGGACAAACGAGGTTAGAATGAAAAGAAACCAAACAAGACATAATACAAATGCAAACAACCAAATTTAGACCTTGTCTTTCACCTCTCCCTCGCATTGAGCTTGATGAAGTGAAGTCTCCCCTTTTGATGCTCCACTTGATTTTCTCCTTGCTAGATGTGGGTGTGGATTTCTCTCCTTTGCTCAACAAGATAATTATTTGATTGGATTTAGATTAAGGGATTATTGATGGATGGGGATTGAGGATTTGATTTGAATGAAGTATTATGAGGGAAATATGATGGTATGATAGAAAGAAGATAGAAGAGAAATGGGCAACATAGGGATAGAAGAATGATGTTGTTCTTTGGTGAGGAAATGATCCTCCAATTTATAGATTGGAGGAGGCCAATGGCGGGCCAAGATTGATTTGATCATGAAGGGCTAGGATTGGTTTGAGGTAGTGGGCATGGATCAAGGATGCATTGGAGAAATAAAAAGAAATATAAAATTCCTTATGAAAAGGGGGGAAAGAGATTTGAATTTAAAAATGAGGATGCATAGGGGCATTCAAAGAAATTTGAATTTCTTTGAGAGGCTCAATGTTGATGTGACATGAGTGGGGAATTTAAAATTGGAGAATAATGATAAGTGGGGTTATGAGAGATTCTAGAAGAATTAATTAGGCTATTGATGGATTAGGAAAAGCTATTTGTAGGAATCACATGACTAGGTTAATTAATTAAAAATAATTAACTGAGTGGGTTTAGAGGAAATCATTATTGGAGGGACTTTAGAAGAATAGGGAAACAATTAATTTATTTGATAAATTAATTATTGGATAATAGTGACAGGATTAATTAAGTTAGATTTAATTAACACTCAGAAGAATGGGGATAACACAATTAAATCAATTAATTATGTTGACAGGCTTAAATTAATTAAATATTGATTTAACTAATTTTAGGTGTCTACAGTAGGAAAAACTCAAATTTTAATTTTTTTCAAAATTTTGAATTGTTTATACCTGAGCGGAGCACTGAAGTTAGAACGTAGGTGCTGAAAGACAGAAACCTGACACTAATAATTAGCTGAATTTTGAAATTTTGAAATTTAAATATTGGTAGGCTTTTGGGTTCAGCGCAGGCATTGATTTGCCTACACAGGTGTTGAACTGCCTGTAAGCCCAAAACTTCTAACTAAAAAATGATAAAAACAAAATTAAAAGCCTATTCTATTATTATTTTTGACTCTTTTTTAAGTATTTTTAAATATTTTTCTGACTTTTTAGTTAGTAGAAAGCAAAAAATTAAAAATCTATCTCTATAAATGAGTCTCAAAAGACAATGTGGTGTACACGCTTATACAAGGGCAGTCGCGTTGGTCCACAAAACATGCAAAAATGACAGTTAAAAATTTAAAATTTTAAATGGAGTCGTTGATCTGCATCGGTTGCGCTGAAGCAGCGGGGTGGATGCGCTAAAGTGCAGGTGGACACGCTGATGCGACAACTTGCGAGCTAAAAACACTTAAATCCACAAAAAAGGTTAGAAAAATGGGATGTGGGTCCCACTGAGCGTGCCAAAATGAAACAAGGGAAAATCAAAGTGAGGGTTAATGGTTAGTTCAATCCATAAAATATTCAAATACATAAAAAATATGATTAAATACTATTATACCTTCACAAACCTTCACGTGTTCCTCAAATTGAGCCTTTAATGAAGTAGAATGTGCCCAAATGCTCCACTTGATTGGATTGGCTCCAAGATGGGATGTGAATTTCTCTCCAATGTTGCACAATACTAGTGCATATGGGGGATGGATGAAATCTCAAATGATGGATGAAATGGCTAAGTGATTATGGATGCAAATTTGACTAAAATGGTGATGCTTTGGATGATTTCTAAGCTCAAACTAACAGCATAAGATTACTTGGATTGGAGATGGAAAATGAAGGAGAGGAGACCCCAATTTATAGTTTTGAGGAAGGATGAATGGACGGTTGAGATTGAAGATGAATCAAGGGTGGAGATTGAAGGAAAGGGGAGCACATGGATAGAGAGGACATGAGGTGACAAGTGTGGAGACTAAGAGATTTTCCATAAACACATTTATTGTCTCCACACTCCACAATGTACATGGGGAAGAGATCCCCAAGTATACATGGAAGACAAAAAGGAATTAAAAATTTCTAAAATATTGGATGCATGGGGGATGAGACAAGAAAAGGAATTTAAAATTCCTTGGGAAGGTGAAAGACATGGGAGAATGTGAGATTTTGAAAGCCTTGAAATGGCCCAATTAGGGGCATTTAAGGTGGAAGGTGAGGAGGGGACAAGTGGATTTATCCATTTATGGCTATGAATTGACTTGGTGGCTAATCATTGGGATTAGCCTCTAGCAAATGATTAAGAAGGAGGATTAGGTGAGATAATGAAGGATTAAGAGACAAGTGGGATTTGTAGGAGGATTTGACAAGAGGAGAGAGAATGAGAGGGAATTTAAAATTGGAGAATAATGATAACCATGATTATGAGGGATTCTAAAAGAATTAATTAGGCTAATGAGAGTTTAGAAAAGTGATTTGTAGGAATAACTGATTTAGTTAATTAATTTAGATTAATTAACTAAAGGGATTTTAGAAGAAATAAATAATTAGATAACTTTATAAGAATAGGGAATAATTGATTTATAAATGAATTATCTGGACTATAGTGACAGGATTAAATTAAATTAATGTTGAGAAGAATAAGGACTAACATAATTAAATAAATAAATTATGTAGAAAGGATAAAATTAATTAAATATTTAATTTAATTAATTTTGGACGTCTATAGAGATGTTTCTTGGTTGCGGTATTGATTTGGGTTGAGATTATGTCTTAGCCGACATTGTTTTGATCTGCATGTGTTGTTGTAGCATGTGAGGTTCTTATTTTGTAATTTGTGTTGAGGGTTTAACCGACCTTGAAATATAAATTTATGATTTGTATAAATATATGTAATACTCATTTATGAGATGTATCTATGCATGTGAACATTGTTTTGATCTTTCAATAGCAGAGGATAAGTGTGAAAGAATATGAAAGAGTGTGAAGAAGTGGAAAGAGTGGAGTTTGAGTATATGTGCTTAATCGGAATTGTAACTAAGCATGTGGAGATGTTATTTTCACAATTCATGTAATCTAGATTGTTGTTTGAATCTTGTAAGAAAGTGAGTCTTCCTAAGGGTTGTAGCCCTTCTTGTGATTTAAGCAATGAGCTCTAGGAAGTTTTCTTTAATGCATGTGCATTCCCCATTGTAACAATTGCATTTACTCCTAACAAGGTATTATATCACTGTGGGTAGGTTCCCACCGTGGTTTTCTCCTTAACTGAGTTTTCCACGTCAAAAATCTTGGTGTTGCGTGTGTTATTGAAGTGGTGTTGATTTGTGTTTTCATTGTTCAGTATCAGATCTTAATTTAAGTTAGAATTGTGTTGAGTTTGTGAGAAAATTGATTGACCCCCTTCCCCCCCCCACTCTCAATTTGTTGCATCAATAGTCATAACTCCAAATTCTGCCCAATGATTCACTTGACTCAAGTGAACTTAAAAAAGGTCTTCAAATGATTAAAAATCAAAAGAAAATACCTTATTACATGCATATTTTTGCTTCACTTCCAAATTCCTCCTTCAATAAGCATAAAAACATTACCTTCATATCTTGATTTTTAAAAATAATTTAATATATCTTTATTAAGAACAATCAATATAATTGTTTTAATAAAGTTATATTAAGTTATTAAAATAATTTTATATAACTTTATTAAAACAATTAATAATATTGTTTAAACAAAGCTATATTAAGTTATTTAATTAAAGAAAGGTATTTGCATTTTATTTTACATGCGCTTTTTATAGCATAGGTCAAATGACTTAAAAAGTCATGACCTCGTGGTAGGCTATTAAAAGAGGAGTGATTTATTTTTTTTTTAAATCAAAAAGACCATAAACAATTCGAACAAGGGCATGAATAGATATTTGGGAAAACCCTAAAAGCATTTCATCCTTTGTATCTTATTGGAGAAGCTCTTCTCTGTTGTGGTCGCCACCATGCACTCCCTTCTTGAGCTTGAATAGGAGCTTCCTAGGCTTCGAACTCTTCTTTGCATGGACTCAAACTTTTTAAAGCATGGTATGTGTTGGCTTCTTCTTATTATCTTTTCCATTTATCTCTTTGTAAAAAGAAATTATTGTAGAATATTTGATTTTATTCATGCATGTACCTAGTGTTTGTAAATACTGTGATTTTTCTCTATTACTGGACATTCTTTGTCTCTTGTAGCTAATATTTTTGTTATTATCGTAAATAGGGTTTTAATAAAACCCCAACAGTGGCTTGCACTCAAAAATTTTAGGGTTTATATTTTTACTTGGCCACTCATTTTTTTGCTACATGACAAAACTCCCTGAAGCCTATGTGGTATTTTGTTTTTGATTAATTAAAAACAGGTTTTAAGGGACCTGAAACCTAGTTACATATGAAAGATATTCAGGAAAGAAACAAAACACAACGACTGCAAAAAACTAGTGAAAAGACCAGCAACAAAGGAAAGGATAGCAAGAGGCCCGCAAGAAATTGGCCCCAAGTCCAGCATAAACATAAATTTAGAAGTTCTTCATCGTTTCTTCTGCATCCTACACCAAAAGCATCATTGCCTTGGCCACTTCCCTCAAGTCGGTATTTTCCTGAGCAATCTGGCTTTCTTTCATCTTCATATCCTTCTCCACTGTAGTCTGCCTAGTTATGCGCCTAGGGGTCTGGTGGCTTAGGCTGGAAGTAGGAGCATCTTCAACTACCAGGTTCTTCTCCTGGTTTTTCTTTTCCAAATGATTCACCAGCGCATTCATGTTCTAGGAGGAGACTTTAAGAACCTGGAGGCTATGATCCATAAGGCTTTTTAAGGCTTTCTCGTTTCTAGCCATCCGAGCATTGACATTGTCCTTATCCTCCTCCACCTGTTCCTTCATTATTTTGATGACATCCTCCATGTTTCAAGTCGCCTTTTATCAAATCTTTCTCCAGCCAATCTTCCATTTCCATTTCCTCCTCCGCTTCACTATTCTCCATCTCCTCATGCTACTTCCCAGTGTTGGACATGTTGATAATCTTGTTGATCTTAACTTCCAGCTCACTTTGTTTACCCTGCATGCTGGTAATGTTTTCCACCACCCACTTCTAGAAATTGAAGAATTCAAGGATGCAATTGCAGGCGGTATCCAGAATGGTGTCCACAGAATCCTTGCTCTATTCCGTCTCCTCCACATTAAGGTTTTCACTTTCCTTAGGCTTCAGAGCCTCTTTCTCAGTTTCTGAGCCTTCAGGGTTAGGTTGACTATTCTCATAATTGCCCCCTTCCTCTCCTTCCCCATAATTCTCCTCCTTATTAATCTCCATTTCAGAAATATTTTCCTTATTCTTTCCCTCTTCTTCCTCACAAAGCACATCCTTTTCTTCCTGCACAATTTCAACCTTCCTTTTTTTATGGGTAGGGTTGCTGGTCTCTCCAGTCGAATCAGAGTCTATGCATTTCTCAGAAATCTAAGCATTGATGATTAAAGGGCCATCCTTGGTAGCCCTAGTCTTATCCTTCATATATTCATAAATTAGCAGAATGAGTCCTTGGTGCGCTAGAGGGTAGGAGCTGGGTTTTTTAATGTGGTCAGCCAGGCTCTCATTTAGAGAAGAGGCTAAATAGAAGGGAAAAGATATTTTAGCCCCATGGCAGAAGTGGTTCAGGATGGCGAAATGATAATCGTAAATTTTCGTAAACCTGCCATCCACAGTTAAATATTCCATTAAAGCCCTTAGAACTTTTTGCCAAAAAGGTTTTACCTATTGGGGGGTGAAGTATGATATGTTGTCCTTCTTTGCCAGGTTGCCCTTCTCATCCTCTGTCTTAGGGAAATTTTTGAAGGCCTCAGCAACATACTTTCTATCCCTATAGAATTTTGTCCCCTCCATCTTGAGTCCCGTGACCTCCGAGATCAAGCTTTCATCGATTTGCCAGATTTCCCCAAAACAGGGTAGCCCTGTTATTGCTCCAGCTTTTAGCGAACCCGTGAGACACAGAGTTTCTACTATCATGGAGCTTCTCCATATAATCAGTGAAACTGTGTCTATGGAGCCTTCTCCACACCTTTCTTTTGCTCTTCTAGTGCTCACAACCTGAAGGTTCATTCCTATTAAGGTTGCCTCCCATTCTGCTTTCTAGGTAACAATATCCTGTGTTACAACTCTCGGCCTGCGGGTAAAACTCTGAATTTATGGTTTCCCCTTGTAAAGAGTCTTTCACAATTTTGAGATTGCCACTCATGTTCATAAGAACCTGGCTATTATTACAATTACCTTTTGCACACATATGATCTTGGTTATGATGTCGAGAAACACTCATCATCTGGCAGTTCATCCACCCCCAAAATCTGTCATTGGTACTCATTCCCCATAAATCAATCATGATATTAGCTTGATCCATTAAGGTGATCAAAATATAATTGTTCCTTAATCTCCCACTTGATGTGATCTTCCCCTATATATTTGATGCCCTTCTCCAATTTAACCCCTTCATTGGCAAGGATATCTGCTACCTTGTTACCCTCTCCAAATGTGTGGGTTATAATAATGCTAACATAGTTATTAAGGATAGCTTTAGCATTTTTAATAATATTGGCAATATTCTAGGAAACTGAACTAATACCTTTGAGGGCTTGTATAATATTTAAAGAGTCCCCTTCAAGCCAAATTTTTTAAAATTTGAATTCCTAGGCTAACTGGAGGCTCCTAAGCACGGCCATAGCTTCAGCCACATGGTTGTTTTGGGTTCCAAAAGGGGAAGCAAAAGCAGCAATACAACTTTGCTGAGCATTTCTGATAACTCCACCTCCACCAGCCTTTCCAGGGTTCCCTTTGGCTGCCCCATCAAAATTAACCTTTATCCAGTCATAATCAGGAAACCTCCAAACAATGTTATATCTCTTCTTCTTCTTGTCCGATCTGTAGACCTTATGAATTAGGTTCCATTCAGTAAGAATATATTTTTCCATATCATTCATATCAATAATAGCCCATTGATGATTATTCTTGTGAGGGATGTTGATGTTCTCCTTTATAGCCTTGCATATTTTTTCAAAGACTACCTGAGTATTACACTTATCTTCTCTAAATATCCTGTTATTCCTTTCTTTCCAAATGCTCATGTGGTATTGTGTTAACCATGTGTGCTCATAACCATTATTTCAAAGAAGATGATGCTATAATGATGCGATGTCTCTATTCTAGGATTGTATCTTCTCATATATTTTGTATGGATTGTATATGTAACCAAAAATAGTTACCTTCTTTTATCTCTGTCACAAGTGATTTCTGGTTCTGATTTGCTCTGATTTGTCTTTAGACCTTTCACTGTATTTCTTCCATTCTCCTTGATTTTTCTCTCGATAAATTTTATTATGATTCGAAGCTGCCCCATGCTAGACACGAATGCTGCTACAAAAGCTTGAAAGTGTGCCCTTTGATAGTTAATTAGAGTCATTGTACTTTGTGACTTGAGGACTACAATTCTCTGTAGGTCTGAAAATTCACTATTCGTTGTTTCTAATATATGTGCTTTGGACCTATAGAATAGTGTTATTTTCAAGTATATTAGGACTTAAATCCTTGTAGCTTGTCACCTATCAATGGGACTCTATGTGTCTATGGTCGCAATACAGTCGTTTTGATGTATCACATATGTTGCTTATTGTCTTTTTGTATTCATTGAATTCATTTGTTTGCTTCTTTATCCTCATGATAGTGATTTGACTACAATTTATTTCTCTTTCATTATAGCTCTATATATATTTAGCCATGACTGCCCACTAGTATCATTTCTTTATGTTGGGGATCTTTGTCTTCAATTAACAGTGACCAATTGGTTACATGACCTAATGCTTTGAGAAGTTGTTGTTCTTTGTATCCTATAACCTAGGGCTACTTTGTCACTATCTTTTTAATGTGGACTGCTCTATCCTTTCATGATTCCTTTAGGCTTTGTTGTGTGAACTATCTCTATCAAAATATTTTCTTCTATAGTGAAGAATGCTCTACCTTTCTATTCACTTATGAACTTAAGATCAAACCCTAAGCTCTAGGGCTATCCTTTCTATGTATCTTTGTTCATAATGGGTATTGACTTCACTATAACAATACCTTTCCTCTCTTTGACAGTTATAAAGGTTGTAATGATATTAAATAGTCATGACCTTACTGTATTTACATATTTGCTAGTATTCCTCCTTGGACTGAGCCTTAAAACAGTGAAACATTTATTATCATAATTCATTGATCCTGTACTTCATGAATCTTCTCTTATGTCTGCACTTTATTGCTTGAGATCATGCTTTGATGAGTAATCTCTAGTATTGTGAAGGTCTTCCTTAATGTTTGTGTACTTCTATCCTATGAGACTACTCTATGATGTGTGATGACTGCTACTTTATGGAAAACTATTATATATTTCACAAGGACTGCCTTATTATCTTTGAAGCTTGTGATCTTAAGATGATTGTGAGACCCTTTTCTTCTCTTGCTTTTACTATGTCTAAGACATGATCTCTCTCTTTCTTGTACCTTGGAGACTTTGATAGTCTTTTCAAGCTGCCCATACAACTAGAAACATTCTTATGAACCTTTGTCACTTTATTTCACTGTTTGATATGGAATGAAAACAAAATATGTTTAGGATTGCCTGCTATGATGGCCTTGGTTGTATGTTGGGATTGATTTTTGATGATCCAATATAGTGGCTACTATAACGGTTTCCTTTGTACATTATACATTGTTATACCTTATTGTGTCTCTACTCATTATAAGGACTGCCCTGCCTCTTTTGTGCTATGGACTGTAAATTGCATCTTTTTGAAGGTTTTGTGACTATGAATATCTTTGTGATGATGACCATTCATTGTGTTTGCAATTGTGACCTTGTACATACCATGTCAATGGTTCTCTCAATACTGTTCTTTGAATTCATGTCTTTAATTTGCTTGATCCATTGCTTTACATTGATTATTACTATTTGTGGGCTTCATGGTGTTCACTGTCATAATGCCTATGACAGTGAATACATTTTCTTGGGTTGCTTATGGTATCTTGCCCTACTACTGGAAACATGCTTATGAACCTTTGTCACTTTATTTCACTATTTTATATAAAAGACTTTGTTCTGAGACCCCCCTTCCTTGGCATGACTATTGATATGTCTTCATGCCTATGATTGTGTTCAATATGGTGTACTTTACATGAATGATTCCTCTTGTTTGATGTTGATTCTGCATTCATGATTGTATCTTGTTCTCACTACATATTCCATGATACTCATGAATTCTTTCTAGGGTTCTTTGTATATTGTATCTCATACTTATGATGGTGAATCATTTATATCTCTTTGACTAGAAAATAATGCCCTCCTGAAAGAAAAGTGACAAATTCCTTCATAATTGTTTTTGTATTAACAATATCTTTGTGCATAGAAGATGTTGAAGGGGCAAAAAATCCTTGGTATGCTATTGTTCCTTTAGGACTATGAATTGTCCAAAAACATGAATCTATTCTTTAACACTCTTTTAATGTATCCAAACTAGTTAATTTATGTGTGTAGATTTCTTGTCATAATGATTAGAGCCTTTGATGCAACCCTTGTAACTGAATATGGGATTTTGTTGTCATGAATAAAGGACTGTGACTTTTGGAAATCTATCTTCATTGTCATAGCTTTGAACATTACTTATTTTATAAGTGATGGAGAAAATTGTAGAAGAAGGGATTTGTCACCTCCAAGATGATAAATCTCAAAGGAAAAATCGATCCACCGCTACCTCACTCAAATTGGCGCTAAGGATGAGCCAGGGGATAAAAATGAAAAGCTAAGCTAATAGACTACAAACGAGATTCTCGGATGACTCTATTGATTCTTTGTCCTCAAGATGAGTGCGTGGAGATGGGACACCAGCATGGCATGTTGTCATCTAGTACGGACAAAACACAAAAACCATACGGGGGAAGCAGATACAACTATAATATTAAATAAACATGGAAAAACAACAAGATAAACTAATAACACAGAATGAGAAATATTAGAATGACTTGAGAAGAGGGAAAAGAAGGAAGCTCACAATCGGTTAATGATCGAAGCCTCCTACTAAATGATCTTCTCCCTATGTTTATAAACCTACACACAAGAAAGAAGGAAAATGTTGGAGGTTGTGTTTTGGATTTTGCCTCAGTCAGACCCCGTTTTGGTATTTCCACCTCCATGAACTACCCAGATAGATAGATAGATAAATAAAATAAATGCAAGAGAAGATAAATGATAAATGATAAATGATAAAAGAGGGATGTGATAAATCCCAAGATGCTCAAAAATGAGATAAGTAGATAGATAGAAGGATATTACCAAAGAGGCTTGAGAAAGCTAAGAGAGTTGTAAGAGATTATTGTGAAATCTTGAGAGTGTTGTAGCAAGAGCAAGAACAAGAGAAATTTGTGAGAGTCCAGAGAGAGACCAACAGAGTATAAGAAAGTCTAAGAGAGGTTAAATAACCAAGAGATTTTTAATAGAATGAAAAGATATATTTAAAAGAGAGAAGAGGAGGGAAAAGAAGAGGTTGGCAAGCCGATTGAAAGGTTCAAAGTTGTTTCCACCAACATATGTAGGTGACAAGTGGAAAAGAGCGCTTAGAACCGATATTTGAACGTTAAGATGTTGTGGGATGAATGTGTGGCGCACAGATATTCGTACGACGTGCTAGTGTCCAAATGAATCACTCTCAACAATTGCAAGAGACAAGGGAGACACCCAGATAACAAGACTGTCACCACAAGGAAGTTGCCAGAAAGGGGGATCTCAAGAATCCTGATAGGGAAAAGGCTAATGCAAGGGCTAAAGTGATCCTACTCAGGTGCTAGGAGAATGGACACGAAAGTGGTTACAAATGATGTAGGTCGAATCACAAAGCGGTATGCAACTTTTGATACTATAACAAGATCTTTTTCTAATATACTGCCATGAAGATGGTCTTATGGTTTTCTCTTAATCATTGTGGCTTTGACTGATGATATTGTCATTGGTTGTTCTTATTCACTAGCTTCTATCATTCTGATCTTTTGAAGAGGCTTTTATGTCATGAATGCACTATGTTTTGAGTATGAGGCTCTGTGTTTTGAGTATGAGGCTTTGTGTATGCATCATACCCTATTTTGATGATTGTCAAGTGAGGAGTGCTTGAGCTCACTATCCTTAGATGCTCTGATAATTGTGACTCTTTGGGCTAGTTGTGATGATTGGCATACTATCTTGTGGGACTGTGTTTGTCATTGCAGTCGGCCCTTTGGGTCTGAATAACCTTCAATAAGCATGTTGGGCTCAACCCTTGTGGGAGCCACATTTTACACCACATGCTTAAATGTTTGAACATGATGGATCAATAATGAATTATGCACTTGTACCTGCACAATGAACAAACAACTTAGATAAAAATAGGGAAATGTCCCTTTTGTTGATGATTTCACTTCCACTATGAATACTTGGTCCTATTTCTCTTGAAATCTCTAGTATGGTTGGATTAGATTGATAGTTCATAGGTTTTAAGTTACTCAACTATTGATAACATGTGATGAAATTTTATAGCCTGAGCTCTAACAAAACTCTTAACCTCTTCACAAGTGCACTTAAAACTAGGGAATGAAGGATTGAAGACAGGAGGAAAGATGAAAACAGAGTTGAAGATAAAGCATCAACCCAACATTGAATGGGAAATGAAGGATATACTTTTTCATTATATGTTTTTCTTTTTATTATCTTCAGTTGTATATCTTAGATCGTATGTTTCCTCAATGTGGTTTAGTGATTCCCATGACTTGTGTGGGACCTTTAAACACTTTTTCATATTTAAAGCATGAAACAACAATATTTAAACAATCTTGTATGCTTTCTCATTTCAAAATGAATAAAATGCAGCAGTACTATGCAAGTTGATTTATCTTTTGTTCTGAGCTTTGCCTAATAAACTGAATTCATATGAGACACCTCATTGTAAATAAACTTTTCTCCATAAAATAAATGTACCTTTTACCTTAGATGTAGCAAAAAATTTGAACTCTACCGAAATGAGTTGAAGGTAGAAATTTTAGTAACACCACCAAAAACAAACAGTCACCTTCTTCATAGTTTGATTCATCATCTCAAATACCAGTATCATCTATAACATAATAGGATATCTTATTAAAATTTCCTTTACCTTCTCTAAACTTTTATCTTGATCCTTTTTTTAGACATCTAGTAGCTATGACCAATCTTTCCAAATCTAAAACATTTAAGAGGTAAAATAACTTTATATTTGTTGGTGCCTTTCTTCAGCTTCCTTACAAAAATATCTTCCATCTCATCCAAAATTTCATCATTCAGATCTACTTCAGCAACTTTAAAGGTTGTCTCATATTTAGCTTTGTCTTTTCCAAACTTCTTCATCTCAAATGCACTCAGAGTGTCATATAATTGTTCCCTAGTGAACTTCTTCAGATCATAAACTTCTTCAATACAAAATCTCTTATCACTATAGCTTTTGGGTAGAGTCATCAAGATCTTCTCCATTATGTCTTCATCATTTAAGGTGTTGTCAAGTTATTTGATTTCATTCACTGCATTCTCAACCCTCTGAAAAATAACTTGTTATATCCTCTCCTTCCATTCTCAATTTCTCAAATCTGCACTTAGCTATCAGCTTCTTTGATAATTTAATTGTGTCATTTCCTTCATAGATTTCCCTTAACTTTTCCCAAAATTTATAAGCAGTATTTAATGAAATAACCTTTGTCAATTCATTTTTTGATAAAGCACTAAATATTGCATACCTTTATTTTTTATTCTCTTCATAAGCCCGAATCTCATCCAGATTAGTAAGACCATTTGTTGACAATACATACTTAGTCTCTACTACTTTCCAAGTGTTGTAACCCAAGGAGATCAAGTAATCTCTCATCTTCACCTTCCAGAAGCCATAGTCAAATCCCTCAAAGATAGGAATAGTTAGTTTATGTGTCATTGGATCTACCTCAAGGGATTAAGCTCTTTTCCAAGGAACAAAAGCTCTAATACCAATTGTTGAATGTCTAGACAACTAAGAGGGGGGCGAATCAGTTTTCAATTAAGATTTTTAATTCTTTCACAGATCCAGAATAACCACCATATGAGTTGTTTATCATAAGCAGATATAAACATAAAATCATACACATACAAAAAGAAATCATACACAATGAGCACTATTGGCATTGCATGAAGATTGCATTAATGAATTATAATATTGTCGTTGATGTCAATAGTAACCGATAATGGAGTTGTATTGCAACCGGTAGTGATGTAGTTATGCAACCGGTAGTAAAGCAGTGTTGGAAATCAGTATTGGTATTTCAAGCAGAGTGATCAACCGATAACCCTAACATGTTGATATGATAAACCCTAACCGATGAATCTTGGTGAATTGGTTATGATGATCTATGATCGAATGGTGATCAAAGATGAATATTCCATGTATGCATGTTGCACGTGTTGAGTTTCAAAGTGATTTTAGCGCATGAAGATAACTGTTTATCTTGGGAATGAGCTATTGCACAGCATGAAGTGGAAACCGCGTGATGAGTTACAGGATTCGATGAGCGGTGATCTAGGAGTAGTCGGGGTTGTCTATAACAATGTGTAGATGATTACTATATTATCTAACGGTCACTTTCGAACTGATATGTTTGTAATATCTATGAGTTATTAGGTTTTGTCATGTGTTACCGACCTATTGTATTTGTTTATAAGGTCAATGAGTTGTTTTGTAATAGTGTTGGTAATTTAGTTTAAGTGTGGTAGTGTGATTGTTGTCGAACTAGAAGGAGTATCTGTAGAATATTTTGAAGGAAGATAGGAGCATGAAAGGATCTGATCAAGTAGAGCATTTCTATTACCAGATTAGCAAGACCTTGTTGTTCTCTAACAATTACAACAATTAAATCCCCTAAATGGGTAAGCTTTAACAGGTTCGGTGCTATCTAAATCCTCTAGTCAGGTGATCCATTAGCTTGGATTTGAAATCCTCTACTGAGGTTACTCCTAACAGGGTATTTCTCTTAACAGGGTATTTTAGTCAATCCCTTAACCGGGTGGTCCTTAACTGGATCTGTTCTTAACAGGACATTTTTGTAAAGCTTCTAACAAGGCTTAAGCTCCTAATAGGGCAAACTTCAGAAGAGTTCAGAATAAATGTGGGTATTCATCCCCACTGTGGTTTTTTCCCATTTGGGTTTCCACATCAAAAATCATTGTGTCAAGTGGTGAATGATTTTGTATATGTTTTGATATGGTTAATATGTTTAACTGGTAAAACCACTAAGACATGTTTAGATGACCGAAAGTGATATGAAGTGAGTTATTACTGATGTTAGTAAAGTGTATTGATGTTTTGGATAAAAGGAATCTAAGTTACAGATCTGATTACTCTGTTATATTGATATTTTAGTCAACCGGTAAACTTGACAATGCAGTAACAATTTTTGTTACAATGTTTAAACCGGTTAGTTCAGTGATTGGTTTGTGAGTTGGGATTAAGTTTGGTGAAATTTTTGTTTGTTTTCTATCTACTGACTCACACCCCCCCCCCCCCCCCCCCCCGCCCCCCCGCCTCTCAGTAGTTGATCGGATCATTATTGATTCATCAGATCATCAAGAACCAAATATGATGTGGAAAACCCTAGAAGGGAAAAACCATGGAGAATGTTAGTTCTCAATATATAACACCTGTTAGGGTGACACTGGTTAAGGTGCTTTTTACAAAGGTGGCTCACTACCAGAATGCTCATTGCGGAAGGGTTCACTGCCTAGAAAGGCTCACTACAAGAAGAGAAAGAAAGAAAAGAAAAACCACCTCAGTGATACAACAAAATCGCAATGTCGGAATAGCTTCCAAACCCCAACAACACACTACACAACTTCGCATAAGTTCTCACATCAATCATCAGTCGGATTTAGCTTTTCAATATTTCATATCTCCCATGCATTATTCATTCTGATCATCCTTTACTTATACTATCCTCATGACTACATAACCTTCCAAGTCGGCCAAACAAATTTTGAAATAGGTCTATACTAAGCATTCTTGTGGTGGAAAGGAATGATAAGTAAACCACATCACAACCTGCTTCATTGGTCAAATCAACACGTTACACATCCATCACAAAAACTCATACACTACATGAATGTCATTACACAGTCTCCAATTCTGGATTGGATCGGACCGGATAGAAAATAACACTTCTCAACTAAGCAAAATGAGAATGAAACTAAGATGATCATGAATCCAAACAGTCAACGTCATATCCTGAGAACGGAGAAATTTGGACCACAAACAACACTATCAATTACCAGTCAGCACTGAACATCATCTGAAGCACAACTTTCAGAGAACCAAACAGATCATCAAACATATGTCGAATCACCTCACAGAAACCCACATGTTGACACCAATGACAACCATGACAAACATATCAACACCATCAATCATCACATTTGCAACACTCTCATCCTCATTTAATTTTGAATTAATCATTAAATTAAGTTTTAATTAAATCTAAATTAATAAGATGCTTGTTATTAGTGCTTATTGTTAGGCAATACTATTGCAATGAGTTTTACTTAAAAATTTATTTACAATTGTATTTTTAACAAATTAGAAGTTTTGAGCTTTCTTGCTATTAAAATATATCTTTTTTAAAGAAAATATACAAAAAAAAAGTACTAAAATTATTTTAGAAAATCATTATTAATCATTTCATTTGCTAATATATTTTGGATCTTATTTTGAAATTGTCTATAAACTTTCACTTATTATTGCGGTCGAAGAAATTATGGATGCTTAATATGATAATGTTTAATTATTAATAGGATTTTTTTATTTTTGTGAGTTATGTGGCCAATAATGTGCATTATATCCTCTTGATTTTGAGGTTCATTCCTAGTCATCTAGCTTTTTAGTCCCCACATTTGCATTCATTATTGGAGCTTCAAATACATAAAAGTGGTTTTTTTTACATTGTAAGGTTGCAATTATGAAAAAAATGGCGAGGGAAGAAAACCTCAATTCTCATGCATATAATTCTCACCTCCTTAATTACATCCATTTCATTGATATTAGATGTAGCAAATTTTTTAGCAAAAAAAATGGTAGAAATTAAAAATGCAATTCTTCTCCTACTTTAGTTCACAATTACCACCATTGTCATTTAGCTTTTCTTTATAATGGAACACCCTAGGTTCATTTCTATTTGTATAAGAACTACACTAGATTCAAGGTTTTTTTTTGTTTTGGATATTATAACAAAAGGCTTGTGGGTTTGAGTATTTTGAGCTAATGGATTTAGAGGTAGAATTAATATAAATTATACACACCTAAAAATGTCTCATTAATTCTACACTAATTATTCATCTAATTAATTACGTAAATATTTAATTATTTGATTAAACTAATTGTTTCTTCTGATCATCACCCTTCAACACTCGTAATTATTGAATTTATATCATTTCATCATTTAATCAATTAATCCTATCTCAATTATTAACTAAATATCAATTATTTAATTAATTCAATCTCCTAAGTTTAAATAATTTCATTTAAATTATTTTAATTAATTAATTAAATCCCTCCAATTCCCAAAATTATAATTCCAATTAATTCCAACTAATATAATTTCATTTTTCCCCAAATTCGAATTTCATATCATTTCATCTAATTTCACATTTCCAAATTCACATTTCACCAAATTTGAATTTCAATTAATTTCATGTGCATTTCAGCATTCGAATGACCATATTCAAATCTAAATTGAAAATGAAAATCAAATTCAATTTCAAAATCCTACAACACATGCTAAAATCAGAATTGATTGATCAAATCAATTGTCTAATCAGTTAACTCATCAATCATCCTTTTTAACTTAAAATCAGCTTTTTATGACTAATCCATCATTTCAGTCTTCTAATCCATCTATTCAGTCTATTGATCAATCAAATGAGTTTACTAGCCAATCTATTTAGCTCACTCTCCAATCAATCTTGTTAACAAATCAATCATGACTAGTTCACTAGTCAATCAATTTCAGTTATCTATCAATCAACACTTGAGTTCTATTTCTCACCTCCTTTGTGTTGAAAATCTATATAAACATCTTTTTCTCAATAGAATCTAGAATCACATAATCATAGTCTTAAAAATTGTTGTTCATCTTATGCGGGAAATCAAGTGCAATACATGAGAGCCACCTACATCAACAACAATGGAGAAGAGAAATGGAAGCCTTGCTATTTCAATTGAGGGAGTTTTAGATACATCATTCTTGTAATTCAAATAAATTTGCATTATTTAATTGTCATTTAGGAGTAATATTGATTATATTAGAGTTGTGATTCGCTCTTTGATATTTGATTATGTCATTTACACTTAATTTACCCCTAGAAACAAAATTATCTAAGTGAGGCCTATAATATCTACACTATAATTACTATCTTCGAAAAACTCATTATATGGATTTTATGAGCACATGTATCCAACATGTTTTTTTGAAATACTTTAATCTGAATCTTGTATATGGAGTAATTAGTGTCACGTATAGTTTAATATTTGCATTATAATTAAAGTGGTGGTATGTTTTTTTAGGGTTTTTAATCTTGTGGCATGTTCTTTTGGTTGTTTGATACCATTTAATCCAATATGTAAGTAGTTTAAATAATTTGGATATGTTTAATATAATTCTCATGAAAAAAATGTATTACAAAAATGATATGTGATAAAATATAGTAAAGTACTTGTTGGTCCAAAACTACTATTCAAGTTTCCAGGGAGAAAGCCTTGTTATTTGATGATGATACTCTAAAAATTCCTTTATCAGTACAATAGAAGTTATGGGAAATTGAGATGTTTTCCTTGATGAATACTAAGAGTGGGGGGGTGAATTAGTATGCTAAAAAATCTCTCTACTTAAACACTTAAACAGTTTGAAGATAAACCGGTAAAATAGTTTGACAGACAGACCGATTATCACACATGCAAACCAAAATGCAAACAAAGCATTCACCCACAAAAGCAATACAACCATAACACAAGATATTTGACATGGAAACCTAAATGGGAAAAACCACGGTGAGATGGAACTCACAAGTCACTATCTGCAGAATAGAAACCAGACCGGTTAAGGTCAGACCGATTAAGGTCTTACAATGTTCTTCAATAGAACAGATCCTGTTAGGAATCTCAATCTTTGTTAGGAGATAAGTCTGATTAAAGACTACCTGGTTAGAGGATTTTAGATTCACAGGAGTGAACCACCTTGTTAGAGGATTTTACAAAGGCTTTGAGGCCTACCCGGTTAAGGGCTACAGACTTGTCAAAGATGTGAGTAATCAACAAGTGTTTGATCTATCTAATAGCACAAACTGCTAGGTTAGATCCAATATTGCTCACAGTTAATGCATTTTAGCATTACTTCAGTCTTCTCTATCTCTCTCTCAGTTACAACTTGATCTTCTCAGATAAGATCATTCTTACAACAACTCAACATCCACCTTAAACCCTAGAACGACATTAACCCTTTTAGCAACAACTTAAAACCCTAGACATGATGTCCTTTAAAAGGAATCTGATTTCATGTTGGTCCAATAGGATTATATTACAATTTCCTAGGTTCAATGAATCTAGACATACTCAGTAACATGACACAAAAAGCATCGTCAATGTGTCGGCACCGTTAACCAATCGGTGGATTGGTAACTCATCACAAAATGTCGGTTGGTAACTCATCACAGAGTATTACCGGTTCATACAAAATACCAGTTTCCGGTTTGAGAAAAATGAAGACTGGTAAGAATGTGTTGTGCCACTTTGCTCCCTCATACTGCTTGGGATCTATGAACCGCTTGGGGTCGACATGCCGCTTCAGACCAGGAAACACATTCTGCAAAATCACCAATAGTCTAAAGACTAGAATACAACATACCAGTTGGAACAAATACCGGTTGAGCTCAAGCTCATACATATAAAGGGGATCTTAATACAAGTGTGTGTCCATCAATGACAATCACAACATAAACAACAAAAATGCCAACAATCTCCCCCTTTGGCATTGATGGCAACACTTAGGAAAATAAAATTTTGACACCTAAGTGTTTTACAACAAAAACTTGTCATTAACAAAATTGCTCCCCCTAAGCATATACACTATCCCTTAATCAACACAGTGTATAGAAAATTTGCATATAGAGCATAATCATTGAGACATCAGAGCATGTAGCATATATCAAAACATATATCAAAATTTCAAAACTAGATACTTCTCCTCCTGTGTCAAAAGATCAAAATTATAAAACCAAAAACCAGATACTTCTCCTCCTATGTTAGAAGATCAAAATTTTAAAACCAAAAACTAGATACTTCTCCCCCTTTGCCAACAATGACAAAGTACCATTGAATAACCTTGTTTCCATATATATATAAAAAAAATTATGACAATAATGAATAATACTTGTCAAAAACTGATTTATAGTCCTGCAAAAATTGTTTCATGGATAGAGACCAGGACTCAAGTAGGGAGGTTGCCACTTCTTTCTCTATTTGCATATGGGATACTTGTTCCTCCATAGAATCAACTGTGCTCATCTCCTACGTAACTATCAAGGCAACCAGGTTCAGATAACACTTCTGAAGAATTTGCAGTCGTGGAAGTAAAACCAATTGAAGCTCCTGCAAAATTCCTAGACCGTGTACTGATCTCTTGCTCCATCTTGGCTGACTGGATCTGGAACCGGTGAACAGTTTGCCCATATGTTGCAAAGGAATCATAAGGTGTCTTAAATGTTCCCAAGTAGGACTATAAGTCCATTTGAAGCTTTTGCTATTTGGCTAGCACATCATTGCAGAACAGATGAGGTTGATAGATTTTGCTTAGCAGCAAGTTTCCCTCATCCAAGGCATTCCTTATGTCCTTTTGATCTTTCAGCAGTTCAATCCTAAGCTCATTCATCTTTTTCACCAGAGCAACATTAAGATCCTTTTGATGCTCTTTCTTGACATTGGCCTCCATTGCTTCTTCCAGGCTCTGCATCTGATCATCCACTACAGTACATAGTAGTTTGAGTTGTGCTAGTGATGATTTAGTGTCAGGAAGATTAGTACCGGGGATTAAACCGGTAAGGGTGTCTACAGCCACCTGAATTATGTCCTGTTCCTTTTTCCTGTGAATGATCTCAAGGTGCTCTTGGGCAACCTTGATGCTCTGCATAAGCTCTGACTCACTTGTAGATTGGAGATCAATAGGACTCAAGATATCAGTCGGTTTGGCTTGGCTCCCGGTTGCCTTAGGACTTTCCATCTGTGTGCTCTTCATTGCTTCAGCTGCCTTATCTACTTCTACCTTCTTCCTTTTCTCTGCTTCTTTCTTCTATTCTTGTTCCCTGTCTTCTTCTTCTTTCTTTTTCCTCCCCTTCTCTTCTTTCTCTTTCTCTTTCTCTTCCCTCTTTTTCTTTTCTTCCTCTTCCATCTTCTTCTTATCTTCCTCTTCTTTCTTCTTCTTCTCTGCTTCTTCCTTCTTCTTTGCTTCCTCTTCCTTCTTCTTTTGTGCTTCCTCTTCCTTCTTCTTTTGTTCTTCCTCTTCCTTCTTCTTCTTCTCTTCCTCTTCCTTCTTTCTCTTTTCTTCCTCTTCCTTCTTCTTCTTTTCTTCCTTATCCTCTTCTTCTTTCTTCTTCCTATCATCTTCTTGCTTCTTCTTCTCTTCATCTTTTCATTTCTCCTCTTCCTCTTTTCTCTTCTCTTCCTCTTTCTTCTTTTTCTCATCTTCATCCCTCTTCTTCTTCTCTTCCTATTCCTTAACCGCTTCCTGTGTGTCCTTAGCCTGCTCACCACCCTTTTCGGCTTGTTGCCCCTATTTAGTTCCCTCAGAAGGTATGTCCTAAGTGACATCTTCTACATCTAGGGCATCGACATTGATAGTGTCGATTGGTTCTTCAACCAGGTTTCCTTCCTCATCAAAAACCTCATCCGGTTTGGAAATAACTGGTTCTTTTTCTGCTTGGAGTTTGGCCATTCATTCTTTCTGAGCTAGAACAACATGATTCATGTGATGATGAGTGTCTTTTTCCACATCATCAATTCTTCCCTCCAACAGCTAGTGTCTTCTTCTCCTTGTGAAGAAGAGACCTTTATTTTGATCTAGGACATCAAATAATTCTGAATTTGAGAGGTCGGGAAAGTACTGTGAAAAGACTTTCTCTAATTTCCTATTCTTTTTCAATGGCAATGCGCCATTTATTATCTAGTGCTTTAAATAATGAAGTCGGTGTCTGAGATTTAATCTCTGATGGCGACTGGTCATTCTTGCACAAATAAATAATGATTTCCTGAAATATTTCTTCCTTCTCCTCATCACTAAAATCATCATAATAATCTACTAAATCATGAAGTAATTTTCTCCTAATATTCTTAACTGTCCTTTGAAAATGTGTCAAAGGTTTGTATGAGGAGATGTCAATATTTACAGGTGTGGATGCGGCCGGTTCATTCTTCTTCATCTTCTTTGTCTGTCTTGCCTTCTTTGGCTTTTCATTAGACTCGGTTTCTTCGGAGTCCAATTCATTTGTCTTAGTCTTCCTTTTTCTTTCAAAGACTTTTTCCAGTGTTACCTCTAGTTTCTTCTTTGTAGGTGATCGCTTGGTCACTCTTGGGGTTGCAGTGGGAGCTGGTGCCGATGCTGCAGGCATTGCCTTGGCTTTCTTTCTTGTCGGTTCTTTTCCTTTCTTGACAGATGGTTCTTTAGCCAGTGCAATCCTCTCCAAGTAGGTTCTAGTCCTTTTAGCCTTTGGATCAAGAGGCAAGGCAATAAGGGTTGAGGCATACCCTTCCAGCGTGTCATACATAACCTCATAGCCCATTGGCTCCACTTCCTCCATTCTAGGCTTAACAGCCTCCATTAAGCATTTGTCCACTTGAATGGTGAAATAGATGTCATCTTCGTATTTCTTAATGATATCCCCTGAGATCCTTACCCTTTGACTCATCTTCCTTCTGAACTCATCAAAATATTTGTTCAGTACTTCAGGGTAACCAGTTCTAATGGCTTGTATGCTTTCCTTGATCTGCTTGGTTACCGGTTGGTTAGGAGACCATTGGACATCTCCTACTCGAGGAAAGTAGCCTTGGAAATAAAAGAACAACCCTATCAGTAGTTGCCCAAACTTAAATTTCAGTGCATTATCTTTTTTAATCATCTTCAGAATAGACAGGATTGCCTCTGCATACCGGTACATAAGTCAAAAGATGCATCCTCATTAATCATCTGGTAAGCAGCATTTACCACTGTAGCAAATACAGAATTAATCCTCCTGGCTAAGAATGTTTAGTAGCCTATCACCATGCAGGTGTATTTCACCAGATCATCCTTGATAGGATTAACTGTCATACCTCATGAATCACTTGTTGAACTGGTGAGCTTGGCCATTTCCATTTTGCTTACCATTCTTAGGGCTAGCACTTCCCTTGTGTTACAAAAACTGGTGACTGCATGAATTGCCTGAGGCGTGATATCATGCGTCCTCTCCAGGTACATCTTGTCACCATGGACTCTACTCAAGATGATCCTGATAGGATCCTCCATAAAATCTTCCAGAAAGTATACTGCATTATGGAGTTTCTTCTTCTCTAGGATACTAAATTCCGGTTTGATTTTCTTGTCCTTGCCGCAAAATAAACCTAACTCGGTGTGAATAGCTAAAGACCCTAGGTCTTCTATTTTGCAATCAATATAATCTAAAATTCCCTCTTCAACTATGACTCTAGCCGGAACTTGTGATAAGGCATTATATTTGGACTTCCTCTGAATAAAACTTTCCGACTCAATGGATGTATTCAAACTGGTATGAGATGCGGAATCCATTGTAAAGTATTTCAAGAACACGAAAAATACCTTTAAAACAAGAATTTAGGGCTTCCTGATTCTACTTCACTCCACTCTTTGTCAGTTGCCAAATAACCGCTTTGTGTTCTCCACTACCACTTGCAAACTGGATTTGAATCTCTTTCAAGGTTTATCAATTTCTTGAAATCTTAGCTCAAATCGTGTTTTCTTCGCTTTGCACTTGAAAACTTTTCTTTGCTCTACAACAGATAGTGAGAAATGATTTGAAAAAGGTTTTTATACATGTCTCTCACCTACCGCCATTAATGCTCCTCTATTAGGGCATAAACCCTAATTTGCCTTTTTTACCATTTCCGGTCTTCTGCCAAGTGACAGGTATCGCATACCAGTTAAGGTCTTTTACCAGTGTAAACCGAGGGTTTGAAAGCATTTCGTCGTTTGCTCCCCCTAAGCCTTTTGAGGCTTAGTTTGTCGGTTCTGATATTTCCACACTAGGTGCAGAAACTGGTTCCTCTTCCAACATTGTTGGTTTCTTCCTCCAGGTTTTGTTCATGTCCATTTGAACTGTTTCAACATCAATTTCTCCATTCTGAGTGACCGGTATATCATCAGATATACTTTTTCTGCTTCTACAAAATCTTGCAATGTGACCTAGTTTATTGTAGTGATAGCAAACAAGTCTAGGTGCTCTCCAAGGTCCATTGTACATGTTTCCATTCTTCCTTCTACATGTTGCAGTAATGTGACCATGACCATGACAGATCATACAATTTTCTCTCCATCCAGTTGCCGCTTGATGGCCACCACTTCTCGACTGATGATTGAAGATATTAAACCAGTTGTAGTTCTGGTTTACAAAAGGTTCAGGACTAGCTCCTTGGGTCCTCTCAGGATATCTTCCGGTGTTGTTCATCATAGATCTGCATTCGAATGCTCTATGCCCAAACTTGTTGCAAGCATAACAATGACCATTGAACTTATTGGATCTAGGTACATTGTTAATAAAGTAAGGAAAATTATTGTAGGCTTTTCTCCTACATGCATTGGCAGTGTGTCCTTCTTTAAGATAGTTAAAGCAAACGGGTTTGAATTTTTGCTTACCTTTTCCTCTGAGTGTCGGTTGCTTCTTTGATGCTTCAGCATTTGTTCCTAAGGATTCTTCTTCCTCATGTCCAGAGAAACCAAGACCATTGGTATTCTTTGCCGGTCTAGATGACTCAAGCTTTTGCTCTAGCTTGACAGTACTTTTGCCAAACTTAGCAAGTATTTCCTTTGACTCAAAGAGTTCTTTGGAAATAGTAGTATTTGTCTCCATTAGACTTGCATTTTCAGAGATGGCTATGTTTAGTTCACCTTGCATGTCTTCCTTTTCCATACTGCTTTCATGAAGGCGAGCAGTCAGTGCACTAATCTCTTATTTCAACTTGGAGATCTCATGATCTCTATCCTTTATCCGATCTTCAGCTTTCCTACAGTTCTCAAGCTCTTGACTAAACCGGATAGTCAGTCCTTCTAACTCCATTCTTAGATTGGAGTTTGAATCATTCAGCTTATTTACTTCTGAAATCATGGCTTCCATGTTAGCTTCATCTTCAGAACTACTTTCAGATAGCTCCATCAGCTTCTCTGCATGTTCTCTCCTTTTTGCTTGAGATGCCTTGTATTTGACCATAAGATCATCATAGGCTTGCTTAGATTGAGTGAGCCATTGAGTAAGTTCCCTCAAGGTGTATTCCCCCATATCTCTTTCCAAGTGGTTAAACTTATAGAAAGATAGGCTCTGATACCAATTGATGAATACTAAGAGGGGGGGTGAATTAGTATGTCAAAAAATCTCTCTACTTAGACACTTAAACAGTCTGAAGATAAACCAGTAAAACAGTTTGACAGACAGACCGGTTATCACACATGCAAACCAAAATGCAAACAAAGCATTCACCCACAAAAGCAATACAACCATAACACAAGATATTTGACATGGAAACCCAAATGGGAAAAACCACGGTGAGATGGAACTCACAAGTCACTATCTGCAGAATAGAAACTAGACCGGTTAAGGTCAGACCGGTTAAGGTCTTACAATGTTCTTCACCAGAACAGATCCTGTTAGGAATCTCAATCTCTGTTAGGAGATAAGTTCGATTAAAGACTACCTTGTTAGAGGATTTTAGATTCACAGGAGTGAACCACCTTGTTAGAGGATTTTACAAAGGCTTTGAGGCCTACCCGGTTAAGGGCTACAGACTTGTCAAAGATGTGAGTAATCAACAAGTGTTTGATCTATCTAATAGCACAAACTGCTTGGTTAGATCCAATATTGCTCATAGTTAATGCATTCCAGCATTACTTTAGTCTTCTCTATCTCTCTCTTAGTTACAACTTGATCTTCTCAGATAAGATCATTCTTACAACAACTCAACATCCACCTTAAACCCTAGCATGACATTAACCCTTTCAGCAACAACTTAAAACCCTAGACATGATGTCCTTTTAAAGGAATCTGATTTCATGTCGGTCCAATAGGATTATATTACAATTTCCTAGGTTCAATGAATCTAGACATACTCAGTAACACGACACAAAAAGCACCGTCAATGTGTCAGCACCGTCAACCAATAGGTGGATTGGTAACTCATCACAAAATGTCGGTTGGTAACTCATCACAGAGTATTACTGGTTCATACAAAATATCAGTTTCTAGTTTGACAAAAATGAAGACTGGTAAGAATGTGTTGTGCCGCTTTTCTCCCTCATACCGCTTGGGATCTACGAACAGCTTGGGGTCGACATGCCATTTCAGACCAGGAAACACATTCTGTGAAACCACCAATAGTCTAAAGACTAGAATACAACATACCGGTTGGAACAAATATCGGTTGAGCTCAAGCTCATACATATAAAGGGGATCTTAATACAAGTGTGTGTCCATCAATGACAACCACAACATAAACAACAAAAATGCCAACATTCCTATCATGTCTTCTACAATTATATTGACTAGATAAGGTTAATTATATTCTCTTTGGTGAGAAATGTCATGTAGATTAGGTTGTCTCATCAAGATAGAAAAAAAATTAATGTATGGACAAGTTTTTGTTTTTATTTTTTTATATAGACAACTCAAATTATGTAACCCTCGAGTTTTCACATCATGACTAAGCTTTAGGATAAAGGTAGCCTTAGCAATTAATCTACACAAAAGGCTTGTACAAGGCCATGTTAGTTATCTTAATTATTTTTATTAGTATAATATTCCTACAATGTTAGAAGATATATGCTCTTTCTTTCCAACAATTGTACCTTTTTTTTCATACCACCTCTATATTTAGCTATGACTCTAGAAAATTAAGGTAATCATAGGTACATTACTACACAATTTAAAAGAATTACAATATGGATAATGGGGGATGCCATTGATTGAAATGACACTATGTTAAAGTTCTAGTGTCTTCTTAGGGCATATTTCTTGTCTAGATTTAGTTTATTCCTCACAAATTTGGAAGGTGAATGTCTAGCCTAAGGATTGATGTTTATGAATCCCTTTTTTATTAACTCATTTATAAAGTATGTTGATATTGTGTATGTATATTGTCATTGTTATTAACTGTAGTGTCTTTTATAAGTTTTCCATATAAACCCTATATGATTTTTGACTCAAAGTTAATACTATTAAATAATGTGGGGTTAATTGTATCTTTGGAAAACCTATCTTGAACTTATTCTATACAAATATTCTCATTGTATGTTGTGTTTTTTAAAAAGTTTATAGTTTTAAATATTTGTGATTTAAGTTATTTCACAAGGGGATAATGATTTCTAATGTGAAGGCAATACTCATTTAGAAATTTTTATTTTATGCAATATGTGTCCATATAAGAAGCCTATAGGTTATATTCTAGACATCAAACTCAATAATTTAAGACCTTGGAGATTAAGTAATGTATCCTCATATAATAAATTGTCATATGAGTATGCCTCTTGTATTGGAGCATTCTTTTTTATGAGTTACCAAACACCATCAAATATAAAATGGAAGAACAATTTCAATCATATCATTAAAAATAATATAAATTGATCTCACAAAAGAGTCTCTTTTAGGTTTGGATAAGTTTAAAAAAGACCATTTATTTTTTGTTTTATTTCTCATTTATTTTTATGATGTATAAAATACACAAAATCAAATTCTACTATATAAAGCTAAATCTATACTTTCTTCTAATACCCTTCCATAAGCATTTCATTAGGTGAGACCCTTAGTAAAATAGCCATTGATGGTATATCTTTCAAGAACAATTGAACTACATACCTTTAATATAAAATGATTCAATTATGTTTTTAATCAAATATATTTTTGATGATGTGATAATATACTATGTTGAGCACTTAAATAGAACTTAATAAAAAAGTATCATGTCAAAACTATAGCTTCAAGTAACAAGTTACTAGCAAAACTTTCATAGTTCATAGTTTTAACACATTTTTCATAATAGTTTTTAGCCTTCATAGTTATCATATTTTGATTGGTAAGATGAAAGAATTGAAGAAATAAAAGTATGAATATGTTTTTGATAATAAAAGCAGCCAAAAATGAGGGGGCTGACCCATGGGTACAATTAAGAGAACAATGGAAGGACCATTGTCCACAAACAATCAGCACAGAAGTAGCCTTTTACCTCTATCAAAAACAAAAACCATCTTACAAGAGTTTATCAGCAATAAAATACTACCAGTCAGAGTATACTTCCGGTGCCACACAGGGCTATAAGCATTAAAATATAAACATAAGCTGAAACTAGACCTATCTAGCCTACTACACCGCATAGACAAAAAACTTCTCCACATGCAGAAAATTAATTCTTTTTCCCTCGGCTCTTCTTAGGGAGAAGCTTCTTAGCCCATTCCTTAGTGAGGAACTTGAACAGGCCTTTAAAGTGCTCATCTTCCTTGCCTTTACCTTTGTCTGCACTATCCTGCAAAAGGCACAGAGTAGTAGCCGAGCATCTCATGACATTCAGAGTGAATTTAGATACATCATGCATCTTGGACTCCATCACCTCCAGTCTACTGGTAATCACCTGCAGGTTGTCAGAGAGGGCTTCTATCTTTTTCTCAAGCTCTGCCAGGTTGGGATCTTCTTCCTTCACACTACTGGCATCTTCAACAACTAGCATTCTCTTGATCCTGAAGGTCGGGGAAGGGAAATTGGCTGGCTCCGGACTCATAGAGGTGGTCGGGCTTTTGAAAACATGGGTTGAGCTCACAGAAAGTGAGGAATGTTTGTGTTGGGCCTAGGGGATTTTATCATTCGGAATGGAGTTTCTCGTGTCGTGCGAGGAGGGGTCTCTTAGGGATTTATCGGAGGGTTTAGAGGCCAATCTGCTAGAGTGGCGAGGCGTGTTGGCATCTTTAGTAATGTCCAGGTCTGAATCAATTTCTTGGATTTTAACTTTATTAGGGGTTCAGACCTCCTTCGAGGAGTGATTCTTAGTTTTCTTGTTGGAGGAACCAAGTTCCGTGCAACGGTGGCTTGAATATTAATGGCCAGAGCTTGGGTCGAGGGGCCGACATTCTGCATAGAAATGGAACATGGCGGGCAGAGGGTGAGGTGGAAGTTGAAAAGGGAGAGCATAAGGCCCTGGTGCAGGATAGGAAAGTCTTTTCCTTTCTTTTTAGCTTTAGATATATCTTTAATGTTAGCATCCATCGAGTGCAATAAAAAGAATGGAATGGAAATGAGGTCTTTGTTCCTCAAATGGTTCAAGAAGGGGAGGTGGTAGTAGTAGAAAATGCCATACCTGCCTTCAAGTGTAAAATACTTCATCACTATGTAGCAAACTTTGTCCCAAGGGTGTGGGAGTTCCTCTCTGTTAAAGCCTCCCGCCCTCTTGACAGGGTTCTCGCCATGGCGAAAAAACTAGTTAAGGCTAGTAGAGTCCGCAATGCAGCTCTATTTTTTCCATTTTCTGCCCTCCATTGAGAGGCCCCTAGCCTGGGAAATGACCTCTTCGTTTATTTTGAAGGAGATTCCCCCCACAGTTACCCTTTTGTCCTCCCAGGAGGACGCGAATAATTTAGAGAGTCTCTTGTCATTGCCCTTCATGTTCTCCATGAATTTGTCAATGCCTCCTTCGGTGCACATGAACCAGGCCGCGAGTTTGGCTTTGAACTCCTCAACTTTGTTGGGTTCCAGTCTGAGCTTGTCCCCCCCCCCCCATTTTAGAATCCTCCAGCTTCTTTGTTTGAAAATGGCATAAAGCCAGAACGCAGAGCCGAAGCAAGCTCAAGACGGAATAGTTAAGGAAAATGTGCCAGACTTGGGTTAAACGGTCGTAATAATCATAGTGATTATTATCCCTTAAATTCTTGTAGATATCGTTGGCTAGAGATCTACTCGGAGTGTGCGAGCCTTTACTCGGGCCAATGTGAGTTGACAGCTCCCCAACGATGCCTTTGTCATCGCTAGTTGGCACCGTCCGAGTCATAATTGAATGGTAATCATTCCCAATGTTAGTCCTTTCTTTATAAATTCATCCTCTGTGGTAGTGATGACTCTGCATACCTCTACTACGTGTCCGTTTGTGGTAGAAATTGGCGGGATCTCCACGCCAATTTGAAAAAATTAACACATTTTCCTTCATCATTGGGCGGAAGGGTTAGTCCTTTCCTAACACAAGGCTTTTTCCTTATCCAGGATTTCTTTAACAGTGATTGGCAGCAGATTGGGGTCCCTCCAGCATCGTAAGCCCATCTGCAGCCTTCCTTCAGCCGCCATGGAATCCGTAGCTCTATTTCCTTCTCTGAAGATGTGGTCTATGGTGAAGTCCTCCATTTTGACCAGCAAGCACCTGATATCCCTCAGAATGGGTTCCACTCTCCATCCTGCTGAAGCATTCCCTTTGATAGAGTCGATAATAACTTGAGAGTCTCCTTCGATTTCCAGATGCTTTATTCCTATGTCATTATCCATTTTCAGCCCCCAGAGGAGGGTCATTCCCTCAGCTTGAGAGACCGAACTTTCA